>NC_084627.1:47933748-48273748 GCF_033978795.1 Nerophis ophidion | reverse complement strand
CGGTAGAAAATGGATGGATTTTTTTTTCCTGGCCGTGCACCCTCAGAATGCACAATAAATATATTGTCTGCTGTAAACAAAAACTCAGACTTTCCACATGGGCATTCCACCTAAAAGAATCACTTGAAAGAGCCGGTGAAACGACTCAACTCGTTCGCACACTTTCCATCTCTAAATTGTAGCTAATAACTGTGAAGTGAAGTGAATTATATTTATATAGCGCTTTTCTCAAGTGACTCAAAGCGCTTTACATAGTGAAACCCAATATCTAAGTTACATTTAAACCAGTGTGGGTGGCACTGGGAGCAGGTGGGTAAAGTGTCTTGCCCGAGGACACAACGGCAGTAACTAGGACGGTACAAGCGGGAATCGAACCTGCAACCCTCAAGTTGCTGACACGGCCACTCTACCAACCGAGCTATGCCTGGGCAGTCTTGAGCTTCCTCCGATGCACACTTGAGCTCATCGCACAGTCGACCAAGGCTTTATGAAGTAATTAGTATGGTTTTCACAGGTCTGTGCCATATTTAATTACTTCTTATCTAATGGCCATGTCCACTGTAGAGGTCACCAATAAGCTGTCCTTTAATTAGTATTTGAAGGGGACCACGTTTTAGCCAGACTGCAGCACAGGATATTTGTTTGCAGACAACCAGATTCGCAATATTTTCCTTTACCAATGCGACGAGACACCATATTGTGGAGTCTTCTGAGGATGTTTTGTTCCAGACAAAATTGGCATCGTCGGCAAGAAGCCTGGAGGAAACACAACAAGGTCCTTATTCCATCCATCCATCCATCCATCACCTTCCGTTTATCCGAGGTCGGGTCGCGGGGGCAGCAGCCTAAGCAGGGAAGCCCAGACTTCCCTCTCCCCAGCCACTTCGTCTAGCTCTTCCCTGGGGATCCCGAGGCGTTCCCAGGCCAGCCGGGAGACATAGTCTTCCCAACGTGTCCTGGGTCTTCCCCGTGGCCTCCTACCGGTTGGACGTGCCCTAAACACCTCCCTAGGGAGGCGTTCGGGTGGCATCCTGACCAGATGCCCGAACCACCTCATCTGGCTCCTCTCCATGTGGAGGAGCAGCGGCTTTACTTTGAGTTCCTCCCGGATGGCAGAGCTTCTCACCCTATCTCTAAGAGAGAGACCCAAACTCATTTGGGCCGCTTGTACCCGTGATCTTATCCTTTCGGTCATGACCCAAAGCTCATGACCATAGGTGAGGATGGGAACGTAGAGCGACCGGTAAATTGAGAGCTTTGCCTTCCGGCTCAGCTCCTTTTTCACCACAACGGATCGGTACAACGTCCACATTACTGAAGACGCCGCACCGATCCGCCTGTCGATCTCACGATCCACTCTTCCCTCACTCGTGAACAAGACTCCTAGGTACTTGAACTCCTCCACTTGGGGCAGGGTCTCCTCCCCAACCTGGAGATGGCATTCCACCCTTTTCCGGGCGAGAACCATGGACTCGGACTTGGAGGTGCTGATTCTCATTCCGGTCGCTTCACACTCGGCTGCGAACCGATCCAGCGAGAGCTGAAGATCCCGGTCAGATGAAGCCATCAGGACCACATCATCTGCAAAAAGCAGAGACCTAATCCTGCGGTCACCAAACCGGAACCCCTCAACGCCTTGACTGCGCCTAGAAATTCTGTCCATAAAAGTTATGAATAAGGTCCTTATTGAATGTGTAAATTATCACGATCCTATCGTCGCAATTTGATGAAGTGAACACACATACTGTATACCGAGCATACTGGAGGAGATGCGGATGAGGGGACAGGACTGTGGAGCTAGCACTGAGCTACTGGGACGGAGAGACTTCGCGGTGTCTCGGCTGGGAGAGCAGGTGTCGGACACCTCAGTCACCTTGGACGTATCCTCGCTCATCCATGCGGACTGAGTCTGCTGTCTTGGTTGCTTTGTTGGGTCTGCTCCTCTCTCTGGCCATGCTCCCTCCACCCCAGCGGACGATGGCGTGGAACACCGCAGAGGCCACCACAGTGGATATGTTTCTTTTACTTTGTTATTCATAGCTGTATGTAGAAGTGTCTGCTTGTATCTGCTGCTTTAATGTCTTTAATGTCCTCTGTGTTCTTTGATGGTTGATGTTTCCCTCTTACACACATGGAAGAGGGATGTGTGCTATGGCTATGAGTTGTTTTTTTCCCTTGGCCTCAGTCTGCACCCCCTCTCCAGGGCCCAGGCTAAGACCGATTTTTATATTTTATTTTAATCTTATATATTTTTTTCTCCCATTCCCCCCCTCCTCGTTTACCTGTATGTCATCTTTTTTGTAAGGGGCGCTGGAAGCCGGCAGACCCGTCAGCGATCCTGTTCTGTCACTCTTAGGAATGCACCGATTAATCGGTAACCGAATATATTCGGCCGAATATGGCAAAAAAAGCCACATTTCGGCCTTCGGTGGATTGAGTTAAAAACAAGGCCGAATAGTGGCGTGTGACGCAATTTTTGGACGCGGTGACGCAATCAACCAACGTGAAGTGACGTTGGGATATGTTGTGTACCTGTATAAGTGTATGAGGTTACAAGCACACACTTATTGAGATTTACTTGAGCCTTCTGTTTACATTATTAGCATATCTACTGTGGCTAAGCAGACTTTTGCCAAAAGGACAATAATTCATTTGTTGTGGGTTTATTCACTTTAATGCACTTTATTTTTTTGGGGGGAATGCATGTTTTGTTTGAAGGCCTAATATAAATGAAAAACTTTGTGCTTTTTTTTGAAAAGCAAAGGCTACTGGAATATTAAAAAAAATGTCAATATTCAATAAAAAAAATACTTTCTTTGAAAAACATGTCTAAATATTTATTCTAGGCTATTTATGCAATATAAAAAAAATTGTGAAAAACTGCATTCATTCATTTTTGCAGATGATGTAGTCCTGATGGCTTCATCTGACCGGGATCTTCAGCTCTCGCTGGATCGGTTCGCAGCCGAGTGTGAAGCGACCGGAATGAGAATCAGCACCTCCAAGTCCGAGTCCATGGTTCTCGCCCGGAAAAGGGTGGAGTGCCATCTCCGGGTTGGAGGGGAGACCCTGCCCCAAGTGGAGGAGTTCAAGTAGCTAGGAGTCTTGTTCACGAGTGAGGGAAGAGTGGATCGTGAGATCGACAGGCGGATCGGTGCGGCGTCTTCAGTAATGCGGACGTTGTATCGATCCGTTGTGGTGAAGAAGGAGCTGAGCCGGAAGGCAAAGCTCTCAATTTACCGGTCGATCTACGTTCCCATCCTCACCTATGGTCATGAGCTTTGGGTCATGACCGAAAGGATAAGATCACGGGTACAAGCGGCCCAAATGAGTTTGGGTCTCTCCCTTAGAGATAGGGTGAGAAGCTCTGCCATCCGGGAGGAACTCAAAGTAAAGCCGCTGCTCCTCCACATGGAGAGGAGCCAGATGAGGTGGTTCGGGCATCTGGTCAGGATGCCACCCGAACGCCTCCCTAGGGAGGTGTTTAGGGCACGTCCAACCGGTAGGAGGCCACGGGGAAGACCCAGGACACGTTGGGAAGACTATGTCTCCCGGCTGGCCTGGGAACGCCTCGGGATCCCCCGGGAAGAGCTAGACGAAGTGGCTGGGGAGAGGGAAGTCTGGGTTTCCCTGCTTAGGCTGCTGCCCCCGCGACCCGACCTCGGATAAACGGAAGATGATGGATGATGGATGGATGCATTCATTATTCGGTATTCGGTGTTAAAAATGTTATTCGGCTTCGGCTTCGGCCACAAATTTTCATTTCGGTGCATCCCTAGTCTCCCTGTAATGTTTGTCTGATCTTGAAAGGGATTGTGCTGAAAATTTTAATTTTCCTGAAGGAACTCTCCTGACGGATTAAATAAAGTACTATCTATCTATACGCGGACACTCTGGAGGCCGTTGGAAGCTCGGAGCGGAGCAGCAAACGAACGACTGCCATTCTAAAACTGGAAACCGCCAAACGAGCATGTTATTTACCTGCTTGTACTTCCTGAGGTGAATGTCGGGGTGCTTTTTTTTGCAGGGAGAGAAAATGGCAAAAAGGGCACGTCGGAAAACACTTCACGTAATAGTTCTACTTTACTTGGGCTCCAAAATTGCTTCAAGTATTTTGTTTTCTCCTCTTGGCAGAGAGTTACTCCTTCCATGCTTTTAAAACTTTTTTTTTTTTTCCCAGGTTGTTTTAAATTGAAGGTCTGCCGTTTCTTTTCTTTTTCTTCTATGTCCCACTCTCCCTTGTGGAGGGGGTCCGGTCCGATCCGGTGGCCATGTACTGCTTGCCTGTGTATCGGCCGGGGACATCTCTGCGCTGCTGATCCGCCTCCGCTTGGGATGGTTTCCTGCTGGCTCCGCTGTGAACGGGACTCTCGCTGCTGTGTTGGATCCGCTTTGGACTGGACTCTCGCGACTGTGTTGGATCCATTATGGATCGAACTTTCACAGTATCATGTTAGACCCGCTCGACATCCATTGCTTTCCTCCTCTCCAAGGTTCTCATAGTCATCATTGTCACCGACGTCCCACTGGGTGTGAGTTTTCCTTGCCCTTATGTGAGCCTACCGAGGATGTCGTGGTGGTCTGTGCAGCCCTTTGAGACACTAGTGATTTAGGGCTATATAAGTAAACATTGATTGATTGATTGATAAGGAATGTTTGTCGGAATTTTCAAACACTTTTCATTAGGGATTTAGAATTGTTTCATCTATGTGTGGATGCTACTACTAGAGAATGAATGCGGACGATGTGTGGAAATAACAATGTGGAATTTACCAGAGGGTCCACTGCAAAAACTGAAATCTAAGTAAGATTAAATATCTCAAATAAGGGTGATATTTGCTTATTTTATGTCTGATAAGATAATTATTCTCGCTAGGCAGATTTTATGTTAGAGTGTTTTTCTTGTTTTAAGGGTTTTGGTCCTAAATGATCTCAGTAAGATATTACAGCTTGTAGCTGAGATGTCATGACCTGTATTGAGTAAAACATGCTTGAAACTAGAATATCAACTGTTGCAAAGCTGTGTCAACAACACCCACAAGTATAAAAGTACTTTTTTAAAGTAATAATTTCTTTCTTTATGTCAAGATAATGCCACTAGCATTTACTTAATTTAGGAATATTTTTCAACATTTTGAGCAAAAGGTATCATATTTTTGTATTACCAAGAAAAGTGAACTTGTTATTAGTGAGAATATACTTATTTTAAGGTATTTTTGATTCATTGAGGTTAGCTAATTTTACTTGTTTTGGAAAGTCTTGACAAGGTAAATTTTCTTGTTCTATTGGCAGATAATTTTGCTTAGTTCATGTAAAATACCCCTCATTTTTGTATTTTTTTTTCTTGTTTTTGAAGACTGACTTTTTGCAGTGTGTTGTCTTGCGTGTTGGATGTATCTTTGGTCAAATCCAAGGGGGAAGGAAAAGAGGCAGTCAACAGTGAGGCAAGCGGTCGGGGGCAGGAGAGAGGCAACGATGTCCGGTTCCAAGCAGTGGTCCAGGATCGGGGAGGGCAAGCAAAGATCCAGGAGGAGGTCGTGAGGCAGGACACGATCACAGAAAACACAAAAGACATCAAGTTGGGACAGAGGAAGAGCACAAGAAGGCGAGCAGAGAACAAGGGAGTGGTGCCGGACGGGATGCTTACTCAAGGGGGATTGGCTACGTTCTGGCGAAGGTCTCATGGCTTCACCGGTCTTTTATGTCGCTCCCCCTCGTCAAGTCCCGGTGTTTTGATTCCTGATTGTGTGCAGGCTCGTTTCTGCGTGGGCGTGCTGCGCTCAGCACAAGTGGGGACGTGTCTGAGCATGCTGTCAACGGAGGAACGCTTTGGCGCGCTGTCAGAGGAGGCGTCCGCAGATCCAGCCGCAGAGGAAATGCGGGTTCGACTCCGCGCCGTGACAATTATGACTCATATGGAAATGGGGTTTGTATTAACATTGCTGAATGTATACTTTTGATCCATCAGATTTGCTCACATTTTCAGTAGACCCATAATAAATTCATAGAAGAACCGAACTTCATGAATTTTTTTTTTTGCGACCAACAAGTATGTGCTCCAATCACTCGATCACAAACAAATAAGAATTGTAGAAATGATTGGAAACTCAAGACAGCCATGACATTATGTTCTTTACAATCAATCAATGTTTACTTATATAGCCCTAAATCACTAGTGTCTCAAAGGGCTGCACAAACCACTACGACATCCTCGGTAGGCCCACATAAGGGCAAGGAAAACTCCCACCCAGTGGTACGTCGGTGACAATGATGACTATGAGAACCTTGGAGAGGAGGAAAGCAATGGATGTCGAGCGGGTCTAACATGATACTGTGAAAGTTCAATCCATAATGGATCCAACACAGCCGTGAGAGTCCAGTCCAAAGCGGATCCAACACAGCAGCGAGAGTCCCGTTCACAGCGGAGCCAGCAGGAAACCATCCCGGGGGGAGGCGGATCAGCAGTGCAGGGGTGTCCCCAGCCGATACACAGGCGAGCGGTCCATCCTGGGTCCCGACTCTGGACGAGCGGTCCATCCTGGGTCCCGACTCTGGACAAACGGTCCATCCTGGGTCCCGACTCTTGACGAGCGGTCCATCCTGGGTCCCGACTCTGGATGAGCGGTTCATCCTGGGTCCCGACTTTTGACGAGCGGTCCATCCTGGGTCCCGACTCTTGACGAGCGGTCCATCCTGGGTCCCGACTCTGGATGAGCGGTTCATCCTGGGTCTCGACTCTGGACAAGCGGTCCATCCTGTGTCCCGACTCTGGACAAACGGTCCATCCTGGGTCCCGACTCTGGATGAGCGGTCCATCCTGGGTCCCGACTCTTGACGAGCGGTCCATCCTGGGTCCCGACTCTTGACGAGCGGTCCATCCTAGGTCCCGACTCTGGATGAGCGGTTCATCCTGGGTCCTGACTCTGGACAAGCGGTCCATCCTGTGTCCCGACTCTGGACAAACGGTCCATCCTGTGTCCCAACTCTGGACAAATGGTCCATCCTGGGTCCCGACTCTTGACAAGCGGTCCATCCTGGGTCCCGACTCTGGATGAGCGGTTCATCCTGGGTCCCGACTCTGGATGAGCGGTCCATCCTGGGTCCCGACTCTTGACGAGCGGTCCATCCTGGGTCCCGACTCTGGACGAGCGGTTCATCCTGGGTCCCGACTCTGGATGAGCGGTTCATCCTGGGTCCCGACTCTGGACAAGCGGTCCATCCTGTGTCCCGACTCTGGACAAACGGTCCATCCTGGGTCCCGACTCTGGATGAGCGGTCCATCCTGGGTCCCGACTCTTGACGAGCGGTCCATCCTGGGTCCCGACTCTTGACGAGCGGTCCATCCTAGGTCCCGACTCTGGATGAGCGGTTCATCCTGGGTCCTGACTCTGGACAAGCGGTCCATCCTGTGTCCCGACTCTGGACAAACGGTCCATCCTGTGTCCCAACTCTGGACAAATGGTCCATCCTGGGTCCCGACTCTTGACAAGCGGTCCATCCTGGGTCCCGACTCTGGATGAGCGGTTCATCCTGGGTCCCGACTCTGGATGAGCGGTCCATCCTGGGTCCCGACTCTTGACGAGCGGTCCATCCTGGGTCCCGACTCTGGACGAGCGGTTCATCCTGGGTCCCGACTCTGGATGAGCGGTTCATCCTGGGTCCCGACTCTGGACAGCCAGTAACGTCATCCATGGCCACCGGATCGGACCGGACCCCCTCCACAAGGGAGGGTGGGACATAGGAGAAAAAGAAAAGAAACGGGAGATCCACTGGTCTAAAAAGGAGGTCTATTTAAAGGCTAGAGTATACAAATGAGTTTTAAGGTGAGACTTAAATGCTTCTACTGAGTAGAAGTTCTCAATATTGGGCTAATCAGAAGTCTAGATTATGACTCATATGGAAACAGGGTTTGTATTAACATTGCTGAATGTATACTTTTGATCCATCAGATTTGCTCACATTTTCAGTAGACTCATAATAAATTCATAAAAGAACCGAACTTCATGGATTTTTTTTTTGCAACCAACAAGTATTTGCTCCAATCACTCAATCACAAACAAATAAGAGTTGTAGAAATGATTGGAAACTCAAGACAGCCATGACATTGTGTTCTTTACAAGTGTATGTAAACTTTTGACTACTATTGTTTGTGCATGGAGATCATCTTCTCACCTATTAAAGTTGCAGAAACATTTCATCGGAGCTCGATCCACACCAGCATTTGCTGCCCCAAACACCATTTCATGCTCCATTATCCAAAAGCTATTGTAAAAAACACGGACCATTGATACATTTATGTTCTATGCGTTTTGAAGGTTTCTTTAAAACGCGTCAGTAATGTCACTTGCAACATTCGCAACATTTTCAAAACGATCGCATGTCGACATCAGACTAAGCAGCCTTAAACTTTTATGTGTGGGTCTTTGCAAAGCCACAATACAGACATCGGTCCCGGGTACACCACATTTCTGGCCGATTTGGAAGGCTATAAAGACTTCCAAAGTGATCTCTCTTTTCACTGAGCTGGGTCACAATAAAGAGTACTTTGATGGTCTTCATGTCTTATGATGAAGATGGAGAACGTCTGTTCGAGCTCATTAAAACCGTTTTGGTTTTGGAGCAAACCGAGAGTTCACAAATCATGTTTTTTGCTCAGAAGTAGGAAAACCTTAGGGTTTGATAAGCGGCTTTTTGCTTACAGCAGGGGTCGGCAACCCAAAATGTTGAAAGAGCCGTATTGGACCAAAAATAGAACAAAAAAATCTGTCTGGAGCCGCAAAAAATCAAAAGCCTTATATCAATCAATCAATGTTTCTTTATATAGCCCCAAATCACAAATGTCTCAAAGGACTGTACAAACTATTATGACTACGACATCCTCGGAAGAACCCACAAAAGGGCAAGGAAAACTCACACCCAGTGGGCAGGGAGAATTCACATCCAGTGGGACGCCAGTGACAATGCTGACTATGAGAAACCTTGGAGAGGACCTCAAATGTGGGCAAACCCCCCCCTCTAGAGGACCGAAAGCAATGGATGTCGAGCGGGTCTAACATGATACTGTGAAAGTTCAATCCATAGTGGCTCCAACACAGCCGCGAGAGTTCAGTTCAAAGCGGATCCAAGACAGCAGCGAGAGTCCCGTCCACAGGAAACCATCCCAAGCGGAGGCGGATCAGCAGCGTAGAGATGTCCCCAACTGATACACAGGCGAGCGGTCCATCCTGGGTCCCGACGAGTGGTCTATCCTGGGTCTCGACTCTGGACAGCCAGTACTTCATCCATGGTCATCGGACCGGACCCCCTCCACAAGGGAGGGGGGGACATAGGAGAAAAAAGAAAAGAAGCGGCAGATCAAGTGGTCTAAAAAGGAGGTCTAGTTAAAGGCTAGAGTATACAGATGAGTTTTATGGTGAGACTTAAATGCTTCTACTGAGGTAGCATCTCGAACTGTTACCGGGAGGGCATTCCAGAGTACTGGAGCCCGAACGGAAAACACTCTATAGCCCGCAGACTTTTTTTGGGCTCTAGGAATCACTAATAAGCCGGAGTCCTTTGAACGCAGATTTCTTGCCGGGACATATGGTACAATACGATCGGCAAGATAGGATGGAGCTAGACCGTGTAGTATTTTGTACGTAATTAGTAAAACCTTAAAGTCACATCTTAAGTGCACAGGAAGCCAGTGCAGGTGAGCCAGTATAGGTATATATGTATGTATATATGTATATAAAGGTATATACAGTATAGGTATATATGTATGTATATATGTATATAAAGGTATATACAGTATAGGTATATATGTATGTATATATGTATATAAAGGTATATACAGTACAGGCGTAATGTGATCAAACTTTCTTGTTCTTGTCAAAAGTCTAGCAGCCGCATTTTGTACCAACTGTAATCTTTTAATGCTAGACATGGGGAGACCCCAAAATAATACGTTACAGTAATCGAGGTGAGACGTAAAAAACGCATGGATAATGATCTCGGCGTCTTTAGTGGACAAAATGGAGCGAATTTTAGCGATATTACGGAGATGAAAGAAGGCCGTTTTAGTAACGCTTTTAATGTGTGACTCAAAGGAGAGAGTTGGGTCGAAGATAATACCCAGATTCTTTACCGAGTCGCCTTGTTTAATTGTTTGGTTGTCAAATGTTAGAGTTGTATTATTAAATAGAGGTCGGTGTCTAGCAGGACCGATAATCAGCATTTCCGTTTTTTTGGCGTTAAGTTGCAAAAAATTAGCGGACATCCATTGTTTAATTTCATTAAGACACGCCTCCAGCTGACTACAGTCCGGCGTATTGGTCAGCTTTAGGGGCAGGTAGAGTTGGGTGTCATCAGCATAGCAGTGAAAGCTAACACCGTATTTGCGTATGATGTCACCTAGCGGCAGCATGTAGATGCTGAAGAGTGCAGGGCCAAGGACCGAACCCTGGGGAACTCCACACGTTACCTTAACGTAGTCCGAGGTCATACTGTTATGGGAGACGCACTGCACCCTGTCAGTAAGATAAGAGTTAAACCAAGACACGGCTAAGTCTGACATACCAATTCGTGTTTTGATACGTTCCAATAAAATATTATGATCGACGGTATCGAAAGCAGCGCTAAGATCGAGGAGCAGCAACATAGATGACGCATCAGAATCCATCGTTAGCAATAGATCATTAGTCATTTTTGCGAGGGCTGTCTCAGTCGAGTGATTTGCCCTGAAACCGGATTGAAAGGTTTCACATAGATTGTTAGACGCTAAGTGTTCATTTAACTGCTCCGCAACAATTTTTTCGAGGATTTTTGAAATAAAGGGAAGGTGAGACAGGAGCGTAGGTACCTCTCTACAATATGTACGTTTGTATGTATGAATAACGGTGTGTGTGTGTGAGTATATGTGTGTTTGTATGTACAATATATTTGACTCCCAGTGTGCGTGGGGGCCAGAGTACGGCCCCAGCCACCCAGCTTACAAAATCTGAGGCTGACTATTTGTACCAGTGCAAGCTAAAGTGTCACAAAATGCTTCCAGTTTGACTCTTTCAATGGTTTGTGATTGTCCCACGGCACAACAGTTTATTGACTGAGAGGCTGAAAAAAAACAAGGCGCAGAATGAGGCTACATTGAGGATGACAACAGATTTGTTTCGTCTCCAACACTCTTGCAAAGGGGACGGCAAAGTCGCAGGAGATTTATGAGCCAATGTTCACTGCTCTTTAAGGAAATGCATACGGGAGTGTGCTTAATGATTTATTACCTCATGACATTGTGAAAATCAAAATGGATTTTAGAAACTGCTCAACTCTTAAATCCAGGCCTGGTCCAACGTGATTTATGGGCGTGACATCGGGTACCAAGTGTGTTCCACCGTGAGTTTTTTTGCAAGCATGTGTGGAACTACATTTGGTGCCCTTAAGCACACTCAAGTTACTGCATGTGCAATTGTTGCTCATCTATTTATATTGAATGGATGTGCATTGAGTACAAATCTCTTATGCATTTACTACGTAATGCAAAACCTGGGGTTTTGCAGACTGCACAAAACCCAGCCAATACTACTGTAAATTCCAGACTATAAGGCGCTACCTTTTTCCAACACAATGAGCCTATAAAACAGTGTGGTTAATTTATGGACTTTTCCTCGCTAACGGCCATAATCGAAATATAAAAGACAAAACAAGCAAATACAATGAAAAGGTGCATTATTGTTTGTGTCAGAACAGGGTTTTTCCAGCTTACTCCGAGGTTTGTTCTCCCGGGATGCAATCGGACTAATCCGGACAAGGCTTGCAGGTTGGAAGATATTTAATTATTGAACTAACACTCAACGAAGTACAAAGCTGAAAACAACCCGAAGGCAAAAACATAATAAAACATCACTCACTGTAAACATTCTGCTGTCATGAGGATGCCGACTGATAGAATCTTGTTATATTTCTCTTTAAATAAATGATTACTCGTTATCCTCACAAAGAAATAGGAAGTAGAACCAAGCGTCTTGTGACGGCATTACCGCATCTAAATTGACTGTCAAAATTCATTCATTTCATTTCATTTTTTATTTATCTCATTCATTGATGTGCATTTAGAACGATAAATAATTATATCACAATTTAAATTCACACAATTCCTGAGAAGGAGCAGGATGAAGCAAATCTTATAATTTCCTGCCCCCTTTGACATAATACATTATCTTACTTCATGAATATCATTTAAGCCGACACATATATCCAAATGTAATGAAACAATCAAACACAAAAAACACAACAAGTGCAAAACTTCATAAAGTATAAACCAAAACCAAGAAAATAATAGTAATAATATAATATACACCTCACGGAATGATACAGAGCAAATACAAAACCAGACAAAAAAATGGACCGACTTGCTTGGAATTTGCCTCAGCCTTCTTCTATCCAGGTGAGATGCTTCCAAGGAGCAGGGAAGCGAGGAAATAGCTGACCGCTCGATGAACTGGTGACCACTTTATCACTATAAATAGTTTGTCTGCGTTAGCGCTTGTAATAACGATGTCACTAATACTTGGTTTGTATTCCAGTCAATAAATGTAAATGGAGTATTGTTGGCCATTTTTGGAGGGTTATTTATCTGCTCCACTCTAGTCGGACTTTTATTTATGCGTTAGAATGCATTCTTAATGATCGTGAACGAGAGGAAAAATAAAAAAAAACAAGTGCAGTTTCCCTTTGATGTCTTTTTTGTGAGGCAAATATCATTTGTTTCCTGCGCTTTTCCCCTTATTAGATTAGATTAGATAGAAAGTACTTTATTTATTCCGTCAGGAGAGTTCCTTCAGGAAAATTAAAATTTTCAGGACAATCCCATTCAAGATCAGACAAACATTACAGGGAGACAGAACAGGATCGCTGACGGGTCTGTACCTGGTACGGAGTTTAGAATAAATCTTAAAAAGCCAGACTTCGGGCAGGTTTCTAATTAAATTACAGTACAGATATTAAACAAAAAAATTCCAACAGGGAATCTTTTTTTAAACTTAGCACCAGCAGAAACATTTTTTTTTTCTTAAGACAGCCAGCAGTTCTTCGACTCCTGCCTTTGTGTATTTTATCCTTGCGGGTCATGTAGTTTAGTGACCCCACATAATGACCTAAACCGCTCCAGCTCAGCCGAGCTCCAATGAACCAGAATAAGTGGAAGTACTTGGGAAGATGTGCAGGGGGCCACCATCAGCACACAAAAGAAATGCGTTTTGAAAAGGAGAGATGATAATTCTGAGTTTCACAGGGTTCTCAAGAAGATAAATAATTCACTTAACCCGGTTGAGTTGTGTTCAGAATAAAATTACCTGAGGAGCCGTTCAGCACTTGTCCTACCGGCGGAAAGACCCAGGACACTTTTGGGAAACGATCTGCTGAGATTACAAGAAACATGTGCCAAATAGCCTGCATGAGGGTTGTTGGAAGTACCAGGTAAAATAAACTGGGGGGCAGCTGTGCCAGAAACCTGAGGGTTCCAGGTTCGCCATCCAAATCACTGCCTTGTGTCCTTGGGCAAAGACACTTCACTCTTGCCCCAAGTGCCGTTAACACTGGCGAATGAATGATAAGTGGTAGTCAGAGGGGCCGTAGGCGCAAATTGGCAGCCACACTTCGGTAAGTCTACCCCAGGCTGTGGCTGCAAATGTAGCTTACCACCATCACATGTGTATGAATAATGGGTTCTCAGTTCTCTGCGAGCACTTTGAGTATCTAGTTGATAGAGAAGCTCTATATAAATATGTGGAGAGGCGCAGCCGACGTGCCGACGGCAGGGCAGGACACGCTATAGCCCTGCTCAAGATGGCGGAAAGGAGGCTACTGCAATCCAGATCTGGTGCGTGGCTCACACACCGGCTCACAATCTACGTATCTCCTCGCAGAGTATAAAAGGGGAGAAGGAGGAAGGATGAAGGGGGTGGAGGATCCGCAGCAGATGCAGCGCAGGAGCGATCCAAGAGCGACAGAGAACAGCACACAAGAGACGACGACGCGGCCGGCTGAAAGAGCGACCGAGGAGAGAGCAGCGGAGAAGAGCGGAGAAGAGCTGAAAGAGCGATCCGAGCTGCCGAGCAAAATTTATTGAAACATAAAGAGTCAAACCTGTGCTGAAAAGCGATGTCCTTCCTGGGCGGTCCACGCAACCCACACGACGACGGCAGGAGACTGCCACAAAATCTAATCCAATATTTTATTATTTTTATTATTATTAGAGATGTCTGATAATATAATATAAATAAATAAATGATTTAAAATGTAATATCGGAAATTATCGGTATAGGATTCAAAAAGTAAAATGTATAACTTTTTAAAACTCTGCTGTATTAACAGAGCGCCAATAAACCTTAAAGGCACTGACATTGTGTGCCGGCCCAGTCACATAATATCTACTGCTTTCAACACAAGTGAATGAAAGGCATACTTGGTCAACAGCCATACAGGTCAAACCGAGGGCGGCCATATAAACAAATTTAACACTGTTATTAATATGTGCCACACTGTGAACCCACACTAAACAAGAATGACAAACACATTTCGGGAGAATATCCGCACCGTAACACAACATTAACACAATTGTAAACTAAAAAGGCCGTATTGGCATGTGTTGCAATGTTAATATTTCATCATTGATATATAAACTATCAGACTGCGTGGTCGGTAGTAGTGGCTTTCAGTAGGCCTTTAAAGCTCTACTATGCAAAGCGAAAGCCATTTATCAACAACATCCAGAAACGACACGGCTTTTCTGGGCCCGAGATCATCTAAGTTGGACTGATGCAAAGTGGAAAAGTGTTCTGTGGTCTGACGAGTCCACATTTCAAATTGTTTTTGGCAATAACGACATCGTGTCATCCGGACCAAAGGCGAAACGAACTATTCAGACTGTTATCGACGCAAAGTTCAAAAGCCAGCATCTGTGATGGTATGGGGGTGCATTAGTGCCCAAGGCATGGCTAACTTACACATCTGTGAAGGCACCATTAACGCTGAAAGGTACATACAGGTTTTGGAACAACATATGCTGCCATTTAAGCGCCGTCTTTCTCATGGACGCCCCTGCTTATTTCAGTAAGACAATGCTAAACACGTGTTACAAAAGTGTGGCTTCGTAAATAAGAGTGCGGGCACTTTCCTGGTCCGCCTGCAGTCCAGACTTGTCTCCCATCGAAAAAGTGTGACGCATTATGAAGCGTAAAATACGACAGCGGAGACCCCGGACTGTTGAACAACTGAAGCTCAACATAAAACAATAATGGGAAATAATTCCACTTTCAAAGCTTCAACAATTAGTTTCCTCAGTTCCCAGACGTTTATTGAGTGTTGTTAAAAGAAAAGGTGATGCAACACAGTTGTGAACATGCCCTTTCCCAACTACTTTGGTACGTGTTGCAGCCAAAAAATTCTAAGTTATTTATTATTTGCAAAAAAAAACAAGTTTATGAGTTTGAACATCAAATATGTTGTCTTTGTTGCATATTCAACTGAATATGGGTTGAAAAGGATTTGCAAATCATTGTATTCTGTTTATATTTACATCTAACACAATTTCCCAACTCATATGGAAAAGGGGTTTTGTATTTGTATTTAGTTTTTCCTTAAAATGTCATGTGTTTTATTCAGATTATAGCAGTGAGCAACAAATTGAACAAGTGTTCTTGAAAATGTAAAAAAAAAAAGTAATGGTGTTGAAAATACTGGGCCAGCAGTCACTTGGTATTGGATCGATACCAGTATCGAAATGAACCAAACTATTTCCATCTCCATTTTGCCTGCTCGTTTCTGAGCTGGCAGGTTTGTTATTTGTTAGACTTGAAGCAGTACTCATTTTTAAGACTATTTATCGCATTTAAATAAAGTCTACTTCCAAGGTTGTTGACTTTATTACAAGTCCGTTCCTTGAACGAGTCAATCAGTTTCAAGTTGTCATTTCATCCTTTCGGGTGAAAAGCAGGTCAGGAATGATTATAGTCATTTATTTGCAGCGTGACATAATGAAATATTGATGTGTATGGAGTTGGGCCAGATTGCCTTCTATTATACCTTGAAGGAGAAAATCTCCAAATTGTGTCACCGAATGATTTCTATTGGGTTGGAACACCTGTATTAGAAGAATATGCTGCCATTTTGAAAATTAGCTTTTCAAACCAATTCAGGCTCGACAATTACCTCTGAGGCTCAGCGAAGTGAAGGTTTTTGAACCAACATTATTCAAAGCTGATAAACATCTGGCAAAAAACTCACCAAGTATATATTTCAAATTTCTAGTTAAAATATCTTATTACAAATCATAATCACCTGAGTATTATTCTTTAAGTAAGAAATACAAACTTGTTTTAGACAAAATAACTTCTCTGTCACAAGTTTGTTAAAAGACACACGACTTCACAATATCAGTAAGAATAGCTATTAATACATTTGATAATATATTTTAGATTTTATTTGTAAAAAACGACTTTACATTGAGCAAAAAGTGCCACAGTGTTAAAAAAAACATAGTAATAATAATGTAGAGAGGCGGAGCCGGCGAACGAGCAGCAAGGTAGGGCACGCCGTAGCCCGGCCCAAGATGGCGGCGAGGAGGCGGAGACAGCGACCGAGCAAAGAGCCGGGGTGAGCCGGCGTGGATCACACACCTGGAGACAATTAATGTATCTCCTCTCGAGGTATAATTCGGGAGAAGGAGGAGAGAATGGCGGAAGGAGTTGGAGAGCCTGCAGCAGTGCATGGAGAGTGGAAGCGACGGAGAGCAGACGACGACGACAACATGGGCGGCTGAAAAGCGACTGAAGAGCGAGCAGAGGAGGAGCTGAAAAGCGACCCGACCCGGAGACAAACTTGATTGAAAAAAAAAAGAAAGTCAAGCCTGATCAAGAATGTCCTTCCTTGGTGGTCCATGGAACCCGCACGACGGCAAGAGTCAGTCACAAATAATAAAAAGGTAATAAAAATGGGTTGTAGTTGTATAGCGCTTTTCTACCTTCAAGGTACTCAAAGCGCTTTGACACTACTTCCACATTTACCCATTCACACACACATTCACACACTGATGGAGGGAGCTGCCATGCAAGGCGCTAACCAGCACCCATCAGGAGCAAGGGTGAAGTGGCTTGCTCAGGACACAACGGACGTGACGAGGTTGGTACTAGGTGGGGATTGAACCAGTGACCCTCGGGTTGCGCACGGCCACTCTACCACTGCGCCACGCCGTCCGTCCCTAAAATATAAAACTAGAAACAGCTCAATATCTATAAAAGGTTATTTTTTTTCAAAAGAAGGATTTTTAAACATTTTTTTAAAGCATCCACAGTCTGAGGTGCCCTCAGGTGGTCAGGGAGAGCGTTCCACAGACTAGGAGCAGCGGAGCAGAAAGCCCGGTCTCCCATAATTCGTTTGATTCCTAAATTAACTTTTACGTTTTTAAAGTTTAAATATGTCGTATTTCAAGAAATCGGGCAATTTGTACTTGTTCCGTTGGCAGATTTTTTTGCTCACTACAAGCAAAAGGAGGAGACCCTGCCCCAAGTGGAGGAGTTCAAGTACCTCGGAGTCTTCTTCACGAGTGAGGGAAGAGTGGATCGTGATGTCGACAGGCGGATCGGTGCGGCGTCTTCAGTAATGCGGACGCTGTATTGATCCGTTGTGGTGAAGAAGGAGCTGAGCCGGAAGGTAAAGCTCTTAATTTACCGGTTGATCTACGTTCCCATCCTCACTTATGGTCATGAGCTTTGGGTTATGACCGAAAGGACAAGATCACGGGTACAAGCGGCTGAAATAGAAATAGGGTGAGAAGCTCTGCCATCCAGGGGGGGCCAGATGAGGTGGTTCGGGCATCTGGTCAGGATGACACCTGAACGCCTCCCTAGGGAGGTGTTTAGGGCACGTCCAACCGGTAGGAGGCCACGGGGAAGACCCAGGACACGTTGGGAAGACTATGTCTCCCGGCTGGTCCGGGAACGCCTCGGGATTCCCCGGGAAGAGCTGGACGAAGAGGCTGGGGAGAGGAGAGTCTGGGCTTCCCTGCTTAGGCTGCTGCCCCCACGACCCGACCTTGGATAAGCGGAAGAAAATGGAAGGATGGACAAGCAAAAATTTGTGTTGTCCTGATACCAATATTTTGATACTGGTAAAACTTATTTCGATACTTTTCTAAACAAACGTCACCAAAAAAATGGCATTATTGGCTTTATTTTAACAAAAAATGTTGGGGTACATTAAACATGTTTATTATTGCAAACAAATAACAATTTTGGCTTTAAATAAAATAGTGAATGTACGAGACAATTTGTCTTTTAGTAGTAAATAAACAAACAAAGGCTCCTAATTAGTCTGCTGATGTATGCAGTAACATATTGTGTCACGTATTATTTCATCGAAATTATGAGGGACAAGCTGTAAAAATGAACCCACTTGTTCCTTTAAAGTTTCAAGCATGTTTTACTCAATATAGCTCAAAACATCTCAGCAACAAGCTGTATTTATCTTACTGAGATCATTTAGGAACAAAACACTTAAAACAAGTAAAACACTCTAACATAAAATCTGCTCAGTGAGAAAAATTATCTTGTCGGACAGAAAATAAACAACTATCACCCTTATTCGAGATATTTGATCTTACTTAGATTTCAGTTTTTGCAGTGCATCTGCTTGTAAGTACTCTGTTATTGGGCGCTGCCGAACGTGCTCCTCTCCCCGTAAAAACAGCAATGTCACGACGTGACGACGCGCCATCATGCCCGTTTAAAGGAAAAAAAAAATAAAAAAATATATAAATATATATATATATATATATATGATAACATGGCAAATTCTTGCATCCAGCACACCTTACAACAGTGGTAATAAAAGATGCGACCTATGTTCAAAAGAGAAACTGTTTATTATATATCATCCAGGCCTGTCATCCCTCAACAAGCGCAGTGAAATCATATCAACATGTCGTCACAGACGGAAACACCTCCTAGGTAAAACATGAGCCAATCACCACGCCCCTACACCTGCCTGTACCCACCCACTCTGTGCCCTATACAAACCATTGTATGCGAATGCTTCCATTAAAATCTCCTGATGATTGAGGGAACCCCTCATGAAACAGTTCTGTAGAGATTAAGTAGTCTTGTGATTTTCCCCCCACGTATATATGTATATATATATATATATATATATATATATTCAACAACATGGCAAATTCTTGCATCCAGCACACCTTACAACAGTGGTAATAAAAGATGCGACCTATGCTCAAAAGAGAAACTGTTTATTATATATCATCCAGGCCTGTCATCCCGCAACAAGCGCAGTGAAATCATATCAACATGTCGTCACAGACGGAAACACCTCCTAGGTAACACATGAGCTCCACGCCCCTACGTCAGGTTTCAACCTCTGACACACATGATGTTGTTTTACAGTTAGCCATCCTAAACAAAACTATCGTTTGCCAGCTTTGACTTGGACTTTTTTTAACGGATGCTGATTACATTTGACTAAACCCAACAATGTCAGAGGAATTGCAATATTCTTTTGAGTTGTAATTACTCATCAAAGACGATAATAAGTAAAAAAAAAATCTTTGTTTATCCACAAGAAGCTTCAGAACGAACACATTTAACTTAAAAATAGAGATCCAAATGTTTTAAACTTTGGTGTGGCGAACACGACAAAGAAGTAGAACAAGCACATTCAGCCATGCGAGGCCAAATGATTGCATTACATATTTGAAGACCTACATTTTGAAAGGACAAGTCGGGTACTAAGTTGTCCACCAAATACATTAATCATCATGGCATTAATGGTCTCGCTATTCGGCTCCACATTTAAAAATTCCACAGGAAGGAGTTTAGTCAAGTCTACAAACTACATTAGCCGTGACTGCGCCTCATTTTGTACCTGCATGCATCCATAATTTACACATTTTCTCCTGCAGTCTCTTCTTGTAACGTCACCAGGTTTTTACCAACCCTCAGGTGTGTGTGTGAAGACTTACACATGGAAGCAAGGTTGTTTTTTAATATGCGTATACTGTTTTCCGTTTTTCCACATTATTTGTTTGTTTTGTGCAATACGAATGTGTCAAATACCAACAAGGCCGTCGGTATTTACTTGTCTTTTTTCTTGAAATGATAAAAGGTGGATTTGAATACCAAGCATGATTCAAGGAACTGGAAATAAGGACATAAAGACAACTGCTAAAAAATGCCACTTCAATGCAATGACAGTTAAAAGTCATTCAGAGTGGAGCCTTGATTTACAAACCCCGTTTCCATATGAGTTGGGACATTGTGATGTAAATATAAACAGAATACAATGATTTGTAAATCCTTTTCAACCCATATTCAGTTGAATATGCTACAAAGACAAGATATTTAATGTTCAAACTCATAAACGTTATTCTTTTTTACAAATAATAATTGACTTACAATTTCATGGCTGCAACACGTGCCAAAGTAGTTGGGGAAGGGCATGTTCACCACTGTGTTACATCACCTTTTCTTTTAACAACACTCAATAAACGTTTGGGAACTGAGGAAAATAATTGTTGAAGCTTTGAAAGTGGAATTCTTTCCCATTCTTGTTTTATGTAGAGCTTCAGTCGTTCAACAGTCCGGGGTCTCCGCTGTCGTGTTGTACGCTTCATAATGCGCCACACATTTTCCATGGGAGACAGGTCTGGACTGAAGGCGGGCCAGGAAAGTACCCGCACTCCTTTTTTACGAAGCCACGCTGTTGTAACACGTGCTGAATGTGGCTTGGCTTTGTCTTGCTGAAATAAGCAGGGGCGTCCATGAAAAAGACGGCGCTTAGATGGCAGCATATGTTGGTCCAAAACCTGTATGTACCTTTCAGCATTAATGGTGCCTTCACAGATGTGTAAGTTACCCATGCCTTGGGCACTAATGCACCCCCATACCATCACACATGCTGGCTTTTCAACTTTGCGTCAATAACAGTCTCGATGGTTTGCTTCCCCTTTGGTCCGGATGACACAATGTTGAATATTTCCAAAAACAATTTCAAATGTAGACTCGTCAGACAACAGAACACTTTTCCACTTTGCATCAGTCTATCTTAGATTATCTCGGGCCCAGAGAAGCCGGCGGCGTTTCTGGATGTTGTTGATAAATGGCTTTCGCTTTGCATGGTAAAGCTTTAACTAGGACTTACAGCTGTAGCAACAAACTGTATTTAGTGACAGTGGTTTTCTGAAGTGTTCCTACCCAATAATGGCACCCACCTGTTTCCAATTAGTTTGCACACCTGTGGAATGTTCCAAATAAGTTTTTGCAGTGCCAATCTCTCCACAGGTGCAGGACAAACATTTTTGCAAATTATAAAAATAAATGAATAAAAGGTTGATTTAAATACCAAGCATGTTTCAAGGAACTGGAAATAGGGACATAAACTGCTGAAATATGCCACTTCAAAGCAGGGACAGTTAAAAGTGATTCAGAAGTGATTACAAACGCTTCTTTTTGCGTCCTGTTCCGTTTACCATGTTTTCCAGACCATAAGGCGCACCAGATTATAAGACTCAGGTCCGGTTGGAAATCGGGAGAAATTCGGGAGAATGGTTGTCCCGGGAGATTTTCAGGGGAGGCACTGACATTTTAGAGGGTTGGCAAGTATACAGTAAACTCCAGGCTCTTCGGATACAATAAATCATAGTACAGTATTTTCCGGACCATAGGGCGCACCGGACTATAAGGCGCACTGCCAATGAGCGGGTCTAGTCAGATCTATTTTCATACAAAAGGTGCACCGGATTGTAAGGCGCATTTAAAGGGGTCATTTATATTTTTTTGTATGTAAACACTCCCTTGTGGCCTACATAACATATTTTGGTGGTTCTTTGGTCAAACTGTTGCATAGATGATATTTACAGATTCTCTCCAAGTCGCTTTTTGACAGTATATTCAGGATGCACCCTTTTTGTGGGCGGTCTTTTTTATGTGGCTCACCTTCGACAGCGTCTTCTCCCCGTCATTTTTGTTGCAGCGGTGTAGCGTGCAAGGATGGGAGTGGAAGAAGTGTCAAAAGATGGAGCTAACTGTTTTAATGACATTCAGACTTTTTTTCAATCAATAACGGAGCAGCGTCTCCTCATCCGGAAACAACAAGAAGGCCGGAAATGTGCCCCGTGAAAAACCATCAGACCGTAACTCTCTAATAACTAGAGGTCCTTGGGTGAATAATGTAAACTCACTACACCGGTATGTTTTAGCGCTTTTTATGGCAAGTTTACTGACAGATGTACGTAAGATCTTTACACTACTTTATATTAGAAATGGCAACAGCAAATGATGAATGTCCCATAACAAGAAGATAGAGAGAAAGACGAAGCTTATCAACTACGGCATCGCACGGATTACAAAGGCGGACGCGCACAATTTTTTAGGACTTATGCAGTTCCTAAATACAGATTAGCTGGTACCGAAAGGTAAGAAAAGTGCATAATATTGCCAAACAAAACGCCAAATAATATCCATCCATCCATCTATTTTCTGCCGCTTATTCAGCTACAATCGGGTGGAAGGCGGCGTACACCCTGGACAAGTCGCCACCTCATCGCAGGCCAGATAATATGTCTTACCTTATACACACACCATAATAATACTCGCATGTTGAAGCACAGTACAAACCATAAAGCGGTGCCACTTCATAGCTTACCAAAGTCGTACTAAAACATTTTAATAGATTTTTGAGCGCCTGGTGTAATGTTCTATATTTTCAATGGAACATGTAAAATTTTGGTGTTGTTTACTTGAGTCATATTGCGGTCGACACGCATCTCTTACGTGTGACTGCCACGCCAGATAATATGTCTTACCTTATACTCACACCTTAATAATACTCCTATGTTTAATGTGCCGACAATCCAGGAGCAAGAGCAAAATGTGACAGTCACTTGCTGTCTTGTGGGTTCCCAGGGCCATCAAGGAAGGACATTTTGCTCTTGCAGGTTTGACTCTGGTTAATTTTTCAATAAACAAGCTTTAGTGTAGGTGGGATCGATTTGCAGCTGCTCCTTTCCACTGACCGCTCACGGTCGGCTCTCTTGAGCCGCCGTTGTCGTCGTCCTCTCTGTTGCTCTTTGCTTGCTCTTGCTCTTCATCTGCTCCCGCAGGCTCTACAACTCCTTCCTCTTCGATCTCTTCTCCTTCTCCCCTTACATACATCATCCGGAGAACTGTTAATAGTTTCCCGGTTTGTGAGACACGCACCTGAATAAGATTGAGGCGGCGTCGCTCCCGGCGTGCTCTGCCGCGTCCTCTGCCTCCTTGCCACCATCTTGGGCAGGGCTGCTGCGTGCCCTACCCCGCCGTCAGCCCCGCCTCTCCACTATATATTTATATTATAAAATGTTGGTGTTTACTTGAGTCATATTGCCACTACAGCAGCACCACAAACATCAGTCGCTTTATGTTGTGATGTAATAATTTATCCCAGCATTTATCTTGTAGAGCCAACTTCTACACCTGGAAAACTTAAAAATATTGAAAATAACCAAAAAAGGTCATATTTCTCATACACGGATTGCAAATAGTTATTGTACTGCGGCATAAAAGTTAGTACTACTTTGACCTCAGGTGAAACATGACTTTTGGTGGCTGTTTTAGAAATGATGATGCTTTTAGCGGCCGTGGTTCAATTCCTGTGAGTGGTGCAAAAACCCCCCATGAGTTATTGCATTTGATTATGTTGGGCTTTTTCTGTTAATGACTCTCAGGAATTGACCTTAGTGTGTGTGCAATTTAACTGAAAATTACTAATGTCTTCTTGTTAAATAGCCCCCAGATGTTCTTTGGAATGTTTGTTAATTAAGTAATTAATCATTTGCCATGCGGAAATATAAGAAAAAAATTATCCAGATATTACAAACCCCATTTCCATATGAGTTGGGAAATTGTGTTAGATGTAAATATAAACAGAATACAATGATTTGCAAATCATTTTCAACCCATATTCAGTTGAATATGCTACAAAGACAACATATTTGATGTTCAAACTGATAAACATTTTTTTTTTTTCAAATAATCGGCCTGGCCTGGCCCCGAAGCCAGCGGCAGGTGAGTAGATTGCCCAGCTGGGACTGGTTATCTAATCACCTGTCGCCTTTATTAGCAGCAACCGGACCAAAACATGTGGTTGGATTTGGAGCCAGGGAGAGAGACACGCACAGAGACTCAAAAATCAGAGACACCCCGGACTGAAAAGTCCGAGATATACATAAGAGTTGGGAAATTGTGTTAGATGTAAATATAAACGGAATACAATGATTTGCAAATCCTTTTCAACCCATATTCAGTTGAATATGCTACAAAGACAACATATTTGATGTTCAAACTGATAAACATTTTTTTTTTTCAAATAATCGGCCTGGCCTGGCCCCGAAGCCAGCGGCAGGTGAGTAGATTGCCCAGCTGGGACTGGTTATCTAATCACCTGTCGCCTTTATTAGCAGCAACCGGACCAAGACATGTGGTTGGATTTGGAGCCAGGGAGAGAGACACGCACAGAGACTCGAAAATCAGAGACACCCCGGACTGAAAAGTCCGAGATATACATATGAGTTGGGAAATTGTGTTAGATGTAAATATAAACGGAATACAATGATTTGCAAATAATTTTCAACCCATATTAAGTTGAATATGCTACAAAGACAACATATTCGATGTTCAAACTGATAAACATTTTTTTTTTTTCAAATAATCGGCCTGGCCTGGTCCCGAAGCCAGCGGCAGGTGAGTAGATTGCCCAGCTGGGACTGGTTATGACTTGACTTGACTTGAATTTATTTATTCATGCTTGCAGTGGACCCAAGGCCCCACTGAAAAAACAGCTGAACTTTACAATACATATCAAACAAACAACAATAAAAAATGAAAAGAACAAACAGTATTTTAAAAATTTTGAACGTCCTCAGGGCAGCAGCAGCATGGAAATTGTTAGCATTCTGGTATCTAATCACCTGTCGCCTTTATTAGCAGCAACCGGACCAAGACACATGGTTGGATTTGGAGCCAGGGAGAGAGACACGCACAGAGACTCGAAAATCAGAGACACGCCGGACTGAAAAGTCCGAGATATACATATGAGTTGGGAAATTGTGTTAAATGTAAATATAAACGGAAAACAATGATTTGCAAATCATTTTCAACCCATATTCAGTTGAATATGCTACAAAGACAACATATTTGATGTTCAAACTGATAAACATTTTTTTTTTTGCAAATAATCATCAACTTTAGAATTTGATGCCAGCAACACGTGACATAGAAGTTGGGAAAGGTGGCAAATGCTCATCAAACACTTATTTGGAACATTCCACAGGTGTGCGGGCTAATTGGGAACAGGTGGGTGCCATGATTGGGTAGAAAAACAGCTTCCCAAAAAAATGCTTTCACAAGAAAGGATGGGGCGAGGTACACCCCTTTGTCCACAACTGCGTGAGCAAATAGTCAAACAGTTTAAGAACAACCTTTCTCAAAGTGCAATTGCAAGAAATTTAGGGATTTCAACATCTATGCTTCATAATATCATCAAAAGGTTGAGAGACTCTGGAGAAATCACTGGCCGGAAACCAACACTGAATGACCGTGACCTTCGATCCCTCAGACGGCACTGTATCAAAAACCGACATCAATCTCTAAAGGATATCACCACATGGGCTCAGGAACACTTCAGAAAAACCACTGTCACTAAATACAGTTTGTCGCTACATCTGTAAGTGCGAGTTAACGCTCTACTATGCAAAGCAAAAGCCATTTATCAACAACATCCAGAAATGCCACTAGCTTCTCTGGGCCTGAGATCATCTACGATGGACTGATGCAAAGTGGAAAAATTTTCTGTGGTCGGACGAGTCCACATTTCAATTTGTTTTTGGAAATATTCGACATTGTGTCATCAGGACCAAAGGGGAAGCGAACCATCCAGACTGTTATCGACGCAAAGTTGAAAAGCCAGCATCTGTGATGGTATGGGGGTGCATTAGTGCCCAAGGCATGGGTAACTTACACATCTGTGAAGGCACCATTAATGCTGAAAGGTACATACAGGTTTTGGAACAACATATGTTGTCATCCAAGCAATGCTATCATGGACGCCCCTGCTTATTTCAGCAAGACAAGTGGTACAACAGCGTGGCTTCGTAAAAAAAGAGTGCGGGTACTTTCCTGGCCCGCCTGCAGTCCAGACCTGTGGCGTATTATGAAGCGTAAAATAAGACAGAAGAGACCCCGGACTGTTGAAGGACTGAAGCTCTACATAAAACAAGAATGGGAAAGAATTCCACTTTCAAAGCTTCAACAATTAGTTTCCTCAGTTCCCAAACGTTTATTGAGTGTTGTTAAAAGAAAAGTATGATTTAATTACTGAGTAGAGTCAATTCGAAGTACAGGAATGTCAAACTGATTTACTCATGTTTACTCGCCAATGCATCTTTTATCTGCCCACACACAGACTGACTCAGTCACATCCAGTCCTTCTTGGCAGACCCCCCCCCCCCCCCACCCCCCCCCCGGTTAACTGGGCTTGTAAATCATGTGTACAGCGTTAATGGAGAAACGCTTGTCACCTCCAGCGCTTACCTGACTCAGCATCTTTTTTAACTGTCCTCCGGGAGCAAGGCATGATGGGAAACACTTGATGAAGAGGTCATGGAATATGTTTTGAAGGGGAACCATCAGATAACCAGTGCGCCTGCCAACTATATGGGATGTCAGACTGCAATTTCAAATGTTTTTCAACCTACAACTACACATTGTGTTTGGGTATGGGTACAAAGTCCTGTGTTTTTAGAAGTAACGAATTGATTAACGTGGACCCCGACTTAAACAAGTTGAAAAACGTATTCGGGTGTTAGCTTTTATTGGTCAAGTGCACGGAATATGTACTGAACTGTGCAATCTACTAATAAAAGTATAAATCAATCAATCAATCAATCAATCAAAAGGGACATCTCTACGCTGCTGATCCGCCTCCGCTTGGGATGGTTTCCTGTGGACGGGACTCTCGCTCCTGTCTTGGATCCGCTTGAACTGAACTCTCGCGGCTGTGTTGGAGCCACTATGGATTGAACTTTCACAGTATCATGTTAGACCCGCTCGACATCCATTGCTTTCGGTCCCCTAGAGGGGGGGGGTTGCTCACATCTGAGGTCCTCTCCAAGGTTTCTCATAGTCAGCATTGTCACTGGCGTCCCACTGGATGTGAATTCTCCCTGCCCACTGGGTGTGAGTTTTCCTTGCCCTTTTGTGGGTTCTTCCGAGGATGTTGTAGTCGTAATGGTTTGTGCAGTCCTTTGAGACATTTGTGATTTGGGGCTATATATATAAACATTGATTGATTGATTGAAGAAGCCAAATATTTTAAAATGTATTTCCCTAAGAGCCATATAATATATATTTTTTTAACACTGAACACAACTAAACACGAGTATTTTTTAAGTAAGACCAACATTTCCAGAGTATAATAAGTCTCTTATTCTTTGTAATAACATTGTTATTCTGAAGCTAACTGTGGAGGGGGCGTGGCCTGCAGCAAAGCGGGATGTTGCCAGGACCGGCCTCGAAATCAACGACAGGTGCGTAGATGGCCCACCTGGGCCTTTTTATCTAATCACCTGTCGCTCTGTTATAAGCAGCAGCCGGGAGGAGAGACGGGGTTGGGGCTGGAGCCGGAGTGCGAGTGAGGACGAAAGAGAAAAAGACAATTGCTGGGAAGCAACAGAGAAAAATAAAATAAAACAATATTGGAACCCTAAAACAGGCTCTTGGTGGTCTGAAGAACCCCCAGGAGGGCAAGCCCCACACTAACCAATAATAAATAAATTACTTCTTACAATTAACGCAACTTCTTGAACATAAAAATGCATGAGAATGTTTTATATTTTGAACGTTGTTTTTAACACTGTGATTACAAGTGGAATTATTCATTACTTATCCTGTTAAGCAATGTCAGCTCAGATTTATCCGAGAGCTAGATTCCTAGAGCCGTAGGTTCCCTACCCCTGTTATACATGCTTCACTGATGAGGGTATTTGGAAAGCAGCGTTTTGTCCGACTAATGTCAGCGATCCTTGAACTCATCGTAGTTTGTAAGTTTTTCCGATGCTGCCAGAGAATATTTTTTTTAAAGTTTTATGCCACTCCTTCTTTGTCTCATTTTGTCCACCAAACGTTGTATGCTGTGCGTGAATGCACAAAAGTGAGCTTTGTTGATTGCATTGATTTGCTGGAGTGCTAATCAGGAACATTTGGTCAATCCATGGCTGCAAGTTATCTCAGCCTCTGGGAAGCCTCCATTTTACTAATGTTTTGCAATGTTGCAAAAATGTGTAGGGTAAAAAATCAAATACAATGATCTAACTTTCCATACCAACAAAGCAAGAAGAAGGCGTTCACAAGTACCGTATTTTTCGGACTATAAGGCGCATTTAAAATCCTTTCATTTTCTCAAAACTCGACAGTACGCCTTATAACCCGGTGCGCTTTGTCATCACTGTCATGGTGTGGTTTGTTTTCCCGTGGTGCAAAGCGACTGGACCGGACATGGCGTGAGGGTAATGACATCTTTTATTATCAACTCAAAAAAAGAAACAAACAAAAGGCGCTCTCAGCAGAGGTTAAAAACTAGGGCTCTGAAAGCAAAAACTCGCAAGATGGCAGAACTATGGGCAACGAAAATGAACACACTTACTGTGACGTGAAAAGCTGTGACTGCCTGGCAACTGCAGGCTTAAATTATGCTGTGGTGATTAACAAGTGTATGAGTCCAAATGAACCAGGTGCATGACATGACAGGAGAAAACTAATTGGTAGTCATGGTTAAAAAAACAAACAAGAGTGCCTAATGAGTCCAAACCCAAACAGAACGTGACCACAAAACATGACACGCTTAAATGGGTTGTACTTGTATAGCGCTTTTCTACCTTCAAGGTACTCAAAGCGCTTTGACACTATTTCCACATTCACCCATTCACACACACATTCACACACTGATGGCGGGAGCTGCCATGCAAGGCCCTAACCATGACCCATCAGGAGCAAGGGTGAAGTGTCTTGCTCAAGGACACAACGGACGTGACTTGGTTGGTAGAAGGTGGGGATCGAACCAGGAACCCTCAGGTTGCTGGCACGGCCACTCTACCAACCGCGCCACGGTTGGTAGAGTTTTTATTTATTTATTATTGGTTAGTGTGGGGCTTGCCCTCCCGGAGGTTCTTCAGACCACCAAGAGCCTGTTTCAGGGTTCCAATATTGTTCTATTTTATTCCTTACCTTATTCCTTAAGGTAAGGAATAATTCTGGCTGTGCTTACCGACCTCGAACCTTTTTTTTTTTTGGTACATTATAAAATGATAAGTGTCACTATTAAGTGACACGTGTAGACTGCAATATGACTCAAGTAAAAAACACCAACATTTTATATGTTCCATTGAAAATATGGAACATGACACACAGCGCTGAAAAATCGATTAAAATGTTTTAGTACCACTTTGGTACGCTATGAAGCCGCACCGTTTGATGGATTGTACCATGCTTCAACATGCGAGTATTGTTATGGTGTGTGTATAAGGTAAGACATTGTCTGGCGTTTTATTTCGCGATATTATACAAAAGCAACTTTTCTTACCTTCTGGTACCAGCAGCTCTGTATTTGGGATCTGTATGAGTCCTGAAAATACGCGCGCGTCCGCCTTTGTAGTCCGGGCCGACACCGTAGTCGATACGCTTCTTTGCTGTTGCCATTTCTAATATAAAGTAGTGTAAAGTGCTTACTTATGTCTGTCCGTAAACTTGCCATGAAAGTGCTAAAACATACCGGTGTAGTGAATTCACATTATTCACCCAAGGAACTTTAGTTATTAGAGGTTTCCGGTCGTAGGACAGTTTTTCACGGGACACATTTCCGACGTCGTTGTTGCACTTGTGAGCCACGGATGAGGAGATCCTGCTCCGTTATTGATTGAAGTAAAGTCTGAATGTCATCAAAACAGTTAGCACCATTTGCGGCGGCATGGCGTAGTGGGTAGAGCGGCCGTGCCAGAAACCTGAGGGTTGCAGGTTCGCTTCCCACCTATTGACATACAAATCGCTGCCGTTGTGTCCTTGGGCAGGACACTTCACCCTTTGCCCCCGGTGCAGCTCACACTGGTGAATGAATGATGAATGAATGGTTGGTGGTGGTCGGAGGGGCCGTAGGCGCAAACTGGCAGCCACGCTTCCGTCAGTCTACCCTGGGGCAGCTGTGGCTACAGATGTAGCTTACCACCACCAGGTGTGAATGAATGATGGGTTCCCACTTCTCTGTGAGCGGTTTGAGTATCTAACAATAGAAAAGTGCGATATAAATCTAATCCATTATTTTTATTATTATTATTATCTTTTGACACTTCTTCCACTCCCGTCCTTGCACGCTACACCATTAAAACAAAGATGACGGGGAGAAGACGCTTTCAAAAGGTGAACTGCCCACAAAACGACGCATCCTAAAAGGGCTTGAAGATGATCTGTTAAACATTATCTTTGCAACATTTTGACCAAAGAACTACCATTACATGCTATGTAGACCACAATGAAGTGTTCTACATTTATAAAAAAAGAAAGATCCTTTTAATGCGCCCTATAATCCGGTGCGCCTTTTGTGTGAAAATAGACCTGACTAGACCCACTTATTAGCGGTGCGCCTTATAAACCGGTTCGCTCTATGGTCCGTAAAATACGGTATTAATTGAAAACACAACAGTACATAAAATTGTACCTGGTACTGGTAATTGGTACTTTATCATTCAAATTTTGAAATGTACCCAACCATAATTGTGTCCGCCTCAGGTACACAATCTTGTAGTCCTACCAGTCCCTTCCGTGCATTGTGTGGTATTTGGGTGACCTGAAAAATGTCTGTCTCAGGTGCAGCCATGATGGATTCCAGACAGACAAAAACAAACCCCTGAGTCAATTTCTCTAAGCCTCTTGTAATTATCCTGTGTCAGCCCCCTGTGAGTGACCTTATTTTAAACTCAAAAGGATTTCAGCTAAATTTTCCTTGCTGAATGAAACCCTCCCTTTGAGTCTGATACAGGAGGTTGAAAGGCTGATTGTCTGCTAGCCATGGGGAAAAAAAAAAAAAACAAATCAATGGAGGGCGGGAAGATAAAGGAGTAAATGACAATTGGTTTCAAAGGGGAACCACACTTTTTGGAGGGAATTTTGCCTACCGTTCACAATCATTAAATCAACTTACAATTGAGACAATGGGAGGTCCTCTATTGCACCATTAAAACCCAATAAATAACCACACAAAAATTGCCAACAATAACAAAGCATTTTTATTTCCCAATCTTAATATTAACCAATTATTAATAATATTGTTATTCCAAGCGCTTACGCAGGCAAACTATTTGTAGCAGCACGGTGGCTATGTGGACATCACCAACTGGTGAGCTGCTTCTTCGCTTCGATGTTAATAAAACTATGTTTGACAGAGGGAGTTGACGACACAGACAACATGGGAAGTAATTTTCTATGATTTATTTTATATATATATATATATATATATATATATATATATATATATATATATATATATATATATATATATATATATATAATACTAATAGACAATACTAACTAAACTATAGAATGGAGTGTGTGACAAAACCCAAGAGTGTGTATGTGTGAGGCTATGTGTATGATTAGCTGAAGTGTGTGTTACCAAGTGGTAACTGTGTTAGCGCTTATAATAACAATATTACTCATACTTGGTTAGTATTCAAGTCATGAAATGTAATTATAGTATTTTTGGCGTGTTTTGAATGGTTATTTATCTGATTTTATGGGCGTAACAGTGGAGCTCCCTTTGGCTCCGCTGTAAAAAGTGGAATTTTAGTTTCCTTTATTAAATATTTACAAAGCATTAAATAACAATTTGTCATCATGACTTTGATAATGATTACAAACAATAAGCAACATTCCAAAAAAGGAATTAAAGTGCAAAATTACTTATTTTGGAATTAATAAATAAAATAAATGCTCAATTCCGCCTATGAATATCCATACGTGCCGCATTATCTAATTACTCATAATCTTCCCAAATCAGAAAAAAAGGGGGGGAACCAAGTATCTTTCCAGATTCTAAATGGCTGTCAAAGTGTACCAACTTGTCGTAATACATCTTCAGACTTCTTCTGTCCAGGTGAAATGCATGATTTATGATTTACAACAAACTTACAGGGAGCAGGGAAGCGAGGAAACAGCAGACCACTCAATGACGTAAAGATAGGGAAAATAGGAAGTGATTAGGTCGCCGCTATAAATAGTTTGTCTGTGTTAGCGCTTATAATAACCATATCACTAATACTTGGTTAGTATTCAAGTAATGAAATTCAATTATAGTATTGTTGGCGTGTTTTGAATGGTTATTTATCGTATTTTTTGGGGGCGTAATAGTGGAGCTCCCTTTGGCTCTACTGTAAGTGGACTTTTATTTTCCTTTGTTAAATATTTAGAATGCATTAAATAACAATTTGTCATCATTACTTTCATAATGCTTACAAACGACAAGCAACTTTCCGAAAAAAAGGAATTAAAGGGCAACTGCACTTCTTTTGGAATTACTAAATAAATGTGATCAAAAGTCCACCTTTAATGGAGCCTCTGGGAGCTGCTCTATTCTACCTATGAAAATCTTAGAAAAACATCCATATGCGCCACATTATTTAATACCATTTAGATGAAAAATAACTCATAATCTTCCCAAATCAGAAAAAAGGGGGTGGAACCAAGCGTCTTTCCAGATTCTAAATGGCTGTCAAAGTGTACCAACTTGTCGAAATACATCTTCAGAATTCTTCTGTCCAGGTAAGATGCATGATTTATGATTTACAACTAACTTACAGGGAGCAGGGAAGCGAGGAAACAGCAGACCACTCAATGACGGAAAGATAGGGAAAATAGGAAGTGATTACGTCGCTGCTATAAGTAGTTTGTCTGCGTTAGCGCTAATAATAACAATATCACTAATACTTGGTTATTAGTCAAGTCATGAAATGTAATTATAGTATTGTTGGCGTGTTTTGAATGGTTATTTATCTGATTTTACGGGCACAATAGTGGAGCTCTCATTGGCTCTGCTGTAAGTGGACTTTTATTTTCCTTTATTAAATATTGAGAATGCATTAAATAACAATTTGTCATCATGACTTTCATAATGATTACAAACGATAAGCAACATTCCAAAAAAGGAATTAAAGGGCAACAGCACTTCTTTTGGAATTACTAAATGAATGTGATCAAAAGTCCACCTTTAATGGAGCCTCTGGGAGCTGCTCTATTTTACCTATGAAAATCTTTGAAAAACATCCATATGCACCACATTATTTAATACCATTTAGATGAAAAATAACTCATAATCTTCACAAATCAGAAAAAAGGGGGTGGAACCAAGCGTCTTTCCAGATTCTAAATGGCTGTCAAAGTGTACCAACTTGTCAAAATACATCTTCAGAATTCTTCTGTCCAGGTAAGATGCATGATTTATGATTTACAACTAACTTACAGGGAGCAGGGAAGCGAGGAAACAGCAGACCACTCAATGACGGAAAGATAGGGAAAATAGGAAGTGATTACGTCGGTGCTATAAGTAGTTTGTCTGCGTTAGCGCTTATATAATAACAATATCACTAATACTTGGTTAGTATTCAAGTCATGAAATGTAATTATAGTATTATTGGGGTGTTTTGAATGGTTATTTATCTGATTTTACGGGCGCAATAGTGAAGCTCTCATTGGCTCTGCTGTAAGTGGACTTTTATTTTCCTTTATTAAATATTGAGAATGCATTAAATAACAATTTGTCATCATGACTTTCATAATGATTACAAACGATAAGCAACATTCCAAAAAAGGAATTAAAGGGCAACTGCACTTCTTTTGGAATTACTAAATAAATGTGATCAAAAGTCCACCTTTAATAGAGCCTCTGGGAGCTGCTCTATTCTACCTATGAAAATCTTTGAAAAACATCCATATGCACCACATTATTTAATACCATTTAGATGAAAAATAACTCATAATCTTCCCAAATAAGAAAAAAAAGGGTGGGACCAAGCGTTTTTCCAGATTCTAAATGGCTGTCAAAGTGTACCAACTTGTCGAAATACATCTTCAGACTTCTTCTGTCCAGGTGAGATGCATGATTTATGATTTACAACAAACTTACAGGGAGCAGGGAAGCGAGGAAATAGCAGACCACTTGATGACGTAAAGATAGGGAAAAAACGAAGTGATTACGTCGCCGCTATAAATAGTTTGTCTGTGTTAGCGCTTATATAATAACCATATCACTAATACTTGGTTAGTATTCAAGTCATGAAACGTAATTATTGTATTGTTGGGGTGTTTTGAATGGTTATTTATCTGATTTTATGGGGGTAACAGTGGCTCTGCTGCAAGTGGACTTTTGTTTTCCTTTATTAAATATTGAGAATGCATTAAATAACAATTTGTATTCATGACTTTCATAATGATTACAAACGATAAGCAACATTCCAAAAAAGGAATTAAAGGGCAACTGCACTTATTTTGGAATTACTAAATAAATGTGATCAAAAGTCCACCTTTAATAGAGCCTCTGGGAGCTGCTCTATTCTACCTATGAAAATCTTTGAAAAACATCCATATGCACCACATTATTTAATACCATTTAGATGAAAAATAACTCATAATCTTCACAAATAAGAAAAAAAGAGGGTGGAACCAAGCGTTTTTCCAGATTCTTAATGGCTGTCAAAGTGTACCAACTTGTCGAAATACATCTTCAGACTTCTTCTGTCCAGGTGAGATGCATGATTTATGATTTACAACAAACTTACAGGGAGCAGGGAAGCGAGGAAACAGCAGACCACTCAATGACGGAAAGATAGGGAAAATAAGAAGTGATTACGTCGCCGCTATAAGTATTTTGTCTGCGTTAGCGCTTATAATAAAATATCACTAATACTTGGTTAGTATTCAAGTCATGAAATGTAATTATAGTATTGTTGGCTTGCTTTGAATGGTTATTTATCGTATTTTTTAGGGCGTGATAGAGGAGCTCCCTTTGGCTCTGCTGTACGTGGACTTTTATTTTCCTTTGTTAAATATTTAGAATGCATTAAATAACAATTTGTCATCATTACTTTCATAATGCTTACAAACGACAAACAACATTCCGAAAAAAAGGAATTAAAGGGCAACAGCACTTCTTTTGGAATTACTAACTAAATGTAATCAAAAGTCCACCTTTAATGGAGCCTCTGGGAGCTGCTCTATTCTACCTATGAAAATCTTAGAAAAACATCCATATGCACCACATTATTTAATACCATTTAGATGAAAAATAACTCATAATCTTCCAAAATCAGAAAAAAGAGGGTGGAACCAAGCGTCTTTCCAGATTCTAAATGGCTGTCAAAGTGTACCAACTTGTCGAAATACATCTTCAGACTTCTTCTGTCCAGGTGAGATGCATGATTTATGATTTAAAACAAACTTACAGGGAGCAGGGAAGCGAGGAAATAGCAGACCACTCGATTATGGAAAGATAGGGAAAAAACGAAGTGATTACGTCGCCTTTATAAATAGTTTGTCTGTGTTAGCGCTTATATAATCACAATATCACTAATACTTGGTTAGTATTCAAGTCATAAAATGTAATTATTGTATTGTTGGGGTGTTTTGAATGGTTATTTATCTGATTTTATGGGGGTAACAGTGGAGCTCTCATTGGCTCTGCTGTAAGTGGACTTTTATTTTCCTTTATTAAATATTGAGAATGCATTAAATAACAATTTGTATTCATGACTTTCATAATGATTACAAACGATAAGCAACATTCCAAAAAATGAATTAAAGGGCAACAGTACTTTTTTTGGAATTGTCAAATAAATGTGATCAAAAAATTGCCTTTAATGGAGCCTCTGGTAGCCGCTCTATTCCACCTGTGAAAACCTTAAAAAACAGCCATACGTGCCGCATTATTTAATTACTCATAATCTTCCCAAATCAGAAAAAAGGGGGTGGAACCAAGCTTCTTTCCAGATTCTACATGGCTGTCAAAGTGTACCAACTTGTCAAAATACGTCTTCAGACTCTTGGTGAGATGCAAAATTTTTGATTTACAACAAATTTACAGGGAGCAGGGAAGCGAGGAAACAGCAGACCACTCGTTGACGTAAAGATAGGGAAAATAAGAAGTGATTACGTCGCCGCTATAAATAGTTTGTCTGTGTTAGCGCTTATATAATAACAATATCATTAATACTTGGTTAGTATTCAAGTCATGAAATGTAATTGTAGTATTGTTGGCGTGTTTTGAATTGTTATTTATCTGATTTTACGGGCGCAATAGTGAAGCTCTCATTGGCTCTGCTGTAAGTGGACTTTTATTTTCCTTTATTAAATATTGAGAATGCATTAAATAAAAATTTGTCATCATGACTTTCATAATGATTACAAACGATAAGCAACATTCCAAAAAAGGTATTAAAGGGCAACTGCACTTATTTTGGAATTACTAAATAATTGTGATCAAATGCCCGCCTTGAATGGACCCTGGGGGAGCCGCTCTATTCCACCTGTGAAAACCTTAAAAAACAGCCATACGTGCCGCATTATTTAATTACTCATAATCTTCCCAAATCAGAAAAAAGGGGGTGGAACCAAGCTTCTTTCCAGATTCTACATGGCTGTCAAAGTGTACCAACTTGTCGAAATACGTCTTCAGACTTTTGGTTTAGATGCATGATTTATGATTTACAATAAACTTACAGGGAGCAGGGAAGCGAGGAAATAGCAGAGTAAAGATAGGGAAAGGACGTAAAGATGGGGAAAATAGGAAGTGATTACATCGCCGCTATAAATAGTTTGTCCGTGTAAGAACTTATAATTACAATATCACTAATCATTGGTTAGTATTCAAGTCATGCAATGTAATTATAGAATTGTTGGCGTGTTTTGAATTGTTATTTATCTGATTTTTATGGGCGCTGTCCAGGTGAGATGCATGAGTTATGATTTACAACAAACTTCCAGGGAGCAGGGAAGCGAGGAAATAGCAGACCACTCGATGATGTAAAGATAGGGAAAATAGGAAGTGATTACATCGCCGCTATAAATAGTTTGTCCGTGTAAGAACTTATAATTACAATATCACTAATCCTTGGTTAGTATTCAAGTCATGAAATGTAATTATAGTATTGTTGGCGTGTTTAGAATTGTTATTTATCTGATTTTATGGGCACTGTCCAGGTGAGATGCATGAGTTATGATTTACAACAAACTTCCAGGTAGCAGGGAAGCAAGGAAACAGCTCAGCAGTCAATCATGTCGAAATTGTACATGATTGACTGGTCTGCGTTAACGCTTAAAATAACATTATCCCTAATACTTGGTTAATACTCAAGTCACAAAATGTTTTCAATGGTTATTTACGGGACTTTAGAGGCAAATAGAGGACATCGCTGTTAGCAGACTTTTATTTATGTATATTTACAAGTTAGAATGCATTTTTCAAAAATCCATCCATCGTCTTGTCTCTCATAATGATTGTGAACAATTGGCAACGTTCCGAAAAAAAATGTGCCGTTCCCCTTTAAGGTTTAAAGTCTGGTTCAAAGGCAGCCCACACAAATGTTACATTTCTTCTGACATTGTTAATAAAACCTCAGTTTTGTATTCAAAACAATCAGAAGTGACTCACACGTTGATCATTGCTCATGCTAATCAATGCCATCCCACGCTTGGCCAGGTCACCCTTTGTTATATTCCGTCACACCCACACCGTTCTCTTGAGTGGAGTTGTAACGTTAAACACACATTTAGTCGGTCCGTTACATAATTATAATTGAAGTTTGTATGGATAATGATTAGGTTATTGACTATCCCGAAAAGCAGTACTATAATACTTCTAAGGACCAGCGTCTTTGTAAGCAGACTTTTGATTGCATTTAATCATTATTTGGAATGTAAAACGATTATTTGTCTTGTCTCTCATAATAAGTGAACAATTTCAAAAGGCTCAGTTTCTACCGTTGCATCTCATAGATCAGGGGTCGGGAACCTTTTTGGCTGAGAGAGCCAAGAAGCCAAATATTTTAAAATGTATTTCCGTGAGAGCCATATAATATTTTTTTTAACACTGAACACAACTAAATGCGTGGATTTTTAAGTAAGATCAACATTTCCAGAGTATAGGTCTCTTATTCTTTGTAATAACATTGTTAGTCTGAAGCAAACTGTGAAGGGGGCGTGGCCTGTGGGCCTGCAGCGAAGCGGGATGTTGCCAGGACCGGCCTGGAAATCAGCGACAGGTGTGTAGAAGGCCCACCTGGGCCTTTTTATCTTATCACCTGTCGCTTTGTTATAAGCAGCAGCCAGGAAGAGAGACAAGGTTGGGGCTGGAGCCAGAGCTGGCTCAGGGTGTGGGCTGGCTTAGGGTGGAGGACAGAGTAAAACAACTTGCACTGAGCCTAGTCTATAAAATCCGCTACACCTCCTTGATACCGAAGTACATGTCAAACTACTTCCTTAACGTAAATGACCGCCATAACCACAACACCAGGGGGAGCTCCACAAACCACGTTAAACCCAGATTCCGATCCAACAAAGGTCTTAACATGTTTTTGAGAGGGCCATCGCCGTCCCCTTAGGGTAACATTTAGGCGTGAAGAACCGGATTCGGATCCGAGCCGCACCCGTTCCCAAGCTGGAGACCGTCTATGAACAGAACTCTCGCCAGCCGTCACAAGTATGTGATCCTCATCTTGCTTTTCAACATGTTCCCTTCTTATATTTGGGGGTTTTCAACCTTATTTACTTCCTTGTATCATTCGTTTTTTTTAATAACACTAGAAAAAAGAATATTTCTTTTTTTAAACCCAAAAATTGAATTATTTTCATGGTTATCAAGAAATTGTCAAAGGAAAGTTTTTTTTTTGTAAATGTCTGTAAATGATGCAAGACCAGACCGCTAACACCACACCACCTTGGGGCGGTCTAGCTCGGTTGGTAGAGCGGCCCTGCCAGCAACTTGAGGGGTTCCAGGTTCGATCCCCGCTTCTGCCAACCGAGTCACTGCCTTTGTGTCCTTGGGCAAGACACTTTACCCGCCTGCTCCCAGTACCACCCACACTGCTTTAAATATAACTTAGATATTGGGTTTCACTATGTAAAGCGCTTTGAGTCACTAGAGAAAAGCGCTATATAAATATAATTCACAATTCACACTTAACTCATTCTCTTTCTATGCCACATCAATGTGGAATGCACTCCCAACAGGTATAAAAGTAAGTGCATCTCTATATTCCTTCAAAACTGCTCTAAAACAACACCTCCAGGCAACTTCAACACTTTACTAATACCCTCCTCCATTCACATCCCATCTCCCCGGATTATAAACAACTCAAATGTATTTCTAATGTATATACTTGTTCTTATGCTATGTGAACTCACTATGTTCTCTGCTGGCTGTACATATCCTACTAAATAAGACCTACACTGTTTCAATGTCCACATTTCTCTGTTGATGCAATTGTTGATGACTGAAGTACTGATATCAACCCCCCGGATTGTAAATAATGTAAATAATTCAATGTACATACTATGATGATTAACTTGTGTGATGACTGTATTATGTTGATAGTATATATTTGTACCATGAATTGATTAACGTGGACCCCGACTTAAACAAGTTGAAAAACTTATTGGGGTGTTACCATTTAGTGGTCAATTGTACGGAATATGTACTGTACTGTGCAATCTACTAATAAAAGTATCAATCAATCAATCAAACAATGTTAATGCGGAACACTTTACACGAATGTACCCCATGACGTGACCTTGGCCTTGATTACGGCGTGAAACAAGTTTGCATTTCAGTTTGCTATTGCTACAACTTACACTTTGTGCCATTAGTTGTGTCGCCAACATTGCCGTTTTGCATGTTTGTATTGTGTCTAAAATGACCGTGGTATCACAGGCACGGTTCTAAAGTATCATTGCGAGCGCCAATATGTTGGTTGGTGTCATCGGTCTTGATCCAGTATAACCTGCCGCCATACAGAGGTGGGTAGAGTAGCCAGAAACTGTACTTAAGTAAGAGTACAGTTACTTTAGAGATGTATTACTCAAGTAAAAGTAAGGAGTAGTCACCCAAATATTTACTTGAGTAAAAGTAAAAAGTATGTTGTGAAAAAACTACTCAAGTACTGAGTAACTGATGAGTAACCTGTTCGTTTAATGATAATGCACAAAAACATAAAAATAGCAATGAGCAAATTCAGAGGCAGGAATATTTCTTAAGCAACTAAAACAATAATATATATTAAATAATAGTAAAACAAAATACAATTTAAAAAAATTGCACATTGAGCCACAATAACTTAACAGCACCATAGACTCAGTAGGCATTCATTGATTTGATTGATTGATTGATTGATTGATTGATTGAAACTTTGTATTATTAGATTGCACAGTACAGTCCATATTCCGTACAATTGACCACTAAATGGTAACACCCTAATAAGTTTTTCAACGTTTATCAATTACTTAATAAATGACCAAGTCGAGGTGATCTACCTCATATATACATACACACACATATCATGTATACAGAAACATATCATATATATATATATATATATATATATATATATATATATATATATATATATATATATATATACATATATATGTATATATATATATATATATATATATATATATATATATATATATACATACATTTATATATACAGTATATAATTTATATTTATTTTGCCGTTTTTGTTGACATGTTAAAGGTGTTTTAATGAATATACATGCATGTTTAACATATAGATTCCTATTTTTCATGAAGACAAGAATATAAGTTGGTGTATTACCTGATTCTGATGACTTGCATTAATTGGAATCAGACGTTCATGTTTTCAAATGGAGGAGAAAAAAAGTTCCTCTTCTCTGTCTAATACCACATGAAAGTCGTTGGTTTTTGGCATCTTATTTGTCCAGCTTCCATATTCGTTTTTATACACTTTACAAGAAATACATTGGCGGCAAACTCCGTAGCTTGCTAGCTTGTTTGCGCTGGCTTTGGGAGACTCTTATTTTGTTAGCGCAGGCGCGATGGAGCGGCACTTTTATTGTGAAGACAGGAACTGGGCGATCAGTCTTTAGGCTTTTGACGGGAAGTACGGTTGAAATAAAAAGTGTCTTTTTTCCTTTACACTTTTGATTGATTGATTGAAACTTTTATTAGTAGATTGCACAGTACAATACATATTCCGTACAATTGATCACTAAATGGTAACACCCCAATAAGTTTTTCAACTTGTTTAAGCCGGGCCATGTGACCGCCTGGCTCTGTTTGATTGGTTCAACGTCACCAGTGACTGCATGTGATTGGTGAAACGCAGGCATGCGTAGTTCCTACGTTGAAGCTCTGTCATTAACCAAAACAAACATTAACAGATCGATAAACAAAAGTAGCGAGTAGCGAGCTGAATGTAGATAAATGGAACGGAGTAAAAGTAGCGTTTCTTCTCTATAAATATACTCAAGTAAAAGTAAAAGTATGTTGCATAAAAACTACTCGTAGAAGTACAATTTATCCCAAAAGTTACTCAAGTAAATGTAGCGCGTTACTACCCACCTCTGCCGCCATATACAGTGGAGTTGGAGTGAAAATCGGTGTGGGTTAATTGCATGAAATAATTCCTGAAAAGGAATAAATATGGATTAATACAATCAGGCCTAACAAAAACAATAAAGCCACCAACACCGGCGAAATAATTTGCGCTTCTTTGCATTTTTATAACTTGTTTTGCAATCAAGGAAGCCACGGCCCATGCTGGCCTCTGCCATTAATCTACTGGCCTATGGGTAATGGCCACATTGCATATTGTCACAATTCCAATACATTATTTACAACGACCCTAAGAAAGTAATGTGCAATAATAAACAGCTCCAAAGCCAGAGGGCATAGCTTTGCTCTCTTCAGTTGCATTTATTTAGTGGAAGCATTTAAGTCTCACCTTAAAACTCATCTGTATACTCTAGCCTTTAAATAGACCTCCTTTTTAGACCAGTTGATCTGCTGCTTCTTTTCTTTTTTCTCCTATGTCCCCGCCTCCCTTGTGGAGGGGAGGGGGTCCGGTCCGATGACCATGGATGAAGTACTGGCTGTCCAGAGTCGAGACCCAGAATGGACCGCTCGTCGGGACCCAGGATGGACCGCTCGTCTGTGTATCGGTTGGGGACATCTCTACGCTGCTGATCCGCCTCCGCTTGAGATGGTTTCCTGTGGACGGGACTCTCGCTGCTGTCTTGGATCCGCTTTGAACTGAACTCTCGCGGCTGTGTTGGAGCCACTATGGATTGAACTTTCACAGTATCATGTCAGACCCGCTCGACATCCATTGCTTTCGGTCCCCTAGAGGGGGGGGGTTGCCTACATCTGAGGTCCTCTCCAAGGTTTCTCATAGTCAGCATTGTCACTGGCGTCCCACTGGATGTGAATTCTCCCTGCCCACTGGGTGTGAGTTTTCCCTGCCCTTTTGTGGGTTCTTCCGAGGATGTTGTAGTCGTAATGATTTGTGCAGTCCTTTGAGACATTTGTGATTTGGGTCTATATAAAGAAACATTGATTGATTGATTTATTGATTTGTTACTTTTATCAAATAGATACTTATGTGTACAAACAACATTTTCTTATCTGCCTTAAAGAATAACTTGGAAAAAAAATATTGAAGGCAATAATAATGATAGTCAACCAGATTCACCAAAACACCACTCCACATCTAAATGCTAAAATGACAAAAACTTGTATTTTTCTTGCAAGGCAACTACACAGAAAAGCAGGTAGGAGCACGTCGGCACCTTGGTGGACATAATACCGTGAGACATAATCAAACCTGTCAAGAAGTAAGTAAGTAACACAGCTGCTAGTGTCCACAGGCTACTCCTGACATTACCTTTGCAGCATGCAATTATTTCACAGAAAATGAAATTTCAGCCAACGTCCAGACTCGGCATTATAGGTCCTAATGGGATACATGAAGGGAATAATAATATTATACAACTGTTGATTGAAAAAGTTGCGTGTGGTGTCGTTTGTGCATCCAACCCACTCAAAAAAAGTTAGCTTTTCCTTTGCCAAAACCACATCACATATCATTTTAACGAACAACAACACAATACCCTCAGAGACAAAGAAAACCTAAAAGCTTGTGGCAGACCTTTCATCCCTAAAAAAAGATATAGACAACAGTTGCTTTTTCTCAGCACTGTGAGCCTTGACTCCGTCTGTTTTGGTTTGGAACACTCAAGACAAACGTGGCGCGCTCAATTACCCACAGAGATGATGTTTTACCAGTGTTTGTTTGTCTGTTTGTTAGCAACACAACTTTTTTAAGTTGTGAACAAAGGTTGTTTGCAGGGTCTTGAATTTTTAAATCTCATAAAAGGTCTTAAATATGATTTCATATTTAGGTCTTACATTATATTAATTTGAAAACATGTATACACCACAGTCTTGGCGCACAGGGAAGAAGGGGAAAAAAGCGCCCAAAATGTTAAAAATGGTCAAAGTTGTCCAAAGTACTACCCGGTTTTGAGTCCCATGAGTCCCGCAGGGAGCCAGAATGCCCAAAATTTCAAAAATACACCCAGGAATGGCGCACAGAAAAAGGGGATGAAAGATGGGGGAAAAAAATGCGCAAAATGTTAAAAATGCCCAATTTTGTCCAAAGTACCTACCCAGGTTTGAGTCCCATAAGTCCAATGGGGAGCCAGGATGCCCAAAATTAAAAAAATATCCCCCAGGAATAGCGAAGAAGGGAAAAACAGCCATAAATGTTAAAAAAAACCCACAAAAACTGTCCGGGTTGGAGTCCCATAAGTCTCGCGAGGAGCCAGGATGCTCATAATGTTTAAAGTATCCCCCAGGAATGGTGCACAGCAAAGCGGGGAAAAAGAAGAGGGGAAAAACAGCCATAAATGGTAAAAAAGCCCAATATTGTCCAGGTTTGAGTCCTATAAGTCCCACGGGGAGCCAGGAAAGCATGGAAGCAGATGGGAAAATACCCCAAAATGTTAAAAATGCCCAATATTGTCCAAAATACCCACCCAGGTTTGAGTCCCATAAGTCCCATGGGGAGCCAGAATGCCCAAAATGTCAAAAATACACCCAGGAATGGCACACAGGAAACCGTGGAAGAAGAGGGGGAAAACAGCCATAAATGTTTAAAATGCCCAATATTGTCCGGGTTTGAGTCCCATAAGTCCCGCGGAGAGCCAGGATGCCCAAAATTTAAAAAAAATACAACCCAGGAATGGCGCACAGGAAATAAGTGGGTTAAAACAGCCATAAATGTTAAAATGCCCTATTTTATCCGGGTTTGAGTCCCATAAGTCCCATGGGGAGCCAGGAAAGCATGGAAGAAGATGGGAAAATACCCCAAAATGTTAAAAATGCCCAATATTGTCCAAAATACCCACCCAGGTTTGAGTCCCACAAGTCCCATGGGGAGCCAGAATGCCCAAAATGTCAAAAATACACCCAGGAATGGCACACAGGAAACCGTGGAAGAAGAGGGGGAAAACAGCCATAAATGTTTAAAATGCCCAATATTGTCCGGGTTTGAGTCCCATAAGTCCCGCGGAGAGCCAGGATGCCCAAAATTAAAAAAAAAATACAACCCAGGAATGGCGCACAGGAAATAAGTGGGTTAAAACAGCCATAAATGTTAAAATGCCCTATTTTATCCGGGTTTGAGTCCCATAAGTCCCATGGGGAGCCAGGAAAGCATGGAAGAAGATGGGAAAATACCCCAAAATGTTAAAAATGCCCAATATTGTCCGGGTTGGAGTCCCATAAGTCCCGCGGGAAGCCATGATGACCAAAATTTAAAAAAAAAACCCACAGAAATGGCACACAGGAAATAAGTGGGTTAAAACAGACATAAATGTTAAAATGTCCAATATTATCCGGGTTTGAGTCCCATGGGGAGCCAGGAAAGCTTCGAAGAAGATGGGACAATACCCCAAAATGTTAAAAATGCCCTATATTGTCCAAAATATCTACCCAGGTTTGAGTCCCACAAGTCCCATGGGGAGCCAGGATGCCCAAAATATCAAAAATACACCCAGGAATGGCACACAGGAAAGCGGGGAAGAAGAGGGGAAAAACAGCCATAAATGTTAAAAATGCCCAATATTGTCTGGGTTGGAGTCCCATAAGTCCCATGGGGAGCTAGGATGCCCAAAATTTAAAAAAAGATCCCCAAGGAATGGTGCACAGAAAAGAAGTGGGTACAAACAGCCATAAATGTTAAAATGCCCAATATTATCCGGCTTTGAGTCCTATAAGTCCCACGGGGAGCCAGGAAAGCATGGAAGCAGATGGGAAAATACCCCAAAATGTTAAAAATGCCCAATATTATCCGGGTTTGAGTCCCATAAGTCCCATGGGGAGCCAGGAAAGCATGGAAGAAGATGGGAAAATACCTCAAAATGTTAAAAATGCCCAATATTGTCCAAAATACCCACCCAGGTTTGAGTCCCACAAGTCCCATGGGGAGCCAGAATGCCCAACATATCAAAAATACACCCAGGAATGGCACACAGGAAAGTGGGGAAGAAGAGGGGAAAAACAGCCATAAATGGTAAAAAAAGCCCAAAATTGTCCGGGTTGGAGTCCCATAAGTCCCATGGGGAGCCAGGATGCCCAACATTAAAAAATACACCCCAGGAATGGCGCACAGGAAAGAATTGGGTTAAAACAGCCATAAATGTTAAAATGCCCAATATTGTCCAAAATACCTACCCAGGTTTGAGTCCCACAAGTCCCATGGGGAGCCAGAATGCCCAAAATATCAAAAATATACCCAGGAATGGCACACAAGAACATTTTTTAAAAATACCCCCCTAGGAATGGTGCACAGGAAAGAAGTGGGTTAAAACAGCCATAAATGTTAAAATGCCCGATATTATCCGGGTTTGAGTCCCATAAGTCCCATGGGGAGCCTGGAAAGCGTGGAAGAAGATGGGAAAATACCCCAAAATATTAAAAATGCCCAATATTGTCCGGGTTGGAGTCCCATAAGTCCCATGGGGAGCCAGGATGCCCAAAATAAAAAAAAAATACACCCCAGGAATGGCGCAGAGGAAAGAAGTGGGTTAAAACAGCCATAAATGTTAAAATGCCCAATATTGTCCGCGTTTCAGTCCCATAAGTCCCATGGGGAGCCAGGAAAGCATGGAAAAAGATGGGAAAATACCCCAAAATGTTAAAAATGCCCAATATTGTCCAAAATACCTACCCAGGTTTGAGTCCCACAAGTCCCATGGGGAGCCAGAATGCCCAACATGTCAAAAATACACCCAGGAATGGCACACAGGAAAGCGGGGAAGAAGAGGGGGAAAACAGCCATAAATGTTAAAAATGCCCAAAATTGTCCGGGTTGGAGTCCCATAAGTCCCATGGGGAGCCAGGATGCCCAACATTAAAAAAAAATACACCCCAGGAATGGCGCACAGGAAAGAATTGGGTTAAAACAGCCATAAATGTTAAAATGCCCAATATTGTCCAAAATACCTACCCAGGTTTGAGTCCCACAAGTCCCATGGGGAGCCAGGATGCCCAAAATATCAAAAATACACCCAGGAATGGCACACAAGAAAGCGTGGAAGAAGAGGGGAAAATGTTAAAAATGTCCAATATTTTTCCGGGTTTGAGTCCCATAAGTCCCATTGGGTGCCAAAATGCCCAAAATATCAAAAATACACCCAGGAATGGCACACAGGAAAGCGGGGAAGAAGAGGGGAAAAACAGCCATAAATGTTTAAAATGCCCAATATTGTCCGGGTTGGAGTCCCATAAGTCCTGCGGGGAGCCAGGATGCCCAAAATTTTAAAAAATACCCCCCAGGAATAGCGCACAGGAAAGAAGTGGGTTAAAACAGCCATAAACGTTAAAATGCCCAATATTATTTGGGTTTGAGTCCCATAAGTCCCATGGGGAGCCAGGAAAGCGTGGAAGAAGATGGGAAAATACCAAAAAATGTTAAAAATGCCCAATATTGTCCAAAATACCTACCCAGGTTTGGGTCCCACAAGTCCCATGGGGAGCCAGGATGCCCAAAATATCAAAAATACACCCAGGGATGGCACACAGAAAAGCGGGGAAGATGAGGAGAAAAACAGCCATAAATGTTAAAAATGTCCAATATTGTCCGGGTTGGAGTCCCATAAGTCCCATGGGGAGCCAAAATGCACCCCAGGAGTGGTGCACAGGTAGAAGAGGGGAAGAAGATGGGGAAAAAGCACCTAAAATTTTAAAAATGCCCAACATTGTCCAAAATACCTACCCAGGTTTGGGTCCCATAAGTCCCATGGGGAGCCAGAATGCCCAAAATATCAAAAATACACCCAGGAATGGCACACAGGAAAGCGGGGAAGAAGAGGGGAAAAACAGCCATAAATGGTAAAAAAAGCCCAATATTGTCCGGGTTTGAGTCCCATAAGTCCCGCGGGGAGCCGGAATGCCCAACATTTAAAAAAATACACCACAGGAATGGGGCAGAGGAAAGAAGTGGGTTAAAACAGCCATAAATGTAAAATTGCCAAATATGATCTGGGTTTGAGTCCCATAAGTCCCATGGGGAGCCAGGAAAGCATGGAAGAAGATGGGAAAATACCCCAAAATGTTAAAAATGCCCAATATTGTCCGGGTTGGAGTCCCATAAGTCCCGCGGGAAGCCATGATGACCAAAATTTAAAAAAAGACCCCACAGGAAAGGCACACAGGAAATAAGTGGGTTAAAACAGCCATAAATGTTAAAATGCCCAATATTATCCTGGTTTGAGTCCCATAAGTCCCATGGGGAGCCTGGAAAGCGTGGAAGAAGATGGGAAAATACCCAAAAATGTTAAAAATGCCCTATATTGCCCAAAATACCTACCCAGGTTTGAGTCCCACAAGTCCCATGGGGAGCCAGGATGCCCAAAATATCAAAAATACACCCAGGAATGGCACACAGGAAAGCGGGGAAGAAGAGGGGAAAAACAGCCATAAATGTTAAAAATGCCCAAAATTGTCCGGGTTGGAGTCCCATAAGTCCCATGGGGAGCCAGGAAAGCTTCAAAGAAGATGGGAAAATACCCCAAAATGTTAAAAATGCCCAACATTGTCCAAAATACCTACCCAGGTTTGAGTCCCACAAGTCCCATGGGGAGCCAGGATGCCCAAAATGTCAAAAATACACCCAGGGATGGCACACAGGAAAGCGGTGAAGAAGATGGGAAAAACAGCCATAAATGGTAAAAATGCCCAATATTGTCCGGGTTAGAGTCCCATAAGTCCCATGGGGAGCCAAAATACCCCCCCAGGAGTGGTGCACAGGTAGAAGAGGGGAAGCAGATGGGAAAAAGCACCCAAAATGTTAAAAATGCCCAACATTGTCCAAAATACCTGCCTAGGTTTGAGTCCCATAAGTCCAATGGGGAGCCAGAATGCCCAAAATATCAAAAGTACACCCAGGAATGGCACACAGGAAAGCGGGCAAGAAGAGGGTTGAAACAGCCATAAATGTTAAAATGCCCAATATTGTCTGGCTTTGAGTCCCATAAGTCCCATGGGGAGCCAAAATGCACCCCAGGAGTGGTGCACAGGTAGAAGAGGGGAAGACGATGGGAAAAAGCACCCAAAATGTTAAAAATGCCCAAAAATGTCCAAAATACCTACCCATGTTTGGGTCCCATAAGTCCCATGGGGAGCCAGAATGCCCAAAATGTCAAAAATACACAGTTTTTATTTTTAACGTAACTAAAAAACTGAACTAAAGTAGACTACCTGTGCTGCCCAGGCAGAATTAATTGTGCACTACCCAGTGTGCTGTGCGCGCGCAGCTACAGCTGAGCATAGCAGCGGAGGAAACTAAACAAAAGCCCACAGCAAAGACAAATTACTTGCATAAGACGATTAAATCCAGGTTCAACGATTTGTGGCTCCAGAACGATCAATTTAATGCATGGTCGAAGCCGGTGGATGAAAACGTATAAAGTGTTTAGGACCGGGATGTGGAGCCATCGAGGAGGGAAGCCTTTGTGGACATTGTGGTGGAAGGGAATGTAAAAATCAAACATCCAGGATAATTTTGTGTCAGAAGCTGCTGAAATAAAACAATCACTTATACAACCGTACAAGGATCAACTTAAGCCCTAAAAGAGTGTTTTGTGGGTAACATGGTGGTAATTGCAGAAGGAGATCAATATGAGATGTTTACTAGTGAAATCATACTATTAATTACAGTAAAAACATGCAAATTTATCTGTGGTAGTAGTGTACTCACTGCAGTAAAACTATAAAAAAAACATAATTTTCTTACCGTATTTTCCAGACCATAAGATGCACCGGATTATAAGGTGCAATGGTCTATTTTCGATCTTTTTTCATATATAAAGGCGCATTAAAGCAGTTTTATTATTAAAATTATTTTTCTAAATGCAAAGTACTTCCTTGTGGTCTACATAACATGTAATGGTGGTTCTTTGGTCAAAATGTTGCATGGATGATGTTTTACAGATCATCTTCAAGTCGCTTTCTGACAGTCTCTTCAGAATGTGCCGTTTTGTGGGCGGTCTTTTTTACGTGGTTTACTTTCAGTAGCGTTTTCTCCCCCGTCATCTTTGTTGTAGCGGTGTAGCGTGCAAGGATGAGAGGTATTATGCGGTACTGTCTAAATTAAAATAGCAAAAAAACATATTAAACGTGGAAAAACTAAAGAAATTAAATATTTGAACTCACAATTCCCCTCGTAGTCGGATGATTCGAGTGGAAGTGGCGAGCATTTCCCCATTTCATAGCCGGCAAGCATTGTCTTACAAGATGTAGATATTCTTTAAATATCCTTCTTGAAAATGGCCACCTAACGTTTTGTTGTTCTTCTTTGTGGGTTAAAAATCTGTGATTTCTCTGATAGCTCGGTATGGCTACGGCGCAACACTTCCTACTGAATTGCAACTTGTGAATGGAAACACTTTGCAATGACAAATGATTATCCGTTAACATCAGGCTACCTGGATAGCCAATCACAACTGTCTTTCAACTGCATTTGTTCTCAAATCCATCCGCTAACGGTCCCGGTGAGTATCCAATCACAGCACGCGTAAATGTCACGTTCAAGGCCTAACTGACAACAATTCGTAATCTGATTGGCTATCGTGTGGCGTCTGCATTGTTGATTATAAAGGCAGATTTGGTACAGCATGGCAACATAAGCTAGCTGAATTCTGATTGGATACAAACTCTAAACTACAAAACCCGTTTCCATATGAGTTTGGAAATTGTGTTAGATGTAAATATAAGCAGAATGCAATGATTTGCAAATCCCTTTCAACCCATATTCAGTTGAATATGCTACAAAGACAACATATTTGATGTTCAAACTGATACACATTTTTTTTTTCCGCAAATAATCATTAACTTTAGAATTTGATGCCAGCAACGCATGACAAAGAAATTGGGAAAGGTGGCAATAAATACCAATAAAGTTAACGAATGCTCATCAAACACTTATTTGGAACATTCCACAGGTGTGCAAACTAATTGGGAACAGGTGGGTAGGAACACTTCAGAAAACCACTGTCACTAAATACAGTTTGTTGCTACAGCTGTAAGTCCTAGTTAAAGCTTTACCATGCAAAGCGAAAGCCATTTATCAACAACATCCAGAAACGCCGCAGGTTTCTCTGGGCTCGAGATCATCTAAGATGGGCTGATGAAAAGTGGAAAAGTGTTCTGTGGTCTGACGAGTCCACATTTCAAATTGTTTTTGGAAATATTCGTGTCATCCAGATCAAAGGGGAAGCGAACAATCCAGACTGTTATCGACGCAAAGTTCAAAAGCCAGGATCTGTGATGGTATGGGGGTGCATTAGTGCCCAAGGCATGGGTAACTTACACATCTGTGAAGGTACCATTAATTCTGAAAGGTACATACAGGTTTTGGAACAACATATGCTGACATGTAAGCACAGTCTTTTTCATGGACGCCCCTGCTTATTTCAGCAAGACAATGCCGAGCCACATTCAGCACGTGTTACAAAAGTGTGGCTTCGTAAAAAAAAGAGTGCGGGTACTTTCCTGGCCCGCCTGCAGTCCAGACTGGCGAATTATGAAGCGTAAAATATGACAGCGGAGACCCCGGACAGTTGAACAACTGAAGCTGAGTTTCTTCAGTTCCCAAACGTTTATTGGGTGTTGTTAAAAGAAAAGGTGATGTAACACAGTGGTGAACATGCCCTTTCCCAACTACTTTGGCATGTGTTGCAGCCATGAAATTGTAAGTTGATTATTATTTGCCGTAATAATAATTCAGCATATTCAACTGAATATGGGTTGAAAATTATTTGCAAATCATTGTATTCTGTTTATATTTACATCTAACACATTTTCCCAACTCATATGGAAACGGGGTTTGTAATTGTTCATTCAATCCCTGTTCAATGATGTGACGGTACTGTAATGGTACCATCATTACATCTACAATGTGTTTTTCAAAGGTTGACTATTGAAGATCAAGCCACATGGTATAATAACCAGGGAGGGTATAGAACAGGTTTATAAAGCTCCAGTTATGGAAACCAAGAACGTGGGCAATGTTGCTCTCTGCCCTTCACTGAGATTCTGCAATTGCAAAGCTTTGTTTCAGAACTCCGGGGAGCTGCGTGTGTTCATGTATAAAATGCACTCATCAGTCCGCTGCAGATTTTCCTGAGCTCAGCAGCAAACACAATTATTAAGACACCATCAAGTAACATTCCGAATAGAAAAAGATTTCAATTGGAACTGAACTGGGTGTGACAGCGATGGGTTGAACAAGATTCTGGAGGGTTCAGTTCCTGTGGGGATGCGAGCTGGTGATGTGTAGCAGCAGAGGCAAGGGCGGGCGAGTGCGTCAGGTGATCTGTGAAGTGTGACACATCTGCTCTCCGAGCTGGTTCTGAGGCAACGGGAAGCAGGAATGAGAAGACAGAGTGGCGTCGCCTCCGGGCTTCATGTTTGGATCCTTTATGGAGTTTTCACTGCATGAATTATGAATTGTGTTTGAATAACCAGGAGATGATATCACCACTCATCCCCGTAACAACTTCAAATGAAATGGCGCCCTGGGTGATTTACGGGAACTTCTTTGCATACGGTCGGGTGATGTCTCTTACGTAGAAAGGCACTGCCTCCCAGAGTCCGGTTGTAGCGACGAGGACCTTTATTGTGAGAGTGAGCCCAGGTCCCCGGTGACATCCTGTCCACTCATGTGTTTGTTGACGGTATCATCAGTAATGCTGCTCGATTTCTTGGTTTTGACTTAGGATGGTTACACTTGATGAAGAGTCGCAAGACTTGAACATAGGCAATGGCGCATAAATAATACATTAAGTGTCATTTTCCGAAAGCTGTCAGTGCATTTCCATCCATCTTCTTCTGCTTAACCTAGGTCGGGTCGTGGGGGCAACAGCCTAAGCAGAAAAGCCCAGACTTCCCTCTCCCCAGCCACTTCGTCCAGCTCTTCCCAGGGGGATCCCGAGGCGTTCCCAGGCCAACCGGGAACAATAGTCTTCCCAACGTGTCCTGGGTCTTCCCCGTGGCCTCATACCGGTTGGACGTGCCCTAAACGGCGGTCGGGTGGCATCCTGACCAGATGCCCGAACCACCTCATCTGGCTCCTCTCCATGTGAAGGAGCAGCGGCTTTACTTTGAGCTCCTCCCGGATGGCAGAGCTTCTCATCCTATCTCTAAGGGAGAGGAAACCCATTTCTGCCGCTTTTACTCGTGATCTTATCCTTTCAGTCATGACCCAAAGCTCATGACCATAGGTGAGGATGGGAACGTAGATCGACCGGTAAATTGAGAGCTTTGCCTTCCGGCTCAACTCCTTCTTCACCACAACGGATCGATACAACGTCCGCATTACTGAAGACGCCGCACCGATCCGCCTGTCGATCTCACGGTCCACTCTTCCCCCACTTGTGAACAAGACTCCTAGGTACTTGAACTCCTCCACGTGGGGCAGGGTCTCCTGCCCAACCCGGAGATGGCACTCCACCCTTTTCCGGTCGAGAACCATGGACTCGGACTTGGAGGGGCTGATTCTCATTCGGGTCGCTTCACACTCGGCTGCGAACCGATCCAGTGAGAGCTGAAGATCCCGGCCAGATGAAGCCATCAGGACCACATCATCCGCAAAAAGCAGAGACTTAATCCCGTGGCCACCAAACCGGAACCCCTCAACGCCTTGACTGCGCCTAGAAATTCTGTCCATAAAAGTTATGAACAGAATCGGTGACAAAGGACAGCCTTGGCGGAGTCCAACCCTCGCTGGAAATGTGTTCGACTTACTGCCGGCAGTGAATTTCTCAATACGCTAATAACATGACATTTATTTTCATAATTTTAGAAATGTGTGCCGCATTAATCTCAAAAATAAAGCTTTTTTTTCAACTTCATCACTGTTTAAAACTCAAAGTCAACAAACTGGGGTTGTCCCAATACCAATAGTGTAGTACCTGTACCGCTATCATAATGTATATCGATACTTTTCCAAATAAAGGGAACTACGAAAAATGTGAATATAGGCTTTATTTAACATAATATCTTACACTCCATTAAACACTCACTGCCAGAAGACAAATTTCAGCACACCTAGTTTGTGTGTGACAATCATTAGTACTTTAACTTATATGGCCCAGGTGGGCCTGTCAGCTAATCACCGCCTTTATTAGGAGCAGCCATGATGAAACGAGTAGTTTACCGGCTGGAATATAAAGACAATAGAACATACATCAATAAAAGTGCAATATATTTATCTGTACAGTTAATTATTTATTTATACATGCACCTTATTGCTCTTTTACCCTGCACAACCATGAGCAATTTTTGTTCTTATCTGTACTGCAAAGTTAAAATTTGAATGACAATAAAAGGAAGTCTTTAAGTCTACAAATCCATCCATCCATCCATTTTCTACCGCTTAGTCCCTTTTTGGGGTCGCGGGGGGCGCTGGCGCCTATCTCAGCTACAATCGGGCGGAAGGCGGGGTACACCCTGGACAAGTCGCCACCTCATCACAGGGCCAACACAGATAGACAGACAACATTCACACTCACATTCACACACTAGGGACCATTTAGTGTTGCCAATCAACCTATCCCCAGGTGCATGTCTTTGGAGGTGGGAGGGGCCTATCCCCAGGTGCATATCTTTGGAAGTGGGAGGAGCCTATCCTCAGGTGCATGTCTTTGGAAGTGGGAGGGGCCTATCCCCAGGTGCATGTCTTTGGAGGTGGGAGGAGCCTATCCCCATGTGCATGTCTTTGGAGGTGGGAAGAAGCCGGAGTACCCGGAGGGAACCCACGCATTCACGGGGAGAACATGCAAACTCCGCACAGAAAGATCCCGAGGCTGGATTTGAACCCAGGACTGCAGGACCTTCGTATTGTGAGGCAGACGCACTAACCCCTCTGCCACCGTGAAGCCAAGTCTACAAATGTTAGGTCAAATTACAGTTTGTTCACATTTTAAAGATGAAGTCCATGCACATCAGATCTTATACGTACTTGACATTTATTTTAGATTGCGGCTATGAATCCCGCAGATCTACCTGAGGAATTTGTTTTGGCGTCCTCTCATGATTCCCACCTACCACGAGGACGGCGCCACATCCCGAGGCCCCAGTTGCCTCGTGTGCGAGTCCAAATACCTGCAGCTAAGTATCGTTTCCCGTCCCTGACATGAAGATGCATGTCCGTGTGACTGTGAAGGTGGCGAGACTGTCACTCATGCTAATGCCAGAAGACAGTTTTGTGTGTCTCTTAGTCATTTCCTGTGTGCTGGAGCATTCAGACATCGGCAGCTGTCCACTCTGCTTTCAGTCCCCGGAGATCCAAAAGGATCTGACACAGGACCACCTTAACACGGAAAGCTTTTTTTCCTCTCCTACAAGGAACCAAAACAAAGGAGAAAGATTTCACCAGTAGAAGGTCATGGAAAATACCTCCGATGTGATCTAATGTTCAGCGTGGCATAACTGATGACTCATGTAATTGACATCGTATCACTAATCGTTTCTATCCCATAGAGGCTGATTATAGTTTTCCCAGAGCTGCACTGCAGACCTTTGAAAGTCTGAACGTTTCTAAAAGGTGACCTGCGGCTCATCTCATCCAAATAGGGGGGAGTGACACTTAAAATTCATGAGGACAATCAGTGCCGTCTTGTCCATTCAAGGTTCTCTCTAATTTGCTGAGGAGATATGAGATGAAGGCAAATTGAAAATCATAGCAGGGATTATTGCAACATCTGCACTGTTCAATAAAAGTAAGTCAAGGACAAATTTTCTGATCCGTGGTGATCTTTGTCATCATACTTTAAGCAGATGTTATTTGTTCTTTCTTACCAACTGGAGTTTCGAACTGGTTCAACGCCCTAATTATGAGGTATGTTCAATGATTTTAGGGCTACAAAGTCAAGCCCTGATGTATGTCTATGTGGAGGACGAGCTCGCCTCGGTGGAGGAAGCAATGGAGGAAGAGAAGACAGGTGGCCGTGGCAGTTTTTTTTCCCCCCGCCCCTTCAAAAAAGGGAGGGGGGAGTAGGCTCAGCCGGGCGGAATCCCGGCTTGCGTCTGGCGATGGAGGACTGTGGAGAGGAGAAGCCAACGGACCGACGGCGGCAAGGAGGCAGAGGATGCTGGTTTTTAAAATAAAAATGATGAAAATGGCCCCCGCTTGCTCTGATTTTTCAGTGTGCGGTGGTCACCCCTGGCTTAACACGATAATTATGAATAATTCCGCTAGTAAGCACAGAGCTAAAAATAACCTTCAAAATACAAAACATTCTCATGCATTTTATCCATCCATCCGTTTTCTACCAGACTTGTTCAAGAAGTCGCATTAATGGTAAGAAGTATTTGATTTATTATTGGTTAACTTCAGAATAAGAATGTTATTAAAAGGAATAAGGGATTTATTATACTCTAAACATGTTGGTCTTACTTAAAAAAGCACACATTTAGTTGTATTCAGTGTTAAAAAATATTATATGGCTCTCATGGAAATGCATTTTTAAATATTTGGCTTTCATGGCTCTCTCAACCAAAAAGGTTCCCGACCCCTGTTATAGAGTCAAGAGACAGAACAGCTTTTCTATATTTTCATGGATAAATGTTCACCTTTTGGGTTTGGTTTTGGCGTCTGATGGTGCTAGAGCTGCCTTGTAATGTTTTTAATGGATTGTTGCTTTGATTTGGTAGGAGTCTCTGGCTGTTGCTGGTGAGTGGATATAAATAAACGTTGATCGATCGATTGATTGATTGAACAGGATGTTTTGTGGCGGATCCAGCAGGGTTGATTGTGACCATCACGACGTCAGAGGTTATTCCAGGAGATGGCTCAACAACAAGAGAGAGCGATACACTTTGAGGGTTTGGACTGTAAATGTCATCCAGATATTACTCTGCTCCAGTCGCTGCCCTCGTTTGGCTTGTATTATTTTTTATTTCATGTCGACAGCCATCTGTTCAATGGAAATTAAACAGGCTTTTTTTTTTTTCTAAACCGGCCGCGAAAATTTCTCATTTTCACTCCAGCATGTGCTGGGAAACAATTGAGAATTGAAGAATCTGCAATGTGGACCTGTTATAAAGAACAACTTGTTATTATTAAAAGCGTTACTAAAACGGCCTTCTTTCATCTCCGTAATATCGCTAAAATTCGCTCCATTTTGTCCACTAAAGACGCCGACATCATTATCCATGCGTTTGTTACGCCTCGTCTCGATTACTGTAACGTATTATTTTCGGGTCTCCCCATGTCTAGCATTAAAAGATTACAGTTGGTACAAAATGCGGCTGCTAGACTTTTGACAAGAACAAGAAAGTTTGATCATATTACGCCTGTACTGTATATACCTTTATATACATATATACATACATATATACCTATACTGTATATACCTTTATATACATATATACATACATATATACCTATACTGTATATACCTTTATATACATATATACATACATATATACCTATACTGTATATACCTTTATATACATATATACATACATACATACCTGTACTGTATATACCTTTATATACATATATACATACATATATACCTATACTGGCTCACCTGCACTGGCTTCCTGTGCACTTAAGATGTGACTTTAAGGTTTTACTACTGACGTATAAAATACTACACGGTCTAGCTCCATCCTATCTTGCCGATTGTATTGTACCATATGTCCCGGCAAGAAATCTGCCTTCAAAGGACTCCGGCTTATTAGTGATTCCTAGAGCCCAAAAAAAGTCTGCGGGCTATAGAGCGTTTTCCGTTCGGGCTCCAGTACTCTGGAATGCCCTCCCGGTAACAGTTCGAGATGTTACCTCAGTAGAAGCATTTAAGTCTCACCTTAAAATTCATCTGTATACTCTAGCCTTTAAATAGACCTCCTTTTTAGACCAGTTGATCTGCCGCTTCTTTTCTTTTTCCTCCTATGTCCCCCCCTGCCCTGAGGAGGGGGTCCGGTCCGATGACCATGGATGAAGTACTGGCTGTCCAGAGTCGAGACCCAGGATGGACCGCTCGCCTGTATCGGTTGGGGACATCTCTACGCTGCTGATCCGCCTCCGCTTGGGATGGTTTCCTGTGGACGGGACTCTCGCTGCTGTCTTGGATCCGCTTTGAACTGAACTCTCGCGGCTGTGTTGGAGCCACTATGGATTGAACTTTCACAGTATCATGTTAGACCCTCTCGACATCCATTGCTTTCGGTCCCCTAGAGAGGGGGGGTTGCCCACATCTGAGGTCCTCTCCAAGGTTTCTCATAGTCAGCATTGTCACTGGCGTCCCACTGGATGTGAATTCTCCCTGCCCACTGGGTGTGAGTTTTCCTTGCCCTTTTGTGGGTTCTTCCGAAGATTTTGTAGTCGTAATGATTTGTGCAGTCCTTTGAGACATTTGTGATTTGGGGCTATATAAATAAACATTGATTGATTGATTGATTATTATTATTTTTATTACATTCCAAAAGCTAAATGGGTCAAAATAGTTTTCTATATCATTACGTTGATCCTTTTGGGACAAAATAATAGCAAAGGGACTTTATTACAGAGAATATTCTGCATAACAAGCGCTAGATAGAATGTGGATTTTAAATTGTTAATAGGCGTGTTGCGGGTGTTCAACAAAACCCAAAACCAGTGAAGTTGGCAAGTTTTGTAAATAGTAAATAAAAACAAAATTCAATGATTTTCAAATCCTTTTCAACTTATATTCAATTGAATATAACAGTGGTCCCCAACCTTTTTGTATCTGCGGACCGGTTATGTCACACCTGGGTGAAGTCTTGTCTGGGTTTCGTCTGGTTTCATGTTTTTTCATTTCCTGTTTTATTTTGAAATGCTGACTCTGCCTCTCGTTTCAGATCACTTGCCTTTCCTCCTGTTTCACTGGTCTGACGTCCTTCCTGATTGCCTGATTGTGCCCACCTGTGTCACCCTCCCTCATGTGTATAAATGTCACGCCCTCCTCATGTCCTGTGCCAGAGTGTTTTGTATCTTTTGTGCGTACCTCCAGCGTTCCATGTCCACAGTCATTGCCATGTTTTTGTACCCTTTTGATCCACGGGACTTTATTTGTTTGTAAACCTTTTTGTCAGGTAAGATTAGCTTCTTAGCATTGCCTCCGTTAGAGCGCTTTTTGTTGTATTTCGCATTTGGTATTCTTACCACCTTTTTTCCCTCCGCTGCTGGAGCTTTTTGAGTTTATTGAGATTTTTGTTAGTTTAGAGGTTAGGTAAGTTCTTTTTTGATAGCCTGTTTAGATTCTCTCCTTTTGGACCCTTTCCCTTATCCAAATAAATATATTTTCTTAAAATCCTGCATCTGTGTTCAGAGTCCTGTTCTGGCCGTGACAGTTTAACGCTTAATAATTTGTCGCGCGGCCCAGGGGGGGTGTCCTTTTTTTTTCTTTTCTTCTTTGTCATGAAAAAGGGAGTTTTTTGTGGTTGGTGCACTATTTGTAAGTGTGTATTGTGTTTTTATGTTGATTTAATAAAAAATATATATATATATTTTTTTTTTTTATAAAAAATTCTTCTGCGGCCCGGTGGTTGGGGACCACTGGAATATAAGACAAGATACGTAACGTTCGAATTGAAAAACGTTTTTTTTTTTTTTTTGCAAATATTATCTCATTTGGAAATTGATGCCTGCATTATGTTTCAAAAAAGCTGGCACAAGTGGCAAAAAAAGACTGAGAAAGTTGATGAATGCTCATCAAACACTTATTTGGAAGATCCCACAGGTGTGCAGGCTAATTGGGAACAGGTGTGTGCCATGATTGGGTATAAAAGCAGCTTCCGTGAAATGCTCAGTCGTTCACAAACAAGGATGGGGCGAGGGTCACCACTTTGTGAACAAATGCGTGAGCAAACTGTCATACAGTTTAACAACAACATTTCCCGACGAGCTATTGAAAGGAATTGAGGGATTTCACCATCTACGGTCCGTAATATCATCAAAAGGTTCAGAGAATCTGGAGAAATCACTCCTTGACCTTCGATCCCTCAGGTGGTACTGCATCAAAAAGCGAAGGATATAACCACATGGGCTCAGAAACACTTCATAAAACCACTGTCAGTAACTACCGTTTGTTGTTACATCTGTAAGTGCAAATTAAAACTCTGCTATGCAAAGCCAAAGCCATTTATCAACAACACCCAGAAACACAGCCAGCTTCGCTGGGCCCGAGCTCATCTAAAATGGACTGATGCAAAGTGGAAAAGTGTTCTGTGGTCTGACGAGTCCACTTTTCAATTTTTTGGGGGAAACTGTGGACGCAAAGTTCAAAAGCCAGCATGTGTGATGGTATGGGGGTGCATTAGTGCCCAAGGCATGGGTAACTTACACATCTATGAAGGTACCATTAATGCTGAAAGGTACATACAGGTTTTGGAGCAACAAATGTTGCCATCCTAGCAACTTTTTTTCATGGACGCCCCTGCTTATTTCAGCAAAACAGTGCCAAACCACATTCTGCTCGTGTTACAACAGCGTAGCTTCTTAATATAAGAGTGCAGGTACTAGACTGACCTGCCTGTAATCCAGACCTGTCTCCCATCGAAAATGCGTGAAATATTATGAAGTGAAAAATGCGACAACGGAGGCCCTGGACTGTTGAACAATTTAAGCTGTAAATCAAGCAAGTATGGGAAATAATTCCACTTTCAAAGTTTCAACAATTAGTTTCCTCAGTTCCCAAACGTTTATTGAGTGTTGTTAAAAGAAAAGGTGATGTAACACAGTGGTGAACATGCCCTTTCCCAACTACTTTGGCACGTTTTGCAGCCATGAAATTCTAAGTTAATTATTATTTGCAAAGAGAAATAAAGTTTATTGTATTCTGTTTATATTTACATCTAACACAATTTCCCAACTCATATGGAAACGGGGTTTGTACATATAAATACATAACAACTATTCATTTCAAACACCTCAACTTTGAGTATTTAATCAATCTTTGTTAGCATTTGGACCGCAGGCTTGTCCCTTTTGGGGTCGCGGGGGGCACTGGTGCATATCTCAGCCACAATCGGGCGGAAGGCGGCGTACACCCTGGACAAGTCGCCACCTAATCACAGGGCCAACACAGATAGACAGACAGCATTCACATTCACACACTAGGGACCAATTAGTGTTGCCAATCAACCTATCCCCAGGTGCAGGTCTTTAGAGGTGGGAGGAAGCCGGAGGAAGCCCACACAGTCACAAGGGAGAACATGCAAACTCTACACAGAAAGATCCCCAGCCCAGAATCGAACCCATGGCCTTTGTATTGTGAGGCAGACACACCAACCCCTGCACCACCGTGCTGCCCGCAGGCAAACATTCAATGATTAACTACTAGTTTGCTTATGTCGGCGATATCAAAGAGTAACACACGCTTGCTGGGAGTGTGCAGGGAATTAATATTTGTAGATGTTTTATGACATCCACTTCTCGTTATGCAGTCTGGAATTGAAAAGGGTTTTTTTTGTTTTTTTTGCCGGAAAGTCAATTTTATCAGGGCATTGGAATTTTCTTGGTCCTAATGAAGATTTCCTCTGCCATTTTAAATCATTCTTACAGGGAGTTTAATTTTCCCTCTGTCTCGTAATTAAGTCAGTATATGAGCCGTAACAAGTCCCTGAAATAAACCTTTTAGAATTCCGCCGCCATCTGTCCGCCTCTTCCTCGGCTGCTGCCTCCTCACGCGGCCGCCGTCTTATGGAAGCTGTTCTGTGCACAATGTATGCATGTTTACTCAACCACATATTCATGATCTAATTAGCGACACACTGTATCGTTATGTGTAAGATCATCAATATGTTGAACGCAATCTGAAAAGAGCCAACGTTGTTGCTTTTGAAAAGGTGCTGTAGGCCTTTATTTATCTAGCATGCTTTGACATATAAATACTGTGTTTTCCACACCATAGGGCGCACTGGAATATAAGGCGCACTGCCGATGAGTGGGTCTAGTCAGGTCTATTTTCACACAAAAGGTGCACCGGACTATACGGCAAATTAAAATCCTTCTGAAAGCCACTACTAGCGACCACGCAGTCTGATAGTTTATATATCAATGATGAAATATTAACATTGCAACACATGCCAATACGGCCGCTTTAGTTTACTAAATTGAAATTTTAAATTTCACGCGGAAGTATCATGCTAAAACGTCGCGGTGTGACATCACGCATTGTAGAGGACATTTTGTTCCAGCACCGTTCACAGCTACAAGTCATCTGTTTTCATCGCATGATTCCACAGTATTCTGGACATCTGTGTTGCTGAATCTTTTGCAATTTGTTCAATGAATAATGGAGACGTCAAAGAAGAAAGATGTAGGTGGGAAGCGGTGTATTGCGGCCACCTTTAGCAACACAAACACAGCCGGTGTTTCATTGTTTATATTCCCGAAAGATGACGGTGAAGCTTTACTATGGATCAGAGCGGTCAAGCGAACATGGTTCCCTACCACATGTCAACCGGCAGGTTTCGGTGAGAAAATGGTGGTAATAAGTCAGCTCTTACCCTAGACATGAGCTGAGAGCTTGTGTCGTTCCACATGCACATGTCAAAGAGGCAGCTGCGGACTCTCTTGCCTCCGGCCGTCGGATGCTTCCACAGTGGAGGAAGCATCGGCTGCCTTCGCCTCGTCGAGAAACGTGGCTTCCCTCGGAGACACTTTCAGGTTGTACAGGTACGACCATATAATCTCAGTAAAACACTAGTAACACAATAAGCAGATAAGGGTATTTTCCAGAATTATCCTTGTAATTGTGTCTAATAGCATCTGAATCGCTCTCCCGTTTAGTTTTTTTTTTCTAATCTTTCCCTCTCACTTTCCTCATCCACGAATCTTTCATCCTCGCTCAAATTAATGGGGAAATCGTCGCTTTTTCGGTCCGTGGCCATGATTGGACTCGCTTGCCTCCCTCCCACCGGCCGCCCTTGACCGTCGGATGCTTCCAACGTGGAGGAAGCATCGGCTGCCTTCGCCTCGTCGAGAAACGTGGCTTCCCTCAGAGACACCGGCGGTCACCACACCCGTGGCCACACCCCTCCGACCTTCAGGTTGTACAGGTACGACCATATAATCTCACTAAAACACTAGTAACACAATAAGCAGATAAGGGATTTTCCAGAATTATCCTAGTAAATTTGTCTAATAACATCTGAATCGCTATGCCGTCATTTTTTTTTTCTAGTCCTTCACTCTCACTTTCCTCACCGACGAATCTTTCATCCTCGCCTAAATTAATGGGGAAATTGTCGCTTCTCTCCTCCTTCTCCCCTTTTATACAGCGTGAGGAGATAAGTCAATCATGTGTCCTTCCGCGATCCACGCACCTGAATCAGATTGCTGCGTCGCTCCCGGCACGCCCCGCCTCTCCGCCGCATTCTCCGCCTCCTTGCCGCCATCTTGGGCAGGGCTCCAGCATGCCCTGCCCCGCTGCTCGTTCGCCCGCTCCGCCTCTCTAGAGTTATCTATCCTTAGCTTTATGTCCTTCCTTACTGAAAACAATATGATGGGACATTTTCCCCAGATTTAGTCCCAACCAGAGATTTGTTGGTAAGATATGAACATTTCTGTTTTCATTATGTGAAATGTGTTATTTTGCACAAATAATATATATATTTCTTGAACAATGTATTTTCCATTAATCTATTATAGTACAAAATGTGCATCAAATTACATTTAAGCTTGGTTTAGTAAAAAGCAAAAAGTAATTGGACACACAATAGAAACGTTTTCAAATCGAAAATCTGCTCTGGGCTACTGACTTAATATTTCTAAATAAAATACATTTTAATTATTTATAAGTTAATCATGACTAATCACGGGTTATTATTTACTTGCAGGAATAAAATTTGCCCAAGGAAATACCCCAATATTTGGGTACAAATGCAATTTGGTGGTTTTTAAATGTTTTACTAAACTGCAAGTCATTGATTTGCTCAAAACGTGGTGAAAATAAGTATAGTAAAAATTAAGTCAATCAATCAATGTTTACTTATATAGCCCTAAATCACTAGTGTCTCAAAGGGCTGCACAAACCACAACACAAACCACTACGACATCCTCGGTAGGCCCACATAAGGGCAAGGAAAAACTCACACCCAGTGGGACGTCGGTGACAATGATGACTATGAGAACCTTGGAGAGGAGGAAAGCAATGGATGTCGAGCGGGTCTAACATTCGAAAGTTCAATCCATAATGGATCCAAAACAGTCGCAAGAGTCCAGTCCAAAGCGGATCCAACACAGCAGCGAGAGTCCCGTTCACTGCGGAGCCAGCAGGAAACCATCCCAAGCGGAGGCGGATCAGCAGCGCAGAGATATCCCCAGCCGATACACAGGCGAGCAGTACATGGCCACCGGATCGGACCGGACCCCCTCCACAAAGGAGAGTGGGACATAGAAGAAAAAGAAAAGAAACGGCAGATCAACTGGTCTAAAAAGGGAGTCTATTTAAAGGCTAGAGTATACAAATGAGTTTTAAGGTGAGACTTATATGCTTCTACTGAGGTGGCATCTCGAACTGTTACCGGGAGGGCATTCCAGAGTACTGGAGCCCGAAATGAAAACGCTCTATAGCCTGCAGACTTTTTTTGGGCTCTAGGAATCACTAATAAGCCGGAGTCCTTTGAATGCAGATTTCTTGCCGGGACATATGGTACAATACAATCGGCAAGATAGGATGGAGCTAGACCGTGTAGTATTTTATACGTAAGTAGTAAAACCTTAAAGTCACATCTTAAGTGCACAGGAAGCCAGTGCAGGTGAGCCAATACAGGTATATATGTATGTATATATGTATATAAAGGTATATACAGTATAGGTATATATGTATGTATATATGTATATAAAGGTATATACAGTATAGGTATATATGTGTGTATATAAAGGTATATACAGTACAGGTATATATGTATGTATATATGTATATAAAGGTATATACAGTATAGGTATATATGTATGTATATATGTATATAAAAGTATATACAGTATAGGTATATATGTATGTATATATGTATATAAAGGTATATACAGTATAGGCGTAATATGATCAACGGGAGGGCATTCCAGAGTACTGGAGCCCGAACGGAAAACGCTCTATAGCCCGCAGACTTTTTTTGGGCTTTGGGAATCACTAATAAGTGCACATTTAAAAGTCTTCAATTTGTAATAATCTTGCAAACAAGGTACAGTTATTCATTGATAATGTAGTAAACGCGCTTATAAACAACTTCACATAGTGCACCATTTACTTTCCACAGCAACGGAGGACCGCTCACCACTTTCCGGAGGACCATGAGGCGTAACAAACTTCCTCGAGATCTGCTGAAGAACTCCTACTACTGCACACAAGATTGCATCCTGACGTACGGCCGTAGTGTCTGCTACTCCGAATGCACCGCAGCAGAAAAGAAGGATCTTTGGCGGATCATCGAAACGACTGAGTGGATCGTTAGTTCCCCTCGACCATCCCTCAGAGACACACACTTGAGCCGCCTTCACAAGCGGGTCTTAAACATTAGAAGGGACACCTTCCACCCGGGACAATATATCCCCGCCACCCTGCCCTTAGGCAGACTCCGAACCATCTGCACACGGACAAACAGCCTATCTTGCCGATTGTATTGTACCATATGTTGAGGTAAGAAATCTGCATTCAAAAAACTCTGGCTTATTAGTGATTCCCAAAGCCCCAAAAAAAGTCTGCGGGCTATAGAGCGTTTTCTATTGGGGCTCCAGTACTCTGGAATGCCCTCCCGGTAACAGTTCGAGATGCCACCTCAGTAGAAGCATTTAAGTCTCACCTTAAAACTCATTTGTATACTCTAGCCTTTAAATAGACTCCCTTTTTAGACCTGTTGATCTGCCGTTTCTTTTCTTTTCCTCCCAAAGGCCTACTGCAATGAGATGTTCTTATTTAAACGTGGATAGCAGGTCCATTCTATGTGTCATACTTGATCATTTCGCCATATTGCCATATTTTTGCTGAAAGGATTTAGTAGAGAACATCCACGATAAAGTCCACAACTTTTGGTCGCTAATAAAAAAGCCTTGCCTGTACCGGAAGTAGCAGACTTCACGGGTTGTGGAGCTCCTCACATCTGAACATTGTTTACAATCATGGCCACGGGCCGAGAAAGCGACAATTTCCCCATTGATTTGAGCGAGGATGAAAGATTCGTGGATGAGGAAAGTGAGAGGGAAAGATTAGAAAAAAAAAACTAAACGGTGAGAGCGATTCAGATGCTATTAGACAAAATTATTAGGATAATTCTGGAAAATCCCTTATCTGCTTATTGTGTTACTAGTGTTTTAGTGAAATTATATGGTCGTACCTGTACAACCTGAAAGTGTCTCCGAGGGAAGCCACGTTTCTCGACGAGGCGAAGGCAGCCGATGCTTCCTCCACTGTGGAAGCATCCGACGGCCGGAGGCAAGAGAGTCCGCAGCTGCCTCTTTGACAGGTGCAGGAGGAACGACGCAAGCTCTCCGCTCATGTCTATGGTAAGAGCTGACTTATTACCACCATTTTCTCACCGAAATTTGCCGGTTGACATGTGGTAGGGAACTGTGTTCGCTTGACCGCTTTGTTCCATAGTAAAGCTTCACCGTCATCTTTCGGGAATGTAAACAAGGAAACACCGGCTGTGTTTGTGTTGCTAAAGACACACAGGTACGGTGGCCATGGATGAAGACTGGCTTTCCAGAGTCAGGACCCGGGGTGGACCACTCGCCTGTGCATCGGTTGGAGACATCTCTGCGCTGCCGACCCCGTCTCCGCTTGGTATGGTCTCCTGGTGGCCCCACCATGGATGGACGGGACTCTCGGTACTATATTGGATCCACTATGGACTGGACATTCACAATATTATGTTAGACCCACTCGATGTCCATTCTTTTCGCTCTCCCCTAGAGGGGGGAGAGGGGGGTTGCCCACATATGCGGTCCTCTCCAAGGTTTCTCATAGTCATTGTCACCGACGTCCCACTGGGGGGATGTTTTTCCTTGCCCTTATGGGCTCCGTATAGCGGATGTCGTTGTGGCTCGTGCAGCCCTTTGAGACACTTGTGAATTAGGGCTTTATACATTGTCAAAGACTGTGACTTGGATTTGTTTTGCTTCTTTTTCGACGGGTAGGGAATTTAGAACGATCCAGGCGTGAATGTGAGTACATGATCAATTTATTTACACACTATAATACAAAAAGGGAAAACAAAGGGCGCGCTCAGTGGCGGATAATAATCTATACTAAACTCCAAACAAAACAGCACGATGGCATGACTATATACAAATAAACAAAAGACACTATCAATGGTACAAAACAAACAAAAAACTTGCACATAGGCATAAATATAAAGAGGATCTTACGTGGCGTGGTCAAATCAATAATCAGCGAGGCAAGGCAAGGGAGGCGTTCGGGTGGCATCCTGACCAGATTTTATAACGTCTACAAAGTTTAATGAGCAGGATGTTTGTTACGTGTGACAGTTGGTTGACTTCGTTTATTGGTTATAGTCCATTTAGAGCACGAGTATGGAAACTTGTTAGGATCAGGTCGTATTTATTGATGCTGAAAACAAACGTGCGGTTGTTAACGAGTGATTCCATCAGCCTCCAAATGAGGGCTGCAAAAACTCCCCAACTTAAACCAGTTTACCGAGGAATCAGTCGTTAAACTTGTGACGTCTCGCGGTCCGACTTAGGACTTTGGCGCGGGCCATCGTTTGGACTAACATATTATTCATTTGTTCTTCTACTGCTATTGTATGGACCGCTCTATCGTATCCGCCGTTGCCATAAATTGTATGAAAACTCTCTGCGATTTCAAGTAGTTTTAGATAAATCCTCCTATATAACGTCCTTCAACCAAGTCTCTCTGCTCCGTGATGGACTGCAATTCACGCCGGGCTCCACTCCAAGTACGTACTTTACATTGTCGCGAAACACGAAGGTTAGCCTTCCTCAGATAAATGGTGAATGGGTTATACTTGTATAGCGCTTTTCTACCTTCAAGGTACTCAAAGCGCTTTGACACTATTTCCACATTCATCCATTCACACACTTTTGCCATGCAAGGCCCTAACCATGACCCATCAGGAGCAAGGGTGACATGTTTTGTTCAAGGACACAACAGACGAGTTGGTAGAAGTTGGGAATTGAACCAGGAATCCTCAGGTTGCTGGCACGGCCACTCTCCCAACTGCGCCACGACGTTCCCAGATGAGGCAGAGAGTTCGGACTCTGCTGGATTACACAACCATTGACGGAGAATTTACAGTCATCGGGTTGCAGTGTCGACATATTTGCGTTCGGACTCCAACTGCGTTCAGGAAAATAAGGATTGCAGATTCCGCAGAGGTCTTTCGGTAAATCTCTACCATTGATGGAAATACCCGCGGACGGTTCACTTAGAACGAGGATTAATTGTTGTATTTATATCTCCTCCACACCTTCACAGTTTCAACTAAAATGTTCAAAACATTCGAGAATCCTAGACTAAACAATATCGAAAGTGAGATTTGCACAATATGTCACACATACCAGTGACGTGCTGTCAGGGGAGGCAAGTGAGGCAGTGCATCACCTTGCCTCCAGGAGGGGGAAAAGGCTTAACTATGAGATGTCAAAAAACAGAGTAATAAAGTTTGAATAATTCTCTTTTGGTCCATGCTTTCTATGTGATTTTGGTGTGGTTCCTGTATATTTGGGTAATTTTCATGGTCAGAATCACGGAAATTCTGTGTTTCCTGATCAAAATAAAGCAGCAGACCAGAAGTGAGGCAGACTTAAGTGGTGCCTCCACGGCTACACACAACGTGTATTGAGCGTGTGCGTGAAAGGGGGCGCTTGCTTGATGCCACGAGGAAAAGGTAGGCCATGAGGCAGCAAGTACCTCTGCCTCAAAGTAGGGGGCGATATATTGTTCAAGGCCTCAGCAGTATTCCAACTTGCCACACTGGGAGAAGTGGGGGTGCTAAAGCTAGCAGACACATGTCTCTCCAGCGGAAGCCAGCCTTTGTTCTTATTTTTTAACTGTATTTATAACAAACATGGCATTTTTATTAGAGTAAGCCAGCGTTTGTGGGTGTTATTGCTGCTTCAGGTACACATACAGAAAGGTAAGATACACTCACAATACTTGATTTATTTTGTTAAAAGAAAATGGGACCAAAAAGTATTTAATAACTATTTTGTCAAACACTTTTTGGACCAATTTGTCAAACCATAAAATCATTATGATAACGTTTTTATGAAAGCAATTTACTTCCTTCGTTTTCCTGTTATTCTAATTTGCAACCTAAATCCACAATGATTAGAGCTGCTCATATGAATTTAAGTTTAAAAAAGAAGAAAAAAAACTCCAAAAGTATCCATGCCTCACCTGGTGTATAATTCACCTCCCGTCACTGATACATACATATATGTATCGTATTTTCTGGACCGTAGGGCACATCGGATACTGGCGATGAGCGGGTCTATTCAGGTCTTTTTTCATACAAAAGGCGCACCGTAACACGTAATGGTAGTTCTTTGAACAAAATGTTGCATAGATGATGTTTTACAGATCATCTTCAAGTCGTGGGCGGTCTTACTTACGTGGCTCACCTTCGACAGCGTCTTCTCCACGTATTCTTTGTTGTAGCGGTGTAGCGTGCAAGGACGGGAGTGGAAGAAGTGTCAAAAGATGGAGCTAATTGTTTTAATAACATTCAGACTTTATTTTATTAGATAACGGAGCAGAATCTCCTCATCCGTGGCTCACTAGTGCAACAACAACGCCGGAAATTTGTCCCGTGAAAAAACATCCGACTAAAGTTCCGTGGGTGAATTACGTAAACTCACTACACCGGTAGTTTTTAGCGCTTCCATACCGAGATGTAAGTCAGAACTTTACGCAATTTTTTATTAGAAATTGCAACAGCAATGGGTGAATGTCCCATAACAAGAAAATAAAGAAAAAGAAGAAGCTTATCGACTACAGTATTGGTACGGACTACAGTGGCGGATGTGCGCCAATTTTCAGGACTTATGCAGAACCCAAATACACATCAGCAGGTACCCGAAGATAAGAAAAGTTGGTTTTGCATGATATTGTGAAACAAGACACCAGATAATGTCTGCTAATGGGTGCCATATTGTGGTCCTTATACACACACCATCGCAATGCTTGTATCTTTGACTACGGTGCGGTGCGGCTTCAAAGTTGTACTAAAACATTTTGACGGATTTTTGAGTGCCGTGTGTTATGTTCTTTATTTTCAATGAAATATTTAAAGTCTTGGTGTTGTTTACTGGCGCCAGTGTGGCTTTCATCCTGGTCGTGGAACTGTGGACCAGCTTTTTACACTCGGCATGGTCCTTGAGGGTGCATGGGAGTTTGCCCAACCAGTCTAAATGTGCTTTGTGGACTTGGAGAAGACATTTGACCGTGTCCCTCAGGAAATCCTGTGGGGAGTGCTCAGAGAGTATGGGGTATGGGACTGTCTGATTGTGGCAGTCCGCTCCCTGTAGGATCAGTGCCAGAACTTGGTCTGCATTGCCGGCAGTAAGTCGAACACATTTCCAGTGAGGGTTGGACTCCGCCAAGGCTGCCCTTTGTCACCGATTCTGTTCATAACTTTTATGGACAGAATTTCTAGGCGCAGTCAAGGCGTTGAGGGGATCCGGTTTGGTGGCTGCAGGATTAGGTCTCTGCTTTTTGCAGATGATGTGGTCCTGATGGCTTCATCTGGCCAGGATCTTCATCTCTCACTGGTTCTGTTTGCAGCCGAGTGTGAAGCGACTGGGATGAGAATCAGCACCTCCAAGTCCGAGTGCATGGTTTTCGCCAGGAAAAGGGTGGAGTGCCATCTCTGGGTTGGGGAGGAGACCCTGCCCCAAGTGGAGGAGTTCAAGTACCTAGGAGTCTTGTTCACGAGTGAGGGAAGAGTGGTTTGCGAGATCGACAAGCGGATCGGTGCGGCGTCTTCAGTAATGCGGACGCTGCATCGATCCGTTGTGGTGAAGAAGGAGCTGAGCCGGAAGGCAAAGCTCTCAATTTACCGGTCGATCTACGTTCCCAACCTCACCTATGGTCATGAGCTTTGGGTTAAGCTTTGGGACAAGATCACGGGTACAAGCGGCCGAAATTAGTTTCCTCCGCCGGGTGGGGAGGCTCTCCCTTAGAGAGGTAAGGGGGTAGCTCATAGTGAAGCCACTGGTCCTCCACATCGAAAGGAGCCAGATGAGGTCGTTCGGGCATCTGGTCAGGATGCCACCTGTACGACTCCCTAGGGAGGTTTTTAGGGCACGTCCAACCGGTAAGAGGCCACGGGCAAAACCCAGGTTACGTTGGGATCCGACCCTACCTTGGATATGCGGAAAAACATGGATTGATGGATGGATGTATACTGGCGCCATATTGCAGTCGATCTCTTATGTGTGACTGCCATCTACTGGTCACACTTATCATTAGTAAGGCATACTGTCGATTTTTGAGAAAATAAAATGATTTTAGGTGCGGCTAATAGTCCGAAAAATACGGTATACTTCGTCAGTATAAACACATGTTGCATTAAGTGTTCAGCATGAAAATATAAACTATATGTTGTTGAAGGTTAGAGGTCTTCCGACTCCAAAATTATAGCTCATTCCTATGTCTCCACAATCTGAGATGTTTCTACACCCTTCTCTCGGTTTTTTCATCCTGATAAAGTTTGGATAATCGTCTCTCTCTTACTCTCCGGCTGGACACTTACAAGAAACTGTTCAATGATCTGTTGTTCATGGTCTCCTGCAAAACAAAACTGACAATGATAAATTTGTTGTTGAAAAGTTTTATTGTTCCCCCCCTTTTTTTTTTTTTTTCCGGGGCTAAGTGAAATGTTCCACGAAAAGTTTCAAAGTAATAACTTTTGACTTTGCTTGGCTTGGTACACCGTAGAACAAGAAGAAGAGAGCTTGTACCTATAGCTTGACCCAAATGGCATTTTTCTGTCAAAGTCCATCCAGAACCCAGGAGAATTATTGTTGTCCCCAACCTTACAGACTTCACACTAAGTGTCCTAAAGAATCGGTGTTCATGACCCCCTCTGCAGAATGCAGAAGCTCAGTCGACCAGCAGCAGAAAAACATCAGCAACCTGGAAACATGATAAAAAACCTGCACATCCTAAAGTAAAAAAAGAGCGTTTTTACAACTTGTAAAATGTGCTGCATAAACACGATGTTCCAGTCTTTATTGGGCATATACTTGAAAGCTGTGAAGCCAAATCTACATTTTCATCTTGTTTTATTTGAAGCCTGTTTTATTGTAGGCAATATTTCACCTCAGCCGTGGAGAAGTAATTTAGTGGGTCCAACTTTTAATTGATCATCCTTTTTTTTTTTTTGACGAAAAGATTCAGACTCAGTCTTTCTCCTCTCGATGGCGCTCCTGATTTTCCGGATCGGATTCGGCTTGAGTCTTTTCATGTTTTTTTTCCATCCAAACTCTGATTAAAGCCTTTCATCTTTGAAGTCAGAATCATTAAAATAATTGCTGCAAATTACACTCCTTTCGCTTGGTCCATCCCTTTTTGCGCAGTCTATCATTTCATTTTTGACCCTGATGTATGCTGGGATATCAACAGCCTCTTCTTGGCATCTGTCCAAAGGAATACTCATTTGGCCAAAACCCCCACATTGTTTTGACAATGTCCAGGCTTCGATCCCTGCAGTAGCATGCCAAGCAGTATTAATGTTGTGTATCAGGAGGAGGTGACGGCACAGTTCCACAAGAGGGCGATATTTGTCAGGTTCAAACACTGATGACATCTATTAAACAAGACAAAAGGCAACTAATCAAACAGACACAGACTTATATTTGGACTCAGATCTGAGGAGAGACATGGCCACTGTACTCTCTGTACAGTCCTGCACCACACTCTGCCCCAAGATCGTACTCCTCCTTCTTTATTTGACTTTCTCCCCCCCTCCTTCCCACAGCTGCTTCCTGAGGGAAGTGGATCGTAAACAGCGTTGCCTTCGGTTACCGAACAGTTCAAAGAGAGTTCGTCAAATAGTTCAAAAAGAGTTCCATAAAATAGTTCAGAGAGTCCCATAAGATATTTCAACGAGAGCCCCACAAAATAGTTCAAAAAGAGTTCCATAAAATAGTTCAAAGAGATTCCCATAAAATAGTTCAAAGAGAGTTTGTAAAATACTTCCAAAATAGTTAAATAAATAAATAAATGGGTTGTACTTGTATAGCGCTTTTCTACCTTCAAGGTACTCAAAGCACTTTGACACTACTTCCACATTTACCCATTCACACACACATTCACACACTGATGGAGGGAGCTGCCATGCAAGGCGCCAACCAGCACCCATCAGGAGCAAGGGTGAAGTGTCTTGCTCAGGACACAACGGACGTGACGAGGTTGGTTCCAGGTGGGATTTGAACCAGTGACCCTCGGGTTGCGCACGGCCACTCTCTGGAAGTTGTTCGCTTTGTAATCCCAATAAAGTTTTATGAGCCTTCTTCTTTGGAAGTGTTCAGCCTTTTGTCTTCTTGTACAGAACACAATGTAATAAAAAGTTTTTTTGTGATAATTTAGAAACAATTTTTCCAACATGTTGCTCTATGTATTTATAATATATATAAATAAATATATATAAGAATAAACAATACTAAGAATATAAAATAAAAAAGAGAATGGAGTGTGACTAAACCAAAAAGGGGTGTATGTGTGTGACTATGTGTGTAGTTAATTGTTGTGTATAACCGTGTGTGGAAGGGGCGTGGTCCACGCATCACCTGCGGGCAGGGCATGTGCAGGAGCCGGAAACTCTCGGACTTGGGAGGCGAGGTACAGCACGGTGGAGATGGAGTGCCTCGCCATCCGGTGGGCGGTCGGGGCCTTCCGCTAATACCTGTTGGGGCGCGGAAACAGACAGGCTTAAATAATACTGTGGTGATTAGTGAAAACCGGTGTGATTCATGAGGACAGGTGAAAACTAATGGGTAGTCATGGTGACAAAACAAACCAGGAAGTGAGTGGCCAAAAAACAAACAGAACATGAATAAAACAAAACATGATCACATAGACATGACCTCATCGAGCCTATTTGTGTGATGTTTGGCGCACCAAATGAAAAGCTTTGGTGGCCGGGTGTGGCCCCGCGGGCTGGCAGCTGATTAGCCTTGCTATAGGAGCCAACGCTCTCATCCAGTAGACACTAAGTCAGGGGTAGGGAACCTATGGCTCTAGAGCCAGATGTGGCTCTTTTGATGACTGCATCTGGCTCTCGGATAAATCTGAGCTGACATTGCTTAACAGGATAAGTAATGAATAATTCCACTTGTAATCATAGTGTTAAAAATAACATTCAAAATATAAAACATTCTCATGCATTTTTATGTTCAAGAAGTTGCGTTAATGGTAAGAAGTTGTTTATTTATTATTGGTTAGTGTTGGGCTTGCCCTCCTGGGGGTTCTTCAGACCACCAAGCACCGACATGAGAGCCTGTTTTAGGGTAAAGTATTGTTTTGTTTTTTCAATTTGTCTCTGTTGCTTTCAAGCAATTGTCTTTTTCTCTTTCGTCCTCACTCACGCTCTGGCTCCAGCCCCAACCTTGTCTCTCTTCCTGGCTGCTGCTTATAACAGAGCGACAGGTGCTTAATATGTAAGTTATAATCTGAATTTGTTTTGTTTTTGTACTTTCTTAATATTTGGTTGAATATTTTTTTTTTCAAGATGCAAAAAAAAAAATAGACCTTTGAATGGTGGTGTTTATGAAGGTTTGTGTATGGAGTAACATGCCTCCGGTTCCACAAAAACCAATAAAGCGCACATGGCTGAGAAAAAAAAAAAATTATAATAATAATTTTGGGGACGGCGTGGCGCAGTGGGAGAGAGGGAGAGTGGCCGTGCGCAACCCGAGGGTCCCTGGTTCAAATCCCACCTAGTACCAACCTTGTCACGTCCGTTGTGTCCTGAGCAAGACACTTCACCCTTGCTCCTGATGGGTGCTGGTTGGCGCCTTGCATGGCAGCTCCCTCCATCAGTGTGTGAATGTGTGTGTGAATGGGTAAATGTGGAAGTAGTGTCAAAGCGCTTTGAGTACCTTGAAGGTAGAAAAGCGCTATACAAGTACAACCCATTTATCATTTATAAGATAAAAAGGCCCAGGTGGGCCTTCTACACACCTGTCGCTGATTTCGAGGCCGGTCCTGGCAACATCCCGCTTTGCTGCAGGCCCACAGGCCACGCCCCCTCCACAGTTTGCTTTTACAAAGAATATGAGACCTATTATACTCTGGAAATGTTGATCTTACTTAAAAATGTGCGCATTTAGTTGTGTTCAGTGTTAAAAAAAATATTATATGGCTGTTAGGGAAATACATTTTAAAATCTTTGGCTCCTTGGCTCTCTCAGCCAAAAAGGTTCCCGACCCCTGCACTAAGTGGTAGTGTGGTGTCGGTCACATTCCAGTTCGCATTAGATGAACCTTGATTTTTTTTGTTGGCAAGCAAAAATCTTATGTTTTGAGAGCAAACTTTCATATTTTCATACTCCCAAAGAAGCTCTATTTATCTTGTTGGCGTCGAATAAGGCTGACATATTTGACATTGCACCATGTGACTGCCTGCAGAGATAAAACAATGACTTAGCCTGTGTTAGAACTTGCATTTATCTATTTTAATGAAAGGAATAAGCACAGCCTCATGCTAATGGAGCAGGCGTTGGGATGCTTTTGCATCAAAACATGCCTCATAAAGTTCAAGGCCTCCGAGCGGGCCACATAAATAGTTTCAAATTCACCACAGTCACAGGCAAGGTAACTCATTTAGTCCCTCATCCCTTAGAGCCAATTATGACTCAGACACAAAGTAAACTGTAACCTCTCTCAATTTGCATGGATGCTTCCAGCTTATTTCTTCATTACATCCAACCAGCCTGTAAACCACCGCAAACCGAAAGAGTGCTTTTATTTTTGCATTTAATCATTTTAATTTTAGCGTTCATACGTGAGTGAGGAAGGGCCTATAAAAATAAAATAAAAAACATTTTTGAGTGTGACTAAATGAAAATACTTCTCAGTACACTCACTGTTGAGATCCAATAAAACATCACTATTAAACATTCTGCCTTTGCAGAGATAACACCAGGGGTCTCCAAACTTTTTGACTCGGGGGCTGCATTGGGTTAAAAATATTTACATATATATATATATATATATATATATATATATATATATAAACGTTAACCACCATGTTGCTACAATAAAAAACAAACAAAGGAAAATGTAAAAAGTATATATATATATATATATATATATATATATATATATATATGTCTATATATATATACAAACTCCATTTCCATATGAGTTGGGAAATTGGGTTAGATGTAAATATAAACAGAATACAATGATTGGCAAATCATTTTCAAGCCATATTCAGTTGAATATGCTACAAAGACAACATATTTGATGTTCAAACTGATAAACTTTTTTTTTTGTTGTTGCAAATAATCATTAACTTTAGAGTTTGATGCCAGTAACACGTGACAAAGAAGTTGGGAAAGGTGGCAATAAATACTGATAAAGTTGAGGAATGCTCATCAAACACTTATTTGGAACATCCCACAGGTGTGCAGGCTAATTGGGAACAGGTGGGTGCCATGATTGGGTATAAAAACAGCTTCCCGAAAAATGCTCAGTCTTTCCCAAGAAAGGATGGGGCGAGGTACACCCCTTTGTCCACAACTGTGTGAGCAAATAGTCAAACAGTTTAAGAACAACGTTTCTCAAAGTGCAATTGCAAGAAATTTAGAGATTTCAACATCTACGCTCCATAATATCATCAAAAAGTTGAGAGAATCTGAAGAAATCACTCCAGGTAAGCGGCATGGCCGGAAACCAACATTGAATGACCGTGACCTTCCATCCCTCAGACGGCACTGTATCAAAAACCCACATCAATCTCTAAAGGATATCACCACATGGGCTCAGGAACACTTCAGAAAACCACTGTCACTAAATACAGTTTGTCGCTACATCTGTAAGTGCAAGTTAAAGCTCTACTATGCAAAGTGAAAGCCATTCATCAACAACATCCAGAAACTGGGCTCGAGATCATCTAAGATGGACTGATGCAAAGTGGAAAAGTGTTCTGTGGTCTGACGAGTCCACATTTCAAATTATTTTTGGAAATATTCGACATCGTGTCATCCGGACCAAAGGGGAAGCGAACCATCCAGACTGTAATCGGCGCAAGGTTGAAAAGCCAGCATGTGTGATGGTATGGGGGTGCATTAGTGCCCAAGGCATGGGTAACTTACACATCTGTGAAGGCACCATTAATGCTGAAAGGTACATACAGGTTTTGGAACAACATATGTTGTCATCTAAACGCTGTCTTTTTCATGGACGCCCCTGCTTATTTCAGCAAGACAATGCCAAGCTACATTCAGCAAGTGTTACAACAGCGTGGCTTCGTAACAAAAAAGAGTGCGGGTATTTCCTGGCCCGCCTGCAGTCCAGACCTGTCTCCCATTGAAAATGTGTGTTGAACGACTGAAGCTGTTATTATTATCATTTGAAAAAGACATGGTTCAACATATGTCTTCTTTGGTTAAGTAGCTTCTTATCCAGTTAAAACCAACTTGATTGATTGATTGATTGAAAAAAACTCAAATGAATGCCTCAAAATAACCCCTTCTGCAGAACTCATACAAAAAGCCAAAACAACTGGAGCCTCTTACCCAGCAATGCTGGCGTTCCCCTTTGATGTCACGGCTGCATCTCCGAAACTTGTCACTCAACATTCTGCTCTTTGCGAATGACTCGAAATGTCATGAAAATAACGAAATCAAAGAATGTTGCAGCCATGTGATGAGATCCTATCTCATCTCTCGGAGAGAACATCCAATATCTCTGTGATGTTCTTCACTAACAGATCTGCTGACGTCAGGAACTCAGCCACTATATCCGTACACACCTTGTGTTATCCCACACAGAAACACACAAAGAGACTACGGAACTTTATTTTCACGGCACGATTGAACATATTTAGTTTCGCCAACTGTATCCACCAGCGAGTCAGTCGGAGACGGATCAATGGAGTTCTGCAAGTAGCACTGAGGGCTTTTCTTGGGCTTACAGTCACCCATGGATGTTACTTTTGTCACCCGCTGTTGGGTTGCCATGTTTGGATTCACACAAGAGGCTTGCAAAGCTGTGACGCAGAACATGTCCAGGAAGGCGTTCAAAAAGCGAATAAGCAAACAATGAATATTGCTACATTCATAAGATGAACAATAAAGTACCAGTCGAGTGCCTTTATATTGACGATATTATCATATACCGTTAAATATAGGGGTGTGGGAAAAAATCGATTCGTATACGTTTTGGGCAGTGGTGGAAATACTACATATTTCAGTGTTATTGTAAAAAACAAAGTTGTCTTTGCCAGAAAACGCATAAAACCTTTTTGTTTTATTTAACTTTATATGAACCAGAAGTTGATATACTGTAGATTTTTACTATAAGCATTAAAAAATAAATGAAAAAATAACAATTTGACTTGTTTTTAACATTAGACCCTTTATGGTCCCCGGCAGCCCTAAAGGTAAAAAAAAACATTAAATAAATCCATATATTTTGTTATGGTTTGAAAATGAAGAATATCAAAATGGCCCCCGCATGCTTTATTTTTTCCCTGGGCGACCCTTTGTGGAAAAATGTTGGACATCCCTTAAATTCGAGTATTGGAGTCTCTGCTCTGAGATCGGTAGGTTGTGAGTTCAAACCCCGGTTGAGTCACATTTCCTTGCTTGGCACTCAGCATTTCAGGGTTGGAATTGGGGGTTAAATCACCAAAAAGGATTCTCGGGCGCGGCCACCGCTGCTGCTCAGTGCTCCCCTCACCTCCCAGGGGGGTGATCAAGGATGATGGGTCAAATGCAGAGGATAATTTCACCACACCGAGTGTGTGTGTGACAATCAATGGTACTTTATTATGGTGTGTGTATAAGGTAAGCCATAATATCTAGCGTTTTGTTCCACAATATTATGCAAAAGCTACTTTTCCCACCTTCTGGTACCTGCTGATCAGTATTTGGGATCTGCATAAGTCCTGAAAATTTGGGCGAGTCCGCCTTTGTAGTCCATTCCTACCCCGTAGTCGATAAGCTTCTTATTTTACTCTATCTTCCTGTCATGGGACATTCATCCTCTGCTGTTGCCATTTTTTAATATAAAGTAGAGTAAAGTTCTTATATCTGTCAATAAACTTGCCTTGAAAGCGCTAAAAACATACTGGTGTAGTGAGAATACTTTATTAACCCATGGAACTTTAGTTATTAGAGAGTTCCGGCTGGATGTTTTTTCACGGGACACATTTCCGGCGTTGTTGTTGTCACTAGCGAGCCACGGATGAGGAGATGCTTGCTCCGTTATTGATTGAAGTAAAGTCTGAAGTCATTAAAACAGTTAGCTCCGTCTTTTGACACTTCTTCCACTCCCGTCCTTGCACGTTACACTGCTACAGCAAAGATGACGGAGAAAAGACGCTGCCAAATAAATAGATATGCTCAAATAGTATCAGTCACGGAGCTACTTGAGCCATTTTGAGCGATAATGAGAAGGCCAATCACATGATCCCTTAGTGTAAGTAGAAACACAGATTCCTTCCCTATCAATAACACTGCAAATCATGCAGACTTTGTGAGAGTCAACGATTATTTTAGGAAGAATTATGATACAGAACCTTATATTTTTGAGCCTAAACACAAAATGGATGAGCAATAAGTAATTGAAAGCCGAGTGCTAAAGGGATGTAGCTTTATTGAAACACTAGTATCAGCAGCATTGCTAAACAAACAAACAATCACAACAAAACAAACACTTACTGTACAATTTCTTCTCTTGCTGGGATCCTGACCGACGGTACGCTCACATAATCCTGTTTAGATGAAGAATCATTCAAAATCCTTCTGAAGAGTTAAAAAAAAAAAAAAAATTTTCTTTATCGCTATCTTGGGGGTGTTTGAATCGGCCATCCTCTCGGTCCATTGCCACATTCATATTCTACTAGGTAAGAGATGCATAACATAATCTAGAATTAACTTGTACTTAGTTTGAGACAAAGCGGAAGCAGCTGTCGGATCAGTGTGTCAGCAATAGCAGCAAAAGATAGCATTAGCTCACTGGATTTCAGGATTTCCTGTTGGCAGGTTTCACAATGATGTCTGGTATGGTGGTGTTGTTTCTTCTATTCAGTGGAATGCACAAGTCAATGCAATTAAAATCATCGTCAAGATTCTTTGATTGCAGAAAGTTGACCACTTATTGATCTGTTAAAGCAGCATCCGTTTAATCTGTTTCTCCTCTGTTGACCATTGTTCTAGCAAAGGATCAGAGATTGATGCGTAGCCCTGCAGTGATAATGTCATACTGTCGTGTAAACTTATCCATCTTCTCTTTGATGTTTTCCAGAACACTGATATTCCCCTGATCAGGCATTCAACCATTGGCTCAATGCTGCATTCTTCCCTAAGACCACCTACAACTCTTGTTTCACTGCTGTGTTGTCCTCTCTGAGAATCTTTGTTTCATCTCTGAACTTCCGTATACTATCATGGAAATCCAGTCGGTCTCTGTAGATTTTCTGTTTGATTGTAGCCTTTTGATTTCACAATGTAGATGTTGTATTAATTGCAGCGACAATCTTATATCCGGGTCATCCGTTTCTCGGAATTTGTTCTGTTAGCCCGGGCATATCGGGCTGGAATTGTTCCGTCGACCGGGTCTCTTGGTTGCTAAGCAGCTGGGATTTTTCCGTTTCTGAATTTCATGGTTGCTAAGCAGCCAAGTGAAATCAGTTGCCGTTGTTAACTTTGAAGGCTAGCAGCACTTCTAACTTGTTTATGTTCACAATTGTCATACCTTGTCAGAGCTGTGCCGGGCCGGTTTTGGAGATCACTTTGTGCGCACAGAAACGACTAAAACGTGTACAAACTGTCATGGTCTCGCTAGATAACTACAGGTTGCTAGGAAATTGGTTTGAGATAGCGGTTTGGCTAGTTAGCCTCCGATTGGCGGGACCTTCACTTTGCTTGCTATAGCGACTCCATGCCTCCCATAGGGCAGAGTTCAAGTCGAATAGAATAGCAAGAGTTCACAACCGCTGGTCAGGAAGCTCCGATTTTAGTCAAAACTGTGATAACGAGAGCAAACCTCTTGTTTCGTGTCCTCTCCCAGAAACAAGAAGATGAGTGTCGATATCATACAGCTGAACACACTATGTTTATGTTTTAACAATTTCGATACACAACTAGAGTTTAGAGCATCATTATTAATACAACAACAAGAGAGCAGAATTGCTAAATGACATGTAAATGTGCCTGGTACCATAATACAGGGGTCGGGAACCTTTTTGGCTGAGAGAGCCATGAAAGCCAAATATTTCAAAATGTATTTCCGTGAGAGCCATATCATATTTTTTTAACACTGAATACAACTAAATGCGTCCATTTTTAAGTAAGACCAACATTTTTAGAGTATAATAAGTCTCTTATTCTTTTTAATAACATTGTTATTCTGAAGCTAACCAATAATAAATAAATTGTCATGTCTGTTGGTCATGTTTTTGTTTGGCCATGTGCTGTTTGTCCTTTGGACTCTTTAAGTTCCTGTTTTTTTTTCCACTCCCTTGTCTGGTTTCCTTGGTTACTCATTTTGTCCACCTGTCTCTGGTGGACAAAATGCCAGCTCACCTGCTTCCCGAGCACTAATCAGAGGCAGTATTTAAGCTCGTCTTTGCCAGTCAGTCGCCCTGTGCTGACTTGTTTCATGCCTTGCCATAGTTTCATGCTTCATGCCATGCCAAGTAAGTTTTGTTTGATTTATGTTCTTAGTCTGTTTATGCGTTAGTTTTGTTTTTAGCCCTAGTTGTGCCTCCGCTGTGAGCGATTTTTGTTTGTATATTTTTTTAGTTAAATCATGTTTTTACCCTATTTTTAGCACTGTGATTACCAGCAAAATTATTCATAATTATCGCGTTAAGCAATGTCAGCTAAGATTTATCTGAGAGCCAGATGCAGTCATCAAAAGAGCCACATCTGGCTCTAGAGCCATAGGTTCCCTACCCCTTCTATAATACATATATACTTATATATAAAATCTCAATGGAGAAATGGTGGCCTAGTGGGTGGACTCAACTCTGGTTAAAGGCCAGCGAGAAGCGATAGGTCTTAAGAAGGGCTTTGAAGACCCCCAGGCTCTGGGCTGACCTAATGTGGAGGGGAAAGCTGTTCCAGAGCTTAGGGGCGGCAACGGAAAAGGCTCTGTTCTCTCTGGTCTTAAGCCTGGATCTGGGGACCGCCAACGGCAGTTGGTCAGCTGACCTTAGGGCTCTAGAAGAGGTATGATTTTGCAGAAGCTCGGTCAGGTATGGTGGGGCCAAACCTTTTAGGGATATACAAATAATTTAAAATCAATGCGGTGACGGACAGGACTAGGGTGTTGTGCTCGCGTTTTTTAGTGCTGGTGAAGAAACGGGCAGCCGTGTTTTGCACAAGCTGCAAACGGCGGAGTGATGCCTGGAAAGTACCCGCTTTCTTTTTTTACGAACAATTTGCAAAACAATTTCAAATGTGGACTCGTCAGACCACAGAACACTTTTCCACTTTGCATCAGTCCATCTTAGACGATCTCGGGCCCAGAGAAGCCGGCGGCGTTTCTGGATGTTGTTGATAAATGGCTTTCATTTTGCATAGTAGACCTTTAACTTGCACTTACAGATGTAGCAACGAACTGTATTTAATGACAGTGGTTTTCTGAAGTGTTGCTGACCCCATGTGGTGATATCCTTTAAAGATTGATGTCGGTTTTTGATACTGAGGGATCGAACATCACGGTCATGAAAAGGATTTACAAATCATTGTATTCCGTTTATATTTACATCTAACACAATTTCTCAACTCATATTGAAACAGGGTTTGTAATCAGCACTGCATAAGTTGAGTTTACGACATTATACATTATTGACGACTCCTTCCTTGCTCAGCTCAAGTACGCAGGCATTATGTTTTATTTCCCTCATTGTCCAGTTCGGAGCACTTCCATATTGCCCTCACTTTTGGTTTTGCCGTGTTTTGCACAAGCTGCAAAAGGCGGAGTGATACCTGGAAAGTACCCGCTTTCTTTTTGTACGAACAATTTGCAAAACAATTTGAAATGTGGACTCGTCAGACCACAGAACACTTTTCCACTATGCATCAGTCTATCTTACATGACCTCGGGCCCGGAGAAGCCGGCGGCGTTTCTGGATGTTGTTGATAAATGGCTTTCACTTTGCATAGTAGACCTTTAACTTGGACTTACAGATGTAGCGACGAACTGTATTTAATGACAGTGGTTTTCTGAAGTTTTCCTGAGCCCATGTGGTGATATCCTTTAAAGATTGATGTCGGTTTTTGATACAGTGCCGTCTTAGGGATCGAAGATCACGGTCATGAAAAGGATTTGCAAATCATTGTATTCTGTTTGTGTTTACATCTAAGACAATTTCCTAACTCATATTGAAGCGGGGTTTGTAATTAGGACTGCATAAGTTGAGCTTGTGACATTATACATTATTGACGACTTCTTCCTTGCTCAGCTCAAGTACGCAGGCATTATGTTTTGTTTCCCTCATAGTCCAGTTCGGAGCACTTCCATACTGCCCTCACTTTTGGTTTTGCCGTGTTTTGCACAAGCTGCAAACGGCGGAGTGATGCCTGGAAAGTACCCGCTTTCTTTTTTTAAGAACAATTTGCAAAACAATTTGAAATGTGGACTCGTCAGACCACAGAACACTTTTCCACTTTGCATCAGTCCATCTTAGATGAGCCCGGGCCCAGAGAAGCCGGCGGCGTTTCTGGATGTTGTTGATAAATGGCTTTAACTTTGCATAGTAGACCTTTCACTTGCACTTACAGATGTAGCAACGAACTGTATTTAATGACAGTGGTTTTCTGAAGTGTTGCTGACCCCATGTGGTGATATCCTTTAAAGATTGATGTCGGTTTTTGATACTGAGGGATCGAACATCACGGTCATGAAAAGGATTTACAAATCATTGTATTCCGTTTATATTTACATCTAACACAATTTCTCAACACATATTGAAACGGGGTTTGTAATTAGCACTGCATAAGTTGAGCTTGCGACATTATACATTATTGAAGACTCCTTCCTTGCTCAGCTCAAGTACGCAGGCATTATGTTTTGTTTCCCTCATAGTCCAGTTCGGAGCACTTCCATACTGGCCTCACTTTTGGTTTTGCCGTGTTTTGCACAAGCTGCAAACGGCGGAGTGATACCTGGGAAGTACCCGCTTTCTTTTTGTACGAACAATTTGCAAAACAATTTGAAATGTGGACTCGTCAGACCACAGAACACTTTTCCACTTTGCATCAGTCCATCTTAGATGATCTCGGGCCCAGAGAAGCCGGCGGCGTTTCTGGATGTTGTTGATAAATGGCTTTCGCTTTGCATAGTAGACCTTTAACTTGCACTTACAGATGTAGCAACGAACTGTATGGGGACGGCGTGGCGCGGTTGGGAGAGTGGCCGTGCCAGCAACCTGAGGGTTCCTGGTTCAATCCCCACCTTCTGCCAACCTCGTCACGCCTGTTGTGTCCTTGAGCAAGACACTTCACCCTTGCTCCTGATGGTTCGTGGTTAGCGCCTTGCAGGTTAGCTCCCTCCATCAGTGTGTGAATGTGTGTGTGAATGGGTAAATGTGGAAATAGTGTCAAAGCGCTTTGAGTACCTTGAAGGTAGAAAAGCGCTATACAAGTACAACCCATTTACCATAACCCATTTACTTTTGGTTTTGTCGTTTTAATCAACATCAATCAATCAATCAATCAATGTTTACTTATATAGCCCCACATCACAAATGTCTCAAAGGACTGCACAAATCATTACGACTACAACATCCTCGGAAGAACCCACAAAAGGGCAAGGAAAACTCACACCCAGTGGGCAGGGAGAATTCACATCCAGTGGGACGCCAGTGACAATGCTGACTATGAGAAACCTTGGAGAGGACCTCAGATATTGGCAACCCCCCCTCTAGGGGACCGAAAGCAATGGATGTCAAGCGGGTCTAACATGATACTGTGAAAGTTCAATCCATAGTGGCTCCAACACAGCCGCGAGAGTTCAGTTCAAAGCGGATCCAAGACAGCAGCGAGAGTCCCGTCCACAGGAAACCATCTCAAGCGGAGGCGGGTCAGCAGCGTAGAGATGTCCCCAATCGATACAGGCGAGCGGTCCATCCTGGGTCTCGACTCTGGACAGCCAGTACTTCATCCATGGTCATCGGACCGGACCCCCTCCACAAGGGTGGGGGGGACAAAGGAGAAAGAAAAGAAGCGGCAGATCAACTGGTCTAAAAAGGAGGTCTATTTAAAGGCTAGAGTATACAGATGAGTTTTAAGGTGAGACTTAAATGCTTCTACTGACTTAAATGCTTCTAAAGATCTCTTTTTTTTTTACGTTCGTCTGCATTTTAAAAATCACTCAAACTTTTGTCGTCTTACATTGACAGATGTCTACAAGATGTAGAGAAAAAACCACACTGGTGCCCAACTTCTGGGATCCGCTATACTGCACTGTAATGTATTATCCAGCATTTTAGTGCTAAATTAATTTCTTTCATTGAGAACTTCTAATTGATTATAGATCTTTCAGATGGTGATCTTTCATGCAGACTTTCTGAGGAAAATTGGATTTGCTATTTGGTGGAACAGTCCTCCTGGATTTAATGCTTTTAAAGAGAATTTAATTTCATTTTCTTTTTTTGACATAAGCTTTGCTATTCTTGTATCATCAAATAAATCGTAGACAAATTCCTTCGGTCCTCCAGAATGAGCTCTGGTAGAGAAAAACAAAAGCTTCTCAGATGGTGTCGGAGAAACCTGACCTAAATATATAGCAGCGTAATGTATGCACATTAATGTCAAAACAGGTTATGTTCTACTATTCTGGTTATTTTTCATTCAGGGCCTAACTGTTTTCAGTCAGACTTAAAAAGTGATCCTCTTTGGCTGCTATTAAGTATGCATAATAATTAACAATTTATTTAAGATGAGAAAGGCTGCCAAGGGCAGCAGAACAAAATGGGCCCGGAGGAATCATTTTTAGTTTGTCTGGATGAAAGCAATCCATGTTGATAGTTTTTTGGATGTGTTGTTAATTTAACTAATACAACCACAGAACACTTTTCCACTCTGCATCAGTAAATCTTAGATGATCTCGGGCCCAGAAAAGTCGGCGGCGTTTCTGGATGTTGTTGATAAATGGCTTTCGCTTTGCATAGTAGAGCTTTAACTTGCACTTACAGATGTAGCGACCAACTGTATTTATTGACAGTGGTTTTCTGAAGTGTTTCTGAGCCCATGTGGTGATATCCTTTGGAGATTGATGTCGGTTTTTGATACACTGCCGTCTGAGGGATGGAAGGTCACGGTCATTCAATGTTGGTTTCCGGCCATGCCGCTTACGTGGAGTGATTTCTCCAGATTCTCTGAACCTTTTGATGATATTACGGAGCGTAGATGTTGAAATCCCTAAATTTCTTACAATTGCACTTTGAGAAACGTCGTTCTTAAACTGTTTGACTATTTGCTCACGCAGTTGTGGACAAAGGGGTGTACCTCGCCCCATCCTTTCTTGTGAAAGACTGAGCATTTTTTGCGAAGCTGTTTTTTTACCCGATTATGGCACCCACCTGTTTCCAATTAGCCTGCACACCTGTGGGATGTTCCAAATAAGTGTTTGATGAGCATTCCTCAACTTTATCAGTATTTAATGCCACCTTTCCCAACTTCTTTGTCACGTGTTGCTGGCATCAAATTCTAAAGTTAATGATTATTTGCAAAGAAAAATGTTTATCAGTTTGAACATCAAATATGTTGTCTTTGTAGTATATTTAATTGAATATGGGTTAAACATTTATTTTAAATCATTGTATTCCGTTTATATTTACATCCAACACAATTTCACAACTCATAAGGAAACGGGTTTTGTTTAAATGTATGTACCTTTAAGCACTCTATCAGCTACCATGAGAGTTTACCTCCAAATAAAGTCGTGGTCAAAAGTTTACATACACTTGTAAAGAACATAATGTCATGGCTGTCTTAAGTTTCCAATAATTTCTACAACTCTTATATTTTTGTGATGGAGTGATTGGTGCACATACTTGTTTGTCACTAAAACCTGAATTATTAGCATTTTATCATGAGAACAGATAGCATACATACAATATGAATACAAGTCTCAAAAATCCATGAAGTTTAGGTTTAAATGATCAAAATTACCATGCTAATGTTAGCATGAAAACATAAGAAAAGTTAGTGTATTTCTAAGATGGTAAGTACAACCCATTTATCATTTATTTATGAAGTTTGTTTTTTTCAATAACCAACTGACATCACATGGATAAAGATGTTACCTGGAGGAAAGTTCTGTGGTCAGATGAAACAAAAATTGAGCAATTTGGCCTCAATAACCTGCAATATGTTTGGAGGAGAAAAGGTGAGGCCTTTAATCCCAGGAACACCACACCTACCGTCAAGCATGGTGTTAAGTTCCACTCTTCTAGACCAAAAAGGACCCACGGACAACTCACGATTTCCAATTTATCAACTTTTTATTTTCCAACTTGAAGCATTGTTGGGTTTTTTTTAGTTAATCTTCAAATAATCATCAGCAGCAGTTCAATCAAAAAAAAGATAGTTCAGTAAGTAAATTTAACAAGCCTCTAGGTACAAGTTAAGCATATCAAATGAAGCATATTCAGCGACCATTGGTGTTTTTGGAGAAACTTGTAGGGTGGACCTTGCGGTTGTGGCTGCTTGCTGTTCTTCCTTGCACGTAGCTTGTTTGGTAAATGAGTCGGACTGAACCGCCTTCCTTTCCAGGGGCCTTCAACAGTAATTTTGAGCAATTTTACCTTGGCATTCTGGGAATTGTGGTTTTTAATGATTTTTGACCATGTAAGGCATAGGTGTCAAACTGTGGCCCGCGGGCCAAATCTGGCCCTCCATGTAATATAATTTGGCCCTTGAGGCAAAATCAAATTAACATTAGAGCTGGCCTGCCGCTGCAACACCACATTCACCGCTAATACTCATACTCGTCAACCCTCCCAATTTTCCCGGAAGACTCCCGAAGTTCAGTGCCCTTCCCGAATTCCTCCCGATTTCCACCCGGACAATAATATTGGGGGCGGGCCGTAAAATCACTGCTTTTGGCGTTCTCTACATGTCGCCACGTCCGCTTTTCTTCCATAAAAACAGCTTGCCGGCCCACTCACATAATATATGCTGCTCATACACACACACAAGTGTATGCAAGGCATACTTGGTCAACAGTCATACAGGTCACACTGAGGGTGGCCGTATAAACAAGGTTAACACTGTTACAAATATGCGCCACGCTGTGAACCCACAGCAAACAAGAATGACAAACACATTTCAGGAGAACATCCGCACTGTAACACAACATAAACACAACCGGACAAATACCCAGAACCCCTTGCAGCACTAACTCTTCCAACAAACCCCGCCCCCCTAACCCCACCCTCCTGAGCCCCGACATTAACTGAGCAGTAAAAAGGCCTGAATGGTTGATTTATTCATTATTTTATTTTCAAATGTGTTAGCCTCTGGAAAAAGTTCATGTTAATATTTACCTCAGAAGGCTGCAAATACAAAAGAGGCATTCAATTTTTATTTAAATTTGATTTAATGTGCCATTGATAGGGCTTCACGGTGGCAGAGGGGTTAGTGCGTCTGCCTCACAATACGAAGGTCCTGCAGTCCTGGGTTCAAATCCAGGCTCGGGATCTTTCTGTGTGGAGTTTGCATGTTCTCCCCGTGAATGCGTGGGTTCCCTCCGGGTACTCCGGCTTCCTCCCACTTCCAAAGACATGCACCTGGGGATAGGTTGATTGGCAACACTAAATGGTCCCTAGTGTGTGAATGTTGTCTGTCTATCTGTGTTGGCCCTGTGATGAGGTGGCGACTTGTCCAGGGTGTACCCTGCCTTCCGCCCGATTGTAGCTGAGATAGGCGCCAGCGCCCCCCGCGACCCCGAAAGGGAATAAGCGGTAGAAAATGGATGGATGGATGGTGCCATTGATATTTTTTAATTATTATTAAGATTATTTTAAACTCAATTTTGCATGTCACTATAAAGTTATATAAGCCTTGCTTGTTCAATATTCAATGAAAAACTTTATTGGGTGCTTATTAAAAGATTAATTTGTTCAACCTCGGCCAGCGGCTTTGTTCTGTTTTAAATTTTGGCCCACTCTGTATTTCAGTTTGACACCACTGATGTAAGGCATGGATTACTGACACTGTTGAGTTTTTAACTGGTGGTAGTATTATTCTCTGGGCCTGTTTTGCTGCCAACACAACTGGTGCTTTACTAAGAGTAAATGGGACAATAAAAAAAGGAGGATTACCTCCAAATTCTTCAGGACAACGTAAAATCTTCAGCCCGGAGGTTGGGTCGGGGGCTCAGTTGGGTGTTCCAACAGGACAATGACCCCAAACACACCTCCAAAGTGGTAAAGGAATGGCTAAATCAGGCTAGAATTAATGTTTTAGAATGGCCTTTCCAAAGTCCTGACTTAAACAGATTTCTTGCCAGTGGTGCAACTTGAATCCCTCCCTGTTAGTGTTGTTACACCCTCCGACAACACACCCACCAGGCATGATGTCTCCAAGGTTCCAAAAAATAGTCGAAAAAACGGAAAATAACAGAGCTGAGGGTGTGTTACCTCGGTGACGTCACGTTCTGACGTCATCGCTAAAAGACCAATAAACAGAAAGGCGTTTAATTTGCCAAAATTCACCTATTTAGAGTTCGGAAATCGGTTAAAAAAATACATGGTCCTTTTTCTGCAACATCAAGGTATATATTGACGCTTACATAGGTTTGGTGATAATGTTCCCCTTTAAAAGAACCAAACTTCATGATTTTTTTGTGCTCCAATCACTCTTATCAGAAAAACATAAGAGTTGTAGAAACGATTGGAAACTCAAAACAGCCCTGACAGGAAGTTCTTTGCAAGTGTATGTAAACTTTTGACCACGACTGTGTATTGTATATTTATTCTAATATGTATGCGGGTCACCAGCCATGCGTTTCTTTAAAATACAGATCCTCTCACTTATTCAGCATTCTGTCAGAATTGTGCTGCAAAATTCAATTTACTGCTCTGCATAGCTCGCTGAGGGCAAAAGAATGTCGCCTGGATGTCGCTTATAAATATGGATTTGTCACACACTGACTCCTATCACAGTGTTTTAGGAAAGCACCGACTTCCCTTATACGTCGGGATTTTCACGTGTCACCCCAGATAGCGTCGGCGATCTAAAAAAAAAGCCGGTCAGGGCTTTGAAGAAAACAAAGCAGGACTTTCACACTTGGGATCAGACTTTGCCCCCCCATGCAGAGGACATTTCCCCACCCGCTGCACACGGGACCGCCAAGGCCGCGGAGGAAACACTGAATCACTGCCAGGCACCGTGCCCAGAACGAGGTCCATGCGATAACTTTCACACCAGTCTTTGCCAGATTGGCACCCCGGAGCAGATGGATCGGGAGTCCTCCGCAGAAACGAGCCATGCGGTGTTTCTTGAAAGCATCATGGATCAGAAACAAAGGTCACAAGATGCTGCAAAACGTTTTTGTTTTTTTTGGTTTATCTCAAGGACTTCATCATTTGTCCACAGAAGGTCCAAAAAGGTCATAGTGGTTTACGTCAAAGAAGGGAAACTCACATGGGATCCCACAGCTCCAGACTCTGCAGCTATGGATCTACCCACCTCTTGCTTCTTGCTCCTGCAGCAAAGTCAGCACTATGCAGATTAAGATGTCACCTGAGTTAAGATTTTATATGCCACCGTTCATCTTGTGAGAAAAGGCCAATGAAATTAGTGTACATTAAACTAACGGGTCATGTGACCATTGTGGGATCGCTCATGTTGGGGTCTTGGTCAGGATGCAGAAAGGGTAGACGAGGTGGGATTACAAAAAATAAATAAAGAAAATGCAAAAATCTGCAGCATCGCATGGACATCGGGGGCGGTCCCTCTGGATTGGCAGACCGGGGTAATGGTTCCTCTCTTTAAGAAGGGGGACCGGAGGGTGTGTTCCAACTATCGTGGGATCACACTCCTCAGCCTTCCCGGTAAGGTTTATTCAGGTGTACTGGAGAGGAGGCTACACCGGACAGTCGAACCTCGGATTCAGGAGGAACAGTGTGGTTTTCGTCCTGGTCGTGGAACTGTGGACCAGCTCTATACTCTGGGCAGGGTTCTTGAGGGTGCATGGGAGTTTGCCCAACCAGTCTACATGTGCTTTGTGGACTTGGAGAAGGCATTGGACCGTGTCCCACGGAAAGTCCTGTGGGGAGTGCTCAGAGAGTATGGGGTATCGGACTGTCTTATTGTGGCGGTCCGCTCCCTGTACGATCAGTGTCAGAGCTTGGTCCGCATTGCCGGCAGTAAGTCGAACACATTTCCAGTGAGGGTTGGACTCCACCAAGGCTGTCCTTTGTCACCGATTCTGTTCATAACTTTTATGGACAGAATTTCTAGGCGCAGCCAAGGCGTTGAGGGGTTCCGGTTTGGTGGCTGCAGGATTAGTTCTCTGCTTTTTGCAGATGATGTGGTCCTGATGGCTTCATCTGACCGGGATCTTCAGCTCTCACTGGATCGGTTTGCAGCCGAGTGTAAAGAGACCGGAATGAGAATCAGCACCTCCAAGTCAGAGTCCATGGTTCTCGCCCGGAAAAGGGTGGAATGCCATTTCCGGGTTGGGGAGGAGACCCTGCCCAAAGTGGAGGAGTTCAAGTACCTAGGAGTCTTTTTCACGAGTGAGGGAAGAGTGGATCGTGAGATCGACAGGCGACACGGTGCGGCGTCTTCAGTAATGCGGACCCTGTATGGATCCGTTCTGGTGAAGAAGGAGCTAAGCCGGAAGGCGAAGCTCTCTATTTAACGTCTGATCTACGTTCCCATCCTCACCTATGGTCATGAGCTTTGGGTCATAACCGAAAGGATAAGATCACGGGTACAAGCGGCCGAAATGTGTTTCCTCCGCCGGGTGGCGGGTCTCTCCCTTAGAGATAGGGTGAGAAGCTCTGCCATCCGGGGGGAGCTCAAAGTAAAACCGCTGCTCCTCCACATGGAGAGGAGCCAGATGAGGTGGTTCGGGCATCTGGTCAGGATGCCACCCGGACGCCTCCCTAGGGAGGTGTTTAGGGCACGTCCAACCGGTAGGAGGCCACGGGGAAGACCCAGGACACGTTGGGAAGACTATGTCTCCCGGCTGACCGAAAAGGAGAAGGCAGGATAAAACTAAAACACAACAGCTCTCTTCCTTTAATTAAAGAATGATGATTTCCTGCCATGACTCTCCGCAATGTAATTGACTGATGATCCATTCAGGGTTTACCACACATTTCAACTTAACTGGGAGCAGGTGGGTAAAGTGTCTTGCCCAGGGACACAACGGCAGTGACGAGGATGGCGGAAGCGCGGATGGAACCTGGAACCCTCAAGTTGCTGGCACGGACACTCTAATCAACCGAGCTAAACCGGTAAAAGTAGCAATGATTGTCACACACACACTAGGTGTGGCAAAATTATTCTCTGCATTTGACAATGGGAGGTGAGGGGAGATGTGAGCAGTAGCCCGGGAATCATTTTTGTTGATTTAACCCCCAATTCCAACCCTTGATGCTGAGTGCCAAGCAGGGAGTTAACGGGTCCCATTTTTATAGTCTTTGGTATGACTCGGCCGGGGTTTGAACTCACAACCTACCCATGTCAGGGCGGACACTCTAACCACTAAGCCACAGGGTAGGTCATAAAGGACTACGCCAATGCTGACAACATTGGCATTTCACCTGTATTTCATAGTTCTGGACCTAAAAACTTAAGTTTCCCCAAAATAGACCCAGTTGTGATTTTAGGCTTGTTTTCTAACACACTTCGGAACACCCAATTTAAGCTTTAAAATATAGGCGGGACTAGAGGGAATTTCCTATTTTGTAGTATGTGATTCAACCCGAAATCATGTTATTTTCCAATGGAATTTAAAAACATTTGCAAAATCTCCCCAGGGGGAGAAAGACCACCGTATTTTTCAGTCTATAAATGTTCTCAAAAATCGACAGTGCGCTTTATAAACCGGTGCGCCTAATGTACAGAATAATTCTTGTTGTGCTTACTGACCTCAAAGCAATTTTATTTGGTACATGGTGTAATGATGAGTGTCAGCAGTAGATGGCAGTCACACATAAGAGATGCGTGTAAATTGCAAGATGACGCCAGTAAAAAATACCAAAACTTTAAATATCTCATTAAGAATATAGAACATTACACACGGCACTCAAAAATCTGTCATAATGTTTTTAGTATGACTTCGGGACGCAATGAAGCCCACCACTTGATGGATTGTCGGTGCATTAAACATACTAGTATTATTATGGTGTGTGTAAAAGGACCTTAATATGGCACCTATTAGCAGACTCATTACATGCCGTTATGCAAAACCAATCTTTCTTACCTTCTGGTACCTGCTGATCTATATTTGGGATCTGCATAAGTCCTTAACATGAGCGCGCATCCGCCATTGTAGTCCGTGCGACGCCGTAGTCATAAGCTTCTTGTTTTTCTCTATTTTATTATGGGACATTTATCCTCTGCTGTTGCCATTTATGATATAAAGTAGTGTAAAGTTTGTACTTCTATCTGTCAGTAGACTAGCTATCAAAGCGCTAAAAACTGTAGTGGGTTTACATAATTTAGTAGAGGGTCGGAAAGTTTTTCACAGGACAAATTTCCGGCAATGATGTTGTATTATTGAGCCACGGATGAGGAGATGCTGCTCCGTTATTGGTTGAAGTAGAGTTAGTAAGTTCCATTTTTTCAATCAATCAATCAATCAATCAATCGATGTTTATTCATCTAGTCCTAAATCAAAATATTTGACACTTCTTCCACCCCTGTCCTTGCACGCTACACCGCCAAAACAAAGATAACGGGGAGAAGACGCTGTCGAAGGTGAGACACGTAGCTAAGACCGCCCACAAAACGGCTCATCCTGAAGCGACCGTCAAAAAAGCTACAAACGTTTGTAAGATAATATTTTAAAAATTGAAGTGGGTGTTAAACAGAAAACAAAGGGATATAGAGTACCCGCAGACTCTAATCTCAGTGACCCACTCACATTGCAAGGAAGATTATCAGTATACATCGTTTCCCTGCTCTATGTTTTGCTCTCTGTCGGCAAAACTGCAGCGACTTCCATTTTCCTGCCTTCTGATTAATGATGTGCACACAGACGCTGGGCTTGTAGAGGGACTTGTTTGTTCTGCTATATTTGGCCGAGAGCGGAACAAAAAAATTGCATTATAATTTCGAATCCTTCCTCCCGTTCCTTTTGACCATTCCAAACACATCAGATCTAACATCTGCAGATTGGATTATTTATTCCTTGTTTTATTATTATTATTGAGGGAATTTTCTGAATGACTCGGATGACGAGCCTGACATGATAAGCATTCACTTGTTTGGGTTTAGGAGAAATCTGGCTATAAAACATTAATAAATGGACAGGGAGCCTGGATTTATTGCCTTGATTTGACATTTAGTATGAATGAAGGGTTGATTAGCTGCAAATTCACGAGACCGCTGCCACAGGCCCAAGATTCTGGACTGGACTAATGAGAAGAAATTAACCATTAAGGTGTCAAAGGCCTTTTTTAATTCCTGAGCTCTTGCCTCTCCTCTTTCTCATAGTCTCAAGGTGGTACTCACATAACCGCACAAAGTCGCACTGAGAATTGATGAGGAAAAACGCCTATGGATTTGATCAGACTGATTAGTGCTACGGACCTGATTAGTGCCACGGACTTAAGGTGTCAGAGGCATTTTTTATTTCCTGAGCTTTTGTGTCTCCTCTTTCTCATAGTCTCGAGGTGGTACTCACATAACCGCACAAAGTCGCACTGAGAATTGATGAAGAAAAACGCCTATGGATTTGATCAGACTCTGATTAGTGCTACGGACTTAAGGTGTCAGAGGCCTTCTTGATTTCTTGAGTTCTTGTCTCTCCTCTTTCTCAGAGTCTCAAGGTGGTACTCACATAACCGCACAAAGTCGCACTGAGAATTGATGAGGGAAAAACGCCTATGGATTTGATCAAGCTGACTAGTGCTACGGAGCTGATTAGTGCTACCGACTTAAGGTGTCAGAGGCATTTTTTATTTCCTGAACTCTTGTCTCTCCTCTTTCTCATAATCTCAAGGTAGTACTCACATAACCGCACAAAGTCGCACTGAGAATTGATGAGGAAAAACGCCTATGGATTTGATCAGACTCTGATTAGTGTTTACGGACCTGATTAGTGCTACGGACTTAAGGTGTCAGAGGCCTTTTCGATTTCCTGAGCTCTTGTCTCTCCTCTTTCCCAGAGCCTCAAGGTAGTACTCACATAACCGCACAAAGTCGCACTGAGAATTGATGAGGAAAAACGCCTATGGATTTGATCAGACTCTGATTAGTGCTACGGACTTAAGGTGTCAGAGGACTTTTTGATTTCCTGAGCTCTTGTCTCTCCTCTTTCTTGTAGTCTCAAGGTGGTACTCACATAACCGCACAAAGGCGCACTGAGAATTGATGAGAAAAAACACCTATGGATATGATCAGACTCTGATTAGTGCTACGGACCGGTATCTGCCTACTCCAGATGAGTGATGTTGACTCCGGTATTGACCGCCCCAGTCGAGTAGTTAAACGTCTGATGTTAAAGTCGAGCATATATCAAAGCTGTCCACTTCAAGCACCTTCCCATTCCTGCAGCTGTAATGATGAGCCTTTGTGCAGGAAAATTGCCGGATCAGCATGTCATGAATTGACATATTGGCAAATAAAAGGTTCGTCAATCATCTTGTGTGTGAATTACCCCCTTCTTGACGTTTAACTTTAAAATGCTACTTAGTTTACTTTGTGGCATCGCAAAAGTTTCACCATCCTTAATTCAGGACCTTTTTACAAGCTCTGTGGTCTTTTTGTGATACGGACAAGAACAGTTTCATTGAGTCTTTTAAAAGTGACAGGAATAGTCTTGTTTTACGCTCATCACTATTATCATTTTCACCAAAACTACCGTATTTTCCAGCCCATAGAGTGAGTATAGGGCGCTTTAAACGAGTCATATTACTATCATTAGGGCGTGGTGTCGTTGGGTGAGTGGCCGTGCCAGCAACCTGAGGGTTCCTGGTTCAATCCCCACCTTCTACCAACCTCGTCATGTCCATTGTGTCTTTGAACAAGACACTTCATCCTTGCTCCTGATGGGTCGTGGTTAGGGCCTTGCATGGCAGGTCCCTTTATCTGTGTGTGAATGTGTGTGTGAATGTGGAAATAGTGGCTTTTAATTTTAGATGGATCGTTTTTTCAAATTTTGGTCCAATATGGCTATTGCGTCGTCCTCTTTCAACATTTTGGGTTGCCGACCCCTTCTTCATTTTCAACGGAACATTTAAAGTTTTAGTGTTTTTTTACTGGTGTCGTATTGCAGTCTCCAGGTATCTCTTATGTGTGACTGCCATCTACTGGTCACACCTATCATTTTGCTATGTACCGAATAAAATTGCTTAGAGGTCGGTAAGCACAACAAGGATTTTAAGTGCGCCTTATTGTCCGATAAATACAGTATGACAGTTTTGGCAATATATTCATTTTAACGATGTTTATTTGCCTTATTAGTGACATTATTATACAGGATTTTAATTTTAGACGGATATTTTTTTTTCGAATTTTGGTCCAATATGGCTCTTTCAACATTTTGGGTTGCCGGCCCCTTCTTTATTTTCAAAGGAACATTTAAAATGTTAGTGTTTTTTACTGGCGTCGTAGTTCACTCTACATGTATCTCTTATGTGTGACTGCCATCTACTGGTCACACCTATCATTATGCTATGTACCGAATAAAAATGCTTCAAGGTCGGTAAGCACAACGAGGATTGCAGGTGCGCCTTATAGTCCGAAAAATACGGTATAACAGTTTTGACAATATATTCATTTAAAGGATGTTTATTTGCCTTATTAGTGACATTAGTATACCGGCTTTTAATTTTAGACAAATATTTTTTTTTCGAATTTTGGTCCAATATGGCTCTTTCAACATTTTGGGTTGCCGACCCCTTCTTTATTTTCAATGGAACATTTAAAGTTTTGGTGTTTTTTTACTGGCGTCGTATTGCAGTCTCCAGGTATCTCTTATGTGTGACTGCCATCTACTGGTCACACCTATCATTATGCTATGTACCGAATAAAATTGCTTCGAGGTCGGTAAGCACAACAAGGATTTTAAGTGCGCCTTATTGTCCGAAAAATACGGTATAACAGTTTTGGCAATAAATTCCTTTTAAAGATGTTTATTTGCCTTATTAGTGACATTGGTATACAGGCTTTTATTTTTAGACGGATATTTTTTTTTTTCGAATTTTGGTCCAATATGGCTCTTTCAACATGTTGGGTTGCCGACCCCTTCTTTATTTTCAAAGGAACATTTAAAGTTTTAGTGTTTTTTTACTGGCGTGGTATTGCAGTTCCCAGGTATCTCTTATGTGTGACTGCCATCTACTGGTCACACATATCATTATGCTATGTACCGAATAAAATTGCTTAGAGGTCGGTAAGCACAACAAGGATTTTAAGTGCGCCTTATTGTCCGAAAAATACGGTATAACAGTTTTGACAATATATTCATTTTAACGATGTTTATTTGCCTTATTAGTGACATTATTATACAGGATTTTAATTTTAGACGGATATTTTTTTTTCGAATTTTGGTCCAATATGGCTCTTTCAACATGTTGGGTTGCCGACCCCTTCTTTATTTTCAAAGGAACATTTAAAATGTTAGTGTTTTTTACTGGCGTCGTAGTTCACTCTACATGTATCTCTTATGTGTGACTGCCATCTACTGGTCACACCTATCATTATGCTATGTACCGAATAAAAATGCTTCAAGGTCGGTAAGCACAACAAGGATTGCAGGTGCGCCTTATAGTCCGAAAAATACGGTATAACAGTTTTGACAATATATTCATTTAAAGGATGTTTATTTGCCTTATTAGTGACATTAGTATACCGGCTTTTAATTTTAGACAGATATTTTTTTTTAGAATTTTGGTCCAATATGGCTCTTTCAACATGTTGGGTTGCCGACCCCTTTTTTATTTTCAAAGGAACATTTACAATTTTTGTGTTTTTTACTGGCGTCGTAGTTCACTCTACATGTATCTCTTATGTGTGACTGCCATCTACTGGTCACACCTATCATTATGCTATGTAACGAATAAAAATGCTTCAAGGTCGGTAAGCACAACAAGGATTTTAAGTGCGCCTTATTGTCCGAAAAATACGGTATAACAGTTTTGGCAATATATTCATTTTAACAATGTTTATTTGCCTTATTAGTGACATTAGTATACAGGATTTTAATTTTAGACGGATATTTTTTTTTTTCGAATTTTGTTCCAATATGGCTCTTTCAACATTTTGGGTTGCCGACCCCTTCTTTATTTTCAAAGGAACATTTAAAATGTTTGTGTTTTTTACTGGCGTCGTAGTTCACTCTACATGTATCTCTTATGTGTGACTGCCATCTACTGGTCACACCTATCATTATGCTATGTACCGAATAAAAATGCTTCAAGGTCGGTAAGCACAACAAGGATTGCAGGTGCGCCTTATAGTCCGAAAAATACGGTATAACAGTTTTGACAATATATTCATTTAAAGGATGTTTATTTGCCTTATTAGTGACATTAGTATACCGGCTTTTAATTTTAGACAGATATTTTCTTTTAGAATTTTGGTCCAATATGGCTCTTTCAACATGTTGGGTTGCCGACCCCTTTTTTATTTTCAAAGGAACATTTACAATTTTTGTGTTTTTTACTGGCGTCGTAGTTCACTCTACATGTATCTCTTATGTGTGACTGCCATCTACTGGTCACACCTATCATTATGCTATGTAACGAATAAAAATGCTTCAAGGTCGGTAAGCACAACAAGGATTTTAAGTGCGCCTTATTGTCCGAAAAATACGGTATAACAGTTTTGGCAATATATTCATTTTAACAATGTTTATTTGCCTTATTAGTGACATTAGTATACAGGATTTTAATTTTAGACGGATATTTTTTTTTTTCGAATTTTGTTCCAATATGGCTCTTTCAACATTTTGGGTTGCCGACCCCTTCTTTATTTTCAAAGGAACATTTAAAATGTTTGTGTTTTTTACTGGCGTCGTAGTTCACTCTACATGTATCTCTTATGTGTGACTGCCATCTACTGGTCACACCTATCATTATGCTATGTACCGAATAAAAATGCTTCAAGGTCGGTAAGCACAACAAGGATTGCAGGTGCGCCTTATAGTCCGAAAAATACGGTATAACAGTTTTGACAATATATTCATTTAAAGGATGTTTATTTGCCTTATTAGTGACATTAGTATACCGGCTTTTAATTTTAGACAGATATTTTTTTTTAGAATTTTGGTCCAATATGGCTCTTTCAACATGTTGGGTTGCCGACCCCTTTTTTATTTTCAAAGGAACATTTACAATTTTTGTGTTTTTTACTGGCGTCGTAGTTCACTCTACATGTATCTCTTATGTGTGACTGCCATCTACTGGTCACACCTATCATTATGCTATGTAACGAATAAAAATGCTTCAAGGTCGGTAAGCACAACAAGGATTTTAAGTGCGCCTTATTGTCCGAAAAATACGGTATAACAGTTTTGGCAATATATTCATTTTAACAATGTTTATTTGCCTTATTAGTGACATTAGTATACAGGATTTTAATTTTAGACGGATATTTTTTTTTTTCGAATTTTGTTCCAATATGGCTCTTTCAACATTTTGGGTTGCCGACCCCTTCTTTATTTTCAAAGGAACATTTAAAATGTTTGTGTTTTTTACTGGCGTCGTAGTTCACTCTACATGTATCTCTTATGTGTGACTGCCATCTACTGGTCACACCTATCATTATGCTATGTACCGAATAAAAATGCTTCAAGGTCGGTAAGCACAACAAGGATTGCAGGTGCGCCTTATAGTCCGAAAAATACGGTATAACAGTTTTGACAATATATTCATTTAAAGGATGTTTATTTGCCTTATTAGTGACATTAGTATACCGGCTTTTAATTTTAGACAGATATTTTCTTTTAGAATTTTGGTCCAATATGGCTCTTTCAACATGTTGGGTTGCCGACCCCTTTTTTATTTTCAAAGGAACATTTACAATTTTTGTGTTTTTTACTGGCGTCGTAGTTCACTCTACATGTATCTCTTATGTGTGACTGCCATCTACTGGTCACACCTATCATTATGCTATGTAACGAATAAAAATGCTTCAAGGTCGGTAAGCACAACAAGGATTTTAAGTGCGCCTTATTGTCCGAAAAATACGGTATAACAGTTTTGGCAATATATTCATTTTAACAATGTTTATTTGCCTTATTAGTGACATTAGTATACAGGATTTTAATTTTAGACGGATATTTTTTTTTTTCGAATTTTGTTCCAATATGGCTCTTTCAACATTTTGGGTTGCCGACCCCTTCTTTATTTTCAAAGGAACATTTAAAATGTTTGTGTTTTTTACTGGCGTCGTAGTTCACTCTACATGTATCTCTTATGTGTGACTGCCATCTCATGCTCACACCTATCATTATGCTATGTAACGAATAAAAATGCTTCAAGGTCGGTAAGCACAACAAGGATTTTAAGTGCGCCTTATTGTCCGAAAAATACGGTATAACAGTTTTGGCAATATATTCATTTTAAGGATGTTTATTAGCCTTATTAGTGACATTGGTACATAGGCTTTTAATTTTCTGCGGCTCCAGACATATAATTTTTTTCAAATTTTGGATCAGAAAAGGGCGGAGTGCCATCTCCGGTTTGGGGAGGAGACCCTGCCCCAAGTGGAGGAGGTCAAGTACCTAGGAGTCTTGTTCACGAGTGGGGGAAGAGTGGATGGTGAGATCGACAGGCGGATCGGTGCGGCGTCTTCAGTAATGCGAACGTTGTATGGATCCGTTGTGGTGAAGAAGGAGCTGAGCCGGAAGGCGAAGCTCTTTATTTAACATCTGATCTACGTTCCCATCCTCACCTATGGTCATGAGCTTTGGGTCATGACCGAAAGGATAAGATCACGGGTACAAGCGGCCAAAATGTGTTTCCTCCACCGGGTGGCGGGTCTCTCCCTTAGAGATAGGGTGAGAAGCTCTGCCATCCGGGAGGAACTCAAAGTAAAGCCGCTGCTCCTCCACATGGAGAGGAGCCAGATGAGGTGGTTTGGGCATCTGGTCAGGATGCCACCCGAACGCCTCCCTAGGGAGGTGTTTAGGGCACGTCCAACTGGTAGGACGCCACGGGGAAGACCCAGGACACGTTGGGAAGACTATGTCTCCCGGCTGGCCTGGGAACGCCTCTGGATCCCCCGGGAAGAGCTGGACGAAGTGTTCTGGGGAGAGGGAAGTCTGGGCTCTTTCAACAGTTTGGGTTGCCGACCCCTGCACGAGGTACCTAAAACCCTGAAGATGTGGGACTACTGCTCGCTTTCATAAGGTATTACTTGGTTGGCATCCCCTTCCCTGCCCGCTGTGCCAGTCTTTCAGCAGCAGGGTAAGATGGGAACTCTCATAAAATCGGAATTAGGGTAATGTGTGAATTAGTGACAGAGCTTGTGTACACCGATGGTGATGAATGTCCCTTTCCTTAAAGGGACCCCGAATTGTGAAAGCTGCTTCTGTGTTCAGGTGGCCGCGTGTTCCTTATTATCTCGAAGACAATGGCGAGGACGCCGAGCTGCGGCTTCTGCTGTGAGAAACAATAATGAGGAGGCTGTTTGCTTCGCAGCCAATCTTCCGCGGCGACACACAACAGCGGAAAAGCTTTTTTTGTTTGTTCAGATCCACAGCAAGACACCCGCATGCCAGTGGTCACTTTGACATTTCCTTCTCTTTAAACCAAAGAGGTAATGTTTTTGCCTTGGGAGAAAAGGAAAGACGATTAACCTTGACATGTGAGGTACAATTTACATGGAGGAGCTTGTCTATTTGTATAAAAGACATAGAATAAAACGGACTCGGACTACAGACCCCGTTTCCATATGAGTGGGGAAATTGTGTTAGATGTAAATATAAACAGAATACAATGATTTGCAAATCATTTTCAACCCATATTCAGTTGAATATGCTACAAAGACAACATATTTGATGTTCAAACTCATAAACATTTTTTTGTGTGTGCAAATAATCATTAACTTAAGAATTTGATGCCAGCAACACGTGTCAAAGAAGTTGGGAAAGGTGGCAATAAATACTGATCAAGTTGAGGAATGCTCATCAAACACTTATTTGGAACATCCCACAGGTGTGCAGGCTAATTGGGAACAGGTGGGTGCCATGATTGGGTATAAAAACAGCTTCCCAAAAAAAGCTCAGTCTTTCACAAGAAAGGATGGGGCGAGGTACACCCCTTTGTCCACAACTGCATGAGCAAATAGTCAAACAGTTTAAGAACAACCTTTCTCAAAGTGCAATTGCAAGAAATTTAGGGATTTCAACATCCACACTCCATAATATCATCAAAAGGTTCAGAGAATCTGGAGAAATATTTCCACGTAAGTGACATTGAATGACCGTGACCTTCAATCCCTCAGACGGCACTGTATCAAAAACCGACATCAATCTCGTTGCTACATCTGTAAGTGCAAGTTAAAGCTCTACTATGTAAAGTGAAAGCCATTTATCAACAACATCCAGAAACGCCGCCGGCTTCTCTGGGCCTGAAATCATCTAAGATGGACTGATCCAAAGTGGAAAAATGTTCTGTGGTCTGACGAGTCCACATTTCAAATTGTTTTTGGAAATATTCCACATGGCGTCATCCGGACCAAAGGGGAAGCAAACCATCCAGACTGTTATCGACGCAAAGTTCAAAAGCCAGCATCTGTGATGGTATGGGGGTGCATTAGTGTCCAAGGCATGGGTAACTTACACATCTGTGAAGGCACCATTAATGCTGAAAGGTACATACAGGTTTTGGAACAACATATGCTGCCATCTAAGCGCCGTTTTTTTTATGGACGCCCCTGCTTATTTCAGCAAGACAATGCCAAGCCACATTCAGCACGTGTTACAACAGCGTGGCTTCGTAATAAAAGAGTGCGGGTACTTTCCTGGCCCGCCTGCAGTCCAGACTTGTCTTCCATTGAAAATGTGTGAATGTGCATTATGAAGCGTAAAATAGGACAGCGGAGACCCCGGCTGTTGAACGACTGAAGCTCTACATAAAACAAGAATGGGAAAGAGTTTCACTGTCACTAAATACAGTTCGTTGCTACATCTGTAAGTGCAAGTTAAAGCTCTACTATGCAAAGTGAAAGCCATTTATCAACAACATCCAGAAACGCCACCGGCTTCTCTGGGCCCGAGATCATCTAAGATGGACTGATGCAAAGTGGAAAAGTGTTCTGTGGTCTGACGAGTCCACATTTCAAATTGTCTTTGGAAATATTCGACATTGTGTCATCCGGACCAAAGGGGAAGCGAACCATCCAGACTGTTATCGGCGCAAGGTTCAAAAGCCAGCAACTGTGATGGTATGGGGGTGCATTAGTGCCCAAGGCATGGGTAACTTACACATCTGTGAAGGCACCATTAATGCTGAAAGGTACATACAGGTTTTGGAACAACATATGCTGCCATCTAAGCGCCGTTTTTTTTATGGACGCCCCTGCTTATTTCAGCAAGACAAGGCCAAGCCACATTCAGCACGTGTTACAACAGCGTGGCTTCGTAATAAAAGAGTGCAGGTACTTTCCTGGCCCGCCTGCAGTCCAGACTTGTCTTCCATTGAAAATGTGCGAATGTGCATTATGAAGCGTAAAATAGGACAGCGGAGACCCCGGACTGTTGAACGACTGAAGCTCTACATAAAACAAGAATGGGAAAGAGTTTCACTGTCACTAAATACAGTTTGTTGCTACATCTGTAAGTGCAAGTTAAAGCTCTACTATGCAAAGCGAAAGCCATTTATCAACAACATCCAGAAACGCCACCGGCTTCTCTGGGCCCGAGATCATCTAAGATGGACTGATGCAAAGTGGAAAAGTGTTCTGTAGTCTGACGAGTCCACATTTCAAATTGTCTTTGGAAATATTCGACATTGTGTCATCCAAAGCAAAGGGGAAGCGAACCATCCAGACTGTTATCGGCGCAAGGTTCAAAAGCCAGCAACTGTGATGGTATGGGGGTGCATTAGTGCCCAAGACATGGGTAACTTACACATCTGTGAAGGCACCATTAATGCTGAAAGGTACATACAGGTTTTGGAACAACATATGCTGCCATCTAAGCGCCGTTTTTTTCATGGACGCCCCTGCTTATTTCAGCAAGACAATGCCAAGCCACATTCAGCACGTGTTACAACAGCGTGCCTTCGTAAAAAAAAGAGTGCGGGTACTTTCCTGGCCCACCTGCAGTCCAGACCTGTCTCCCATGGAAAATGTGTGGCGCATTATGAAGCGTAAAATACGACAGCTGTTGAACGACTGAAGCTCTACATAAAACAAGAATGGGAAAGAATTCCACTTTCAAAGCTTCAACAATTAGTTTCCTCAGTTCCCAAACGTTTATTGAGTGTTGTTAAAAGAAAAGGTGATGTAACACATTGGTAAACATGCCCTTTCCCAACTACTTTGGCACGTGTTGCAGCCATGAAATTCTAAGTTAATTAATATTTGCCCCCAAAAAATAAAATGTATGTGTTTGAACATCAAATATTTTGTCTTTGTAGCATATTCAACTGAATATGGGTTGAAAAGGATTTGCAAATCATTGTATTCTGTTTATATTTACATCTAACACAACTTCCCAACTCATATGGAAACGGAGTTTGTAGAAAAAAGTTATTTAATTTGATAAAAAAACAACTAGGCTTCGTCTAGTTTATAGACCGTGATCACACGCCCGGGAAAAGCCTGATTATAAGCATTGCGGAAGAGGTCGAAAGTATTTAAGGCTCCCTGCTGACCTATTGAGCACTGACCAGGTTTTAAACCACCGAAAGAGGTCCATCGACACTAAGACCCACATAGCAGATTCCCCAACATCCAAGACCATTATCTTGCAGGATTGAACTCTTACGAGGCCTGAACAGCCCCCATGCTGAGCAGCAGATGAGCCTGAGTGTTGACTCCAAATACTATCAAAGCTCTTCCTAATTATTTCTACAGAAGCACCAATAATTTCTTGACCCAGAATGCGGGGAAGAGATTCGAAGAAATCCCAAGCGGAATAATTAATGGCATTAGTTATTAACGAAAGCATCCGAGGAAAGTAGATAAAAGGTTGAGTCGATTCAGGCTGCCTGAAGGAAAAGAAACGTGGAAATTGGAGGAGAACTTTGTGGAACTGAGAGCCTTAGGAAACCGTTTCTCAATTTTTACAGCAATGTTATTTTTCTTAAACAGTTTTTGCACGTGTCTTCCAGGTTTTGGCCTGTGAGTCTGTGGTTACTATTGTTACTTGACTCGACTCTTGACTGGGATTAGGCCCTGTGCTACTCTATAATTTGTTTTGCAGTCCTTATACCCACACCATAATAAAACTCGTGTGTTTCATTCTCAATAAAACATTTCAAGTTTTGGTGTTTTTTACTGCCGTTTTTTTTGCTGTCTACCCATATATTTTATGTATGACTGCCATCTACTAGTCGCACTTACCCTCGTATTTACCTATACTAGCCAGCCTTGTCCAAATTCGGGAGATGGGGTGAACGGGGTTTGGTGGTAGCATCCCGGAAGAGTTAGTGCCACAAGGGGTTCTGGGTATTTGTTCTGTTGTGTTTATGTTGTGTTACGGTGTGGATGTTCTCCCGAAATGTGTTTGGCATTCTTGTTTGGTGTGGGTTCACAGTGTGGCCCGTATTTGTAAAAGTGTTAAGAGTTGATTATATGGCCACCTTCAGTGTGACGTGTATGGCTGTTGACCAAGTATGGCTTGCATTCACTTATGTGTGCCTGTAAAAGCCGCATATTTTAAAAGATGGTACATATTATATTTGTGTCAACAACGTGATAAAACTGCACAAAAATTTGGAGTGGCAATTTAAGTTTTGGCTCTAATTATTGGAATTGTGGACCAGCTCTATACTCTCGGCAGGGTTCTTGAGGGTGCATGGGAGTTTGCCCAACCAGTCTACATATGCTTTGTGGACTTGGAGAAGGCATTCCACCGTGTCCCTCGGGAAATCCTGTGGGGAGTGCTCAGAGAGTATGGGGTACCGGACTGTCTTGTTGTGGCAGTCCACTCCCTGTATGATCAGTGCCACACCTTGGTCCGCATTGCCAGCAGTAAGTCAGACCCGTTTCCAGTGAGGGTTGGACTCCGCCAAGGCTGTCCTTTGTCACCGATTCTGTTAATCACTTTTATGGACAGAATTTCTAGGCGCAGTCAAGGCGTTGAGGGGTTCCGGTTTGGTAACCGCAGGATTAGGTCTCTGCTTTTTGCAGATGATGTGGTCCTGATGGCTTCATCTGACCGGGATCTTCAGCTCTCACTGGATCGGTTCGCAGCCGAGTGTGAAGCGACCGGAATGAGAATCAGCACCTCCAAGTCCGAGTCCATGGTTCTTGCCCGGAAAAGGGTGGAATGCCATCTCTGGGTTGGGGAGGAGACCCTGCCCCAAGTGGAGGAGTTCAAGTACCTAGGAGTCTTGTTCACGAGTGAGGGAAGAGTGGATGGTGAGATCGACAGGCGGATCGGTGCGGCGTCTTCAGTAATGCGGACGTTGTACCGATACGTTGTGGTGAAGAAGGAGCTGAGCCGGAAGGCAAAGCTCTCAATTCACCGGTCGATCTACGTTCCCATCCTCACCTATGGTCATGAGCTTTGGGTCATGACCGAAAGGATAAGATCACGGGTACAAGCGGCCCAAATGAGTTTCCTCCGCCGGGTGGTGGGTCTCTCCCTTAGAGATAGGCTGAGAAGCTCTGTCATCCGGGAGGAACTCAAAGTAAAGCCGCTGCTTTCCACATCGAGAGGAGCCAGATGAGGTGGTTCGGGCATCTGGTCAGGATGCCACCCGAACGCCTCCCTAGGGAGGTGTTTAGGGCACGTCCAGCCGGTAGGAGGCCACAGGGAAGACCCAGAACACGTTGGGAAGACTATGTCTCCCGGCTGGCCTGGGAACCCCTCGAGATCCCCCGGGAAGAGCTGGACGAAGTGGCTGGGGAGAGGGAAGTCTGGGTTTCCCTGCTTAGGCTGTTGCCCCCGCGACCCGACCTCGGATAAGCGGAAGAAGATGGATGGATGGATGGATATTATTTTATGATCGTATTTTTATAACTGGATTCAAAACGACCCTAACAGCACAAAGCTCATACGTCATAAATGACTGGTTTTTATTTTGTTGACATACATTAAAGATTCCTGACATAATTTATGTTATTTGTTTACGCTACTTAAAACATGTAGAGAATTATTAAATACATTTTCAAGTGACAACTTTAGTTTAAAGCCAAATAATGAAACATTAAAAGTGATCTATAAATACATTTCTGCAAAGCAGCCATTCCTAACAATGTATTCAAACTGATATGAATTGCAGTGCTTTTGGTATAATGTGATTTAGTTTGAGGGGAAGCAACTCAGTAATAAATGTCCAGCTCTAAAAGGGAGAGGACATTTCTATCTTTGACTGGACTCAAGAGTGTGTAAATCTTCTCTAAGTACGCCCCTTTTGAACCTGCCACAAACTATATCCTTAATAATAATACGCTCATGTATCATTATTAATAAACAGCGAGTACAGTTCAGGCTGAGTTCATATTCAGTATGCAGACAAAATTCATGCAGCCCATCGATTTATCCTCTCAGGCTTCTCTTAGGGGTTTGGAGCCAATCCCAAGTGGAGGGAAGGTGGCCAATCCATCTCGGTGATGACACAACCAATTCCGAGCCACAAACCAAGTCACATATAAGACGACACTGCTAAAAACTCAAACCCAATGTATCATGTTAGACCCGCTCGACATCCATTGCTTTCCTCCTCTCCAAGGTTCTCATAGTCATCATTGTCACCGACGTCCCACTGGGTGTGAGTTTTCCTTGCCCTTATGTGGGCCTACCGAGGATGTCGTAGTGGTTTGTGCAGCCCTTTGAGACACTAGTGATTTAGGGCTATATAAGTAAACATTGATTGATTGATTGATTGATTGATTGACGATACGGAACTACTAAGTACCGTATTTTTCGGAGTATAAGACGCCTTTAAAATCTTTTTTTTCCTCAGAACTCGACAGTGCGCCTTATAACCCGTTGCGCCTAGAGTAAGGAAAAAGTTTGGCTGAGCTTGCCCACCTCGAAGCTATTTTATTTGATACATGGTGTAATGATAAGTGTGACCAGTAGATGGAAGCAAAACCTAAGAGACAAGTGTAGGCTAAACTAGTAAACAACAACAACATTATACAAAATTACACACGGCGCTCAAAAATCCATCAAAATGTTTAAGTACCACTTTGGAAAGCTATGAAGTATTATTAGGTTAGACATATTATCTGGCATTTTGTTTTGACATATGCAAAAAGCAACTTTTCTTACCTTCTGGTACTTGCTGATCTGTATTTGGGATCTGCATAAATCCTGAGAAATTGTGCGCGTCCGCCTCTCTAGTCCGTGCCGACAAGTAGGCAAGGCAACTTTATTAGTATAGCACTTTTCATACACAAGGCAGACTCAAAGTGCTTCACAATCAACAAAGTGAAATGAAAGAAAATAAAAGCAAAATTAAAATGCAGACGATAAAAATAAAAACAGTGCAGACATTAAAAGTTAAAAGATTAAAAAATGTAGCTGAAAGCTAAGGTGTGTCAGAGTTGCCACTGACAGTTGGTTTGTGTTTTAGTTTCTCCTCTGTGTGTTTAGTGTTTCCTGTCCTTAGTTCCTGTCTAATGCTCTTATTTTGGTTCAGCTTCCTGTTTGTCCCCCTGTGTCCTGTTTTCGCTCAGCTGCGGCTGATTGGCATCTGGTCACACCTGGTGTCAATCAGCCTGCTCCTATTTGTACCTGTTTTGTCTTGTGTCAGTTGCTGGATCATTGTATTGTCTAGTCGATGTCACGTCTAGTCGCTCTTGTGATCTGTTATCGCTCCTGTCGTGTCGTACCTTGTCTTTGCAGCGTAGCGGTAAGCTATATTCAGCTGATGTTTGTAGCTTACTTTTTTTGTTCCCTGCTTCCGTTTTATTTTTCATTATACAAGTACGACTTCTGTTTGCCTTTTCACTACCCGCTAGCTTCCACGCTAAGCTCCTGTTTGTTATTTTCTAGCTCCCAGGCTAGCTCCTTTTTTTTGATTAACCGCCTCGTGCGCGCTTTGTGTTTGTACCCTTTTGGTTTTGTTTTTGTCTTAGTATTTAATTTAATCATGTTTTCACATTCCATGCCTGCCTCCATCTCTGCATCTTGGGGTTCATCAACAAACAACCTTGACAAGGTGAACACAAAAGTTTTCAGTCCAGTTTTAAAAGTAGTCAGAGTTGGGGAAAGTCTGACATCTTGAGGAAGTTTATTCCAGCTATTTTTTGCGTGGTGACTGAATGATGCTCTCCATTGATTTGAGTTTACTCCGGGAACCACTAACAGATTGGTCTCAGAAGATCTTAGTGATCTAGAGGGCTTACAGTATAAAGTGGGGGCATATCAGTGATATACTTCGGCCCCTAGACCATGTAGTAGTCGATAAGCTTCTTCTTTTTCTCTATCTTCTTGTTATGCGACATTTCTAATATAAAGTAGTGTAAAGTTCTTACTTATATCTGTCAGTAAACTCGCCATTAAAGCGCTAAAACATACCGGTGTAGTGAGTTAACATTATTCACCCAAGGAACTTTAGTTATTAGAGAGTTCTAATGGGACACATGTTCATGTGTTGTTTCCGAATGAGAAGATGCTGCTCTGTTATTGATTTAAGGAAAGCCTGAAAGTCATTGTGAAGGATTCATGCCGTCGTGCGGGTTCCATGGACCACCAAGGAAGGACATTGCTCGCATGTGTAGAGTTCTTTATTTTTCCAAATAGCAACAGTCTTTTGTGGGTTTCTTTTCAGCTGTCCGTGCTCTTCTGCCGTCCACGCTGCTTACGTCTTGCTCTCGCTGTCGCTCTCTTCCTTCTTGCATGCGCTGCTGCTTATGGTGTCTCTCGTCTCTCCCCTCCTTCTGCCTTGTTCTCTCCTCCTTCACCCCTTTTATACATTGAGAGGAGATACATTAATTGTGTCCAGGTGCGCGATCCACGCACCTGATCTCGCTTGAGGCGTCGCTCCCGGCATGCCCCGCCTTTCCGCTCTCTCGCATTCTCAGCCTCCTCGCCGCCATCTTGGGCCGGGCTCCAGCGTGCCCTGCTGCTCTGTCGGACCGCCGGCTCCGCCTCTCCACAGTCATTAAAAAGTTAGCTCCATCTTTTGACTCTTCTTCCACTCTCGTCCTTGCACGCTACACGGCTACAACAAAGATGACGGGGAGAAGTCGCCGTCGAAGGTGAGCCTCGTAAATAAGACCGCCCACAAAACGGCGCGTCCTGAAGCGACTGTCAGAAAGCGGCTTGAAGATGATCTGTAAAACATAATCTATGCAACTTTTTGACCAAAGAACTACCATTACGTGTTATGTAGTCCACAAAGAAGTGTTTTCAATTTCGAAAAAAACTAATAATATTATGACTCCTTTATTGCACCCTATAATCCGGTGCACCTTATATAAGAAAAAAGATCAAAAATAGACCATTCATCAGCGGTGCGCCCTATGGTCCGGAAAATAAGGTAGTATCTGTTTAGAATGTCACATTATTAAATACATTTTGGTATATTACACAGTTATCATTTAAAGTTCCATGGGTACTTGAAGCCTACATTTCTGGAATAGACAGTCTATGGAATTCCTTCTGACTGATCATCACAAATGTGTTATATCATCCTCGTTTCTATCTTTTTTCGTCATCGTTGCCGCTCTTCCCAGTCACCAAAGAACCATCAGCCTTGACAGATCATTGTTTCTTCTCCGGCAAGAACATGTCTGTCATCCTCACCGTTCCTCCTTCACTCGCCTCATCTTTGTTCACTTCTAATTAACCGAGCTTTGGCTTGGATGAATCTGAAAAGGCTATTGGAAAGAGACGAAAACACCTCTGCTCGCCTGCGAGTCAATCTTTCATCTAAATGATAGGTTATTCAAAAGTCAATGCATTATAAGATTGCTGAACTGCAAGGATTAAATATAACAATAGGCCAAATATGAGGAATAATGAAAGTTATGCGATGTGAGCTCCAAGCTATATGGATAGTCAAGAACTCAGGAGTACAAAACCCGATTTCTATATAAATTGGTATCTCCAACTAATGTGTGCTCATGTACTGCGAGTCTGATTATGTAAACAACGGAACATTTCTCTCATAAAACGGAGAATCACCAGATATCATTCCTGATCAAACAGTCTCAGCAAGTATGCAGTCCTGGGTGGATGACATTCCAGACCACCTTTGTGACAAAGTCCCTCCATTGGGTGTCCTCAAGATTCCACATATTAGAACATGTCCAGACCAACTCACTAGAAAGCCATCTTGATGCCCTCAGATTCCTCCAGGATGACTGAGTTCATCACTTTTTCTAAGGATCGGCCTCCAGTCGACAGTGTGGAAAATGGAAACCATCTGTTTTGGTCCTTTTTGGTTACTGATTCTGTCCCAGCAGTCAGATTGAAACTTTTATTAGTAGATTGCACAGTACAGTGCATATTCCGTACAATTGACCACTAAGTGGTAACACCCGAATACGTTTTTCAACTTGTTTAAGTCGGGGTCCACGTCAATCAATTCATGGTAAAGAAGTAGTTCCCATACCGGGAGTCCAACCCGGGCCGCCTGGGTGACAACTAGGAATCTTAACCGCTAGACCAGAAGAACAGGTCACAACTCGATCTGGTGCCCATATGGCACCAGACCTTTGGTTGCTGGAGACACAGAGACCGACCCATCACTAAGGGGAACACCAGTAAGCATTGACCGATGAGCCATTTGACCGAAAAGGAAGGTAAAACACAACTAGGTGAAATGTTCCCTTCTGAACAAACGCTAATTCCTAGTGATGTACAATACCACTGATTTTCTTTCCGATCCGATATCGAGTCAAATTCAGCCAGTGCTCCTGGATGCCGATGATGTCAATACCAGCATCAGCACAGCCTGTAAAAAGCTGACCTATCTTAAAAAAGTGTATGCACATTATATGTTGTAATGACAAGTAGTTTGAAGGAAAACAAGCCACGATAATCAGGACCAACATTTTGTGATGGTGTGCCTAGTTCTCTCTGGGCCAATTCAGTGTTGCCAATCAACCTTTCCCCAGGTGCATGTCTTTGGAGGTGGGAGGAAGCCAGAGTAAACTAGTGGAGTATGCAAACTCCACACAGAAAGATCCAGAGCCCGGGATTGAACCCAGGACTACTCAATGAAGTCAGCTGTAAACTGACGTCTGACTGTCTTCGATTGTTTTTAAGGGTTTTTGTAGTTTTGGTAGGAAAGTGCTTTGCTAGGAGTTATTTTACTCCGGTTCTCGCAGTCTTTAGGTGGACCGGGGCTGCATGACTCATTTTCTGGATTTTCTGGATGGCCATTGACTTGCTCATTGAGTTCATCTGCCATTTTTGGTAGTGTGTCCTTTTCCAAGGCATCCGGATCCCCAGTTAGAATATTTGGGTTGGCTGGGTTAATTGACGGTCGCCCGGGGCTCGGCGTTGGTGCCGCTGGCCGTACTGTCACCCTTGTGTGTTGCATCACAGTAGCAGGGACTCATCCCTGGCCAGACCCACTTAACGCCAAAAAAGCGGAAATGCTGATTATCGGTCCTGCTAGACACCGACCTCTATTTAATAATACAACTTTAACATTTGACAACCAAATAATAAAACAAGGTGACTCGGTAAAGAATCTGGGTATTATCTTCGACCCAACTCTCTCCTTTGAGTCACACATTAAAAGCGTTACTAAAACGGCCTTCTTTCATCTCCGTAATATCGCTAAAATTCACTCCATTTTGTCCACTAAAGACGCCGAGATCATTAGCCATGCGTTTGTTACGTCTCGCCTCGGTTACTGTAACGTATTATTTTCGTGTCTCCCCATGTCTAGCATTAAAAGATTACAGTTGGTACAAAATGCGGCTGCTAGACTTTTGACAAGAACAAGAAAGTTTGATCACATGACGCCTGTACTGTATATACCTTTATATACATATATACATACATATATACCTATACTGTATATACCTTTATATACATATATACATACATATATACCTATACTGTATATACCTTTATATACATATATACATACATATATACCTATACTGTATATACCTTTATATACATATATACATACATATATAGCTGTACTGTATATACCTTTATATACATATATACATACATATATACCTGTACTGTATATACCTTTATATACATATATACATACATATATACCTATACTGTATATACCTTTATATACATATATACATACATATATACCTATACTGGCTCACCTGCACTGGCTTCCTGTGCACTTAAGATGTGACTTTAAGGTTTTACTACTTACGTATAAAATACTACACGGTCTAGCTCCATCCTATCTTGCCGATTGTATTGTACCATATGTCCCGGCAAGAAATCTGCCTTCAAAAGACTCCGGCTTATTAGTGATTCCTAGAGCCCAAAAAAAGTCTGCGGGCTATAGAGCGTTTTCCGTTCGGGCTCCAGTACTCTGGAATGCCCTCCCGGTAACAGTTCGAGATGCTACCTCAGTAGAAGCATTTAAGTCTCACCTTAAATCTCATCTGTATACTCTAGCCTTTAAATAGACCTCCTTTTTAGACCAGTCGATCAGCCGCTTCTTTTCTTTCTCCTATGTCCCCCCCCTCCCTTGTGGAGGGGGTCCGGTCCGATGACCATGGATGAAGTACTGGCTGTCCAGAGTCGAGACCCAGGATGGACCGCTCGTCTGTGTATCGGTTGGGGACATCTCTACGCTGCTGATCCGCCTCCGCTTGAGATGGTTTCCTGTGGACGGGACTCTCGCTGCTGTCTTGAATCCGCTTGAACTGAACTGTCGCGGCTGTGTTGGAGCCACTATGGATTGAACTTTCACAGTATCATGTTAGACCCACTCGACATCCATTGCTTTCGGTCCCCTACGGGGGGGGGGGGGGGTTGCCCACATCTGAGGTCCTCTCCAAGGTTTCTCATAGTCAGCATTGTCACTGGCGTCCCACTGGATGTGAATTCTCCCTGCCCACCGGGTGTGAGTTTTCCTTGCCCTTTTGTGGGTTCTTCCGAGGATGTTGTAGTCGTAATGATTTGTGCAGTCCTTTGAGACATTTGTGATTTGGGGCTATATAAATAAACATTGATTGATTGATCGATGTATGATATGTCTATATATGGCAATCTCATCCCTTAAATTAATCTTTTAAAGTTTTAAAAAGCTGGTATCAACTATAATCATGCAATTGTTTTTTTTAAGAGTATGTAAACAAAGCAAGCCTGTGTGTATGGGGCAGTGGCGTTGGGTTTAAAGTAGGATAGAAGGCTCTATTGAAATCTTAAGTGTGGGGGCCCAGAATTTGGTGCCAGCCTGCTTATAGAAATGAGCTTTGGAAGATGACCGAAAAGTTAATATTGTCGGTAAAAGCAGCTGAAATTAGTTTGCTTTGTAGGGTGGCAGGGCTCGCCCTGAGAGATACGGAGAGAAACTCCCGACCAGGGAGGAAATCGCAGTTTTGGTCTATGTCTTAGTTTTTACTCTGCGTTTGTCTTTAGTTCCTGTCAGCACTCTTATTTTGGTTTTGTTTCCTGTTTGTCTACCTGAGTGCTGTGTAACCCTCAGCTGTGGCTGATTGGCACCTGGCCACACCTGGTGTCAATCAGCCAGCCACTATTTAAGACCTGTTTTCTCCTCCAGTCAGGGCTGGATTATTGTCGTGTCAATGTCATTTTTTACTTGTCATTCCTACTGGTCGTGTGAATGCAGCGTAGCGGTAAGCTATATTTGGTAGATGTTTTGTAGCTTTTGTTCCATGCTTCCGATTAGTTTGTTCATAACCCTTAGTTTGCTATATCCGCCCATGTGCATGTTTTTGTTTGTACCCTTTTGGTTTTGGTTTTGTCTTAGTATCTTTATTAAATCATGTTCACTTACCAAATGCCTGCCTCCTTCTCTGCATCTTGGGGTTCGTCACCAAATAACGTAGTTCCTCCACATTGAGAGAAACCAGATGCTTTGGCTTAGGCATCTGGTCAGGATGCTTCTCGGGAGGGGTTCAGGGTACTTCTGACATGCACGACACCTCGGGGAAGACCCAGGACACATTAGAGAGACTTTCTCTAAACTGGCCTGAGAACAAATCTAGGGATTCCCCAGAAAGAGCTGGGGAAAGCTGCTCCAGCTACCTAACACTGGATAAGCGGAAAAATGGGTGAATTAATTTTTAACCCGACAGACTCTAGATTCGCCATTGCTGCATTTTTTTTCTCTTGCATGGCCTTGATGTTTGTAAGAATGATACGGATAATTTATGGAGAAATTTCAGACTGGATGTTTGAGCTAGCTGTCCTGAGTTGTGCCCTGGAGTGAAACACTCCTTCACGCACAGCTGCAACCTGACCTGGCTGAGCCCAATGGACTGGACTCCCACATTGAATATTAATTTAACAATTCAGTAATCGAACCCATCCATCCATTGCAGCAGATCATCCTGGAAGGGGGTCTCGACATCTGCAATCAATCAATCAATCGATAAATAGTTGATGAGTTCCAAGATGGCGGCGCCCGGACGGGCTGCGTCCTCGAGGGGCTATTGCTAAAGATGGAACATTTGGCAGAAATACCGGACAATTCTGCAGACTTTATGGCTGGCTCACATCGTGGTCACTCCGTGATCACGTACGACCGCCAGACACTTCTGGATGTGGACATATCGGGCCGTTTTGGACTGATAGACGCGTGCGTGCTAAACATGCTAACTAGCATGGGAATACGTCGGCAGCTACATCCAGCGGCCTGTGAAGCAGGGGAGTCTAGTAGCAGCGGGGGCCGTCTACAGAGCAGACGCCAGCGGTGTGATCGGAAACGCGGATGTCGAGCGGGACTAAAAACAAAGCAGAAGGCTAATCCCCACAGAACACCACTTCCCTCCATCCTGAAGACCGATTTAAATGGAAAATACGAGACTACTGGTCTGGGTAAGGAGTCATTTAAATTAGAACACGTTTTTTCTGCTTTGAGTGTTTCAGAGTTGGACATGTGTTTTACTGAGGTGGCTAACTATGATGCGTGCAGTTTATCAAAGCAACAAACAAACAATCGGAAAATCCCCGATACTGAGGTGGCTAACCATGTTCGAGATGCCACCTCAGTAGAAGCATTTAAGTCTCACCTTAAAACTCATTTGTATACTCTAGCCTTTAAATAGACTCCCTTTTTAGACCAGTTGATCTGCCGTTTCTTTTCTTTTTCTTCTATGTCCCACTCTCCCTTGTGGAGGGGGTCCGGTCCGATCCGGTGGCCATGTACTGCTTGCCTGTGTATCGGCTGGGGACATCTCTGCGCTGCTGATCCGCCTCCGCTTGGGATGGTTTCCTGCTGGCTCCGCTGTGAACGGGACTCTCGCTGCTGTGTTGGATCCGCTTTGGACTGGACTCTTGCGACTGTGTAGGATCCATTATGGATTGAACTTTCACAGTATCATGTTAGACCCGCTCGACATCCATTGCTTTCCTCCTCTCCAAGGTTCTCATAGTCATCATTGTCACCGACGTCCCACTGGGTGTGAGTTTTCCTTGCCCTTATGTGGGCCTACCGAGGATGTCGTAGTGGTTTGTGCAGCCCTTTGAGACACTAGTGATTTAGGGCTATATAAGTAAACATTGATTGATTGATTGAATAAATGTTTACTTATATAGCCCTAAATCACAAATCTCTCATCAAGGTTTCTTCCTTTTCCCCAGCTGGGGTCTTTTGAGTTATTCATATGGGTTTAGGTCAGGGGACGTTGTTGTGAGTTTATAAAGCCCCTTGGGACACTTGTGATTAAGAGCTATATAAATACATGTTGATCGATTAAATACCCACTTACCTGAACTACTGATTGTTTTACCGTATAATTTTGTATTTGCAGCTTCAGTCTTGTTAGCAATGCCATTGTTTTGTAATTCCAACTACTGAACATCTACATGAAGAAATACTATTTTTAAGTTAATATTGTATTATATTCATAATTAGAAATAAACAAATTACTTCCTAAAAGGATTCTTGGTTAAGGACATACTGAAACAAACAACATAATAACTTCGGATTGGAAGTTGGTGTTTAATTTTGCCTTGACAAGGTTAATGAAATATTTGCTGATATTGACACAGATAAATGATATTGCAGTTATTAGTGATTTTGTCAGGACAACACAGTTATTGTAATATGTAATACACACATTGTTCATGTCACCAGAAACAACACTGAGCAAAACTAATTGCACAATCATTTGGCGAAGATCAAATATAATCTGAAGTAAATTCATTCATAACAAATGTGTCAGCAGAATGATTATCTTTATTAAATAAAAACAAATTGGGTAACACAAATGTTGTTTTGTCAATGAAGTAGGACATCTTTTTCTCTCTTCCACTAGACACTCGACATTGTGCCAGATTTTATTCGATTACATGTTTGGTTGCTTGTTTGTTGTTACTCAAAAACATAAATAATAATATTCTGGTAAATCTACCCTTCATCAATCAATCAATCAATGTTTACTTATATAGCCCTAAATCACTAGTGTCTCAAAGGGCTGCACAAACCACTGCGACATCCTCGGTAGGCCCACATAAGGGCAAGGAAAACTCACACCCAGTGGGACGTCGGTGACAATGATGACTATGAGAACCTTGGAGAGGAGGAAAGCAATGGATGTCGAGCGGGTCTAACATGATACTGTGAAAGTTCAATCCATAATGGATCCAACACAGTCGCGAGAGTCCAGTCCAAAGCGGATCCAACACAGCAGGAAACCATCCCAAGCGGAGGCGGATCAGCAGCGCAGAGATGTCCCCAGCCGATACACAGGCGAGCAGTACATGGCCACCGGATCGGACCGGACCCCCTCCACAAGGGAGAGTGGGACATAGAAGAAAAAGAAAAGAAACGGCAGATCAACTGGTCTAAAAAGGGAGTCTATTCATGATAAATAAGCAAACAATAAGCTTCATTCTGTTGCTCTTTATTGATAATATTGCTTTAGTCCATGTTGCAAGAGCAACGTCTGCCTTACCTCATTATCATCCATTTCACAAGTGGAACCAAATGTGAGTCTTTAGAACCTAGTAAGGTTACTGAGCTGTGCCAAGTCGACATTCTCACAAAAGTGTCATTGTTACTGAAAGGTTTAGGCACTTATTTCAGTTCCGCTTGTACCGGCGATTCAAGCATCTACAAATGTGCCACAAAATCAGTTACACAAGCACAAAGATGTCCTCATTTTGTTCCCTACATGCTAAAATTAGCAGATTGACAAAATGTCAACAGGTGGTGCGAGGCGACCGTCAGGAAACCCACTTGAAGTCCCATAGCTCATTATCATTTTACATCCACAGCAGAGTATGATAAAAGATGCTCGGTCTCCCTTTAGTCACTGAAGGTCACAGAGCTAAAGCCTTCACGCACATTTGTCCCAGCTGTCAAAGCTGCTTGTACCGTGCCATTTATCTTTAAAGTCGGCAGAACGTTTACACTGCTTTCTGCCCCGGTGTCATTGCTACGCCCAGAAATCAAGGGAGCACTTCAGAGCACTATCATCAAAGCACAGGAGTGCATTTCAGCAACAAAATGGTTCTTTTCACAATATTTTTGTGTCAATTGGGGATAATTATACACATCTTTGTTGAAAGGATCAATCAAAGTTTATTTGTATAGCCCTTACAAGTGACTCTAAGGGCTTCACAAAGCACAACGACATCCTCGGAAGTTAACCCAAATCTGGGCTAGGAAAAACTCGATTCAAATGGATAATGAGAAACCTTGGGAGGGACCAAAGACCTGGCGCTCACCGAGGGCGGACGCTGAGCTTTCCTCTTCCATATCTCTCCTGCTTGCTTCTTTGTCTTGTCTTGTCTTAACTTTCGTGTTGCATCTTCTCCAAATTAAACAATGGAACTAAACAACTGGCCTCAACCATATCGACAAGATTTTGGGGTTGGGGGAACCTGCTAGTGCGGCGTGCCTGGCGACCCTTTCAGTTGAGGACGTGAAGATTTCCACCTATTTGGAATTATGACAACAGGTCATCTGCTGATCGGAGCAAGCGTTGCTCTGGTTTGTCGACAAATTGGAAGTTGCTGGCAGTCTTCAAAGTACTCCAAAGCTGCCACAAACGATTGGAGTATGCGGGCAGAACTTTGTAATTTGAATAACATCGGACTGTCTGCCCTGCAGGATGAATTTGAGGACCAGTCAGAGACAATTTAGAGTGTAAAGCACATTTTATTTTCACTCGCATACAAAACATTCTAACTTAGATTGCTTCCCTCTTCTCTAAATCTAAACAATGGAACTAATCAACTGGCCTCAACGAAATTGACAAGATCTTAGGGTTAGGGGAACCTGCTTGTCTTGACGGACCAGTTGTTGCTGGACACACGACTGACTCTTGGGGGAAGAAGTAGTGCGGCTTGCCTGGCGACCCTTTAGATTTCCACCTATTTGGAATTATGACAACAGGGCATCTGCTGATCGGAGCAAGCGTTGCTCTGGTTTGTCGACAAATTGGAAGTTGCTGGCAGTCTTCAAAGGACCCCAAAGCTGCCACAAATGATTGGAGTATGCGGGCAGAACTGTTTGAAACTTTGTGATTTGGATAACATAGGACTGTCTGCCCTGCAGGATGAATTTGAGGACCAGTCAGAGACAATTTAGAGTGTACAGCAAACTTTATTTTCACTCGCATACAAAACATTCTAACTTGGATTGCATCCCCTGCTCTCTAAATCTAAACAATGGAACTAATCAACTGGCCTCAACAAAATTGACAAGATCTCGGGGTTGGGGGAACCTGCTTGTCTTGACGGATCAGTTGTTGCTGGACACACAACGGACTTTTGGGGGAAAAAGTAGTGTGGCGTGCCTGGCGACCCTTTAGATTTCCACCTATTTGGAATTATGACAACAGGACATCTGCTGATCGGAGCAAGCGTTGCTCTGGTTTGTCGACAAATTGGAAGTTGCTGGCAGTCTTCAAAGTACCCCAAAGCTGCCACAAATAATTGGAGGATGCGGGCGGAACTGTGGACACTTTGTAATTTGAATAACATCGGACTGTCTGCCCTGCAGGATGAATTTGAGGACCAGTCAGACACAATTTAGAGTGTAAAGCACATTTTATTTTCACTCGCATACAAAACATTCTAACTTGGATTGCTTCCCCTGCTCTCCAAATCTAAACAATGGAACTAGTCAACTGGCCTCAACGAAATTGACAAGATCTTGGGGTTAGGGGAACCTGCTTGTCTTGACGGACCAGTTGTTGCTGGACACACGACGGACTCTTGGGGGAAGAAGTAGTGCGGCTTGCCTGGCGACCCTTTAGATTTCCACCTATTTGGAATTATGACAACAGGGCATCTGCTGATCGGAGCAAGCGTTGCTCTAGTTTGTCGACAAATTGGAAGTTGCTGGCAGTCTTCAAAGGACCCCAAAGCTGCCACAAATGATTGGAGTATGCGGGCAGAACTGTTTGAAACTTTGTGATTTGGATAACATAGGACTGTCTGCCCTGCAGGATGAATTTGAGGACCAGTCAGAGACAATTTAGAGTGTACAGCAAACTTTATTTTCACTCGCATACAAAACATTCTAACTTGGATTGCATCCCCTGCTCTCTAAATCTAAACAATGGAACTAATCAACTGGCCTCAACAAAATTGACAAGATCTCGGGGTTGGGGGAACCTGCTTGTCTTGACGGATCAGTTGTTGCTGGACACACAACGGACTTTTGGGGGAAAAAGTAGTGTGGCGTGCCTGGCGACCCTTTAGATTTCCACCTATTTGGAATTATGACAACAGGGCATCTGCTGATCGGAGCAAGCGTTGCTCTGGTTTGTCGACAAATTGAAAGTTGCTGGCAGTCTTCAAAGGACCCCAAAGCTGCCACAAATGATTGGAGTATGCGGGCAGAACTGTGGACAATTTGTGATTTGAATAACATCGGACTGTCTGCCCTGCAGGATGAATTTGAGGACCAGTCATAGACAATTTAGAGGGTACAGCAAATTTTATTTTCACTCGCATACAAAACATTCTAACTTGGATTGCTTCCCCTCTTCTCTAAATCTAAACAATGGAACTAATCAACTGGCCTCAACGAAATTGACAAGATCTTCGGGTTAGGGGAACCTGCTTGTCTTGACGGACCAGTTGTTGCTGGACACACGACGGACTCTTGGGGGAAGAAGTAGTGCGGCTTGCCTGGCGACCCTTTAGATTTCCACCTATTTGGAATTATGACAACAGGGCATCTGCTGATCGGAGCAAGCGTTGCTCTAGTTTGTCGACAAATTGGAAGTTGCTGGCAGTCTTCAAAGGACCCCAAAGCTGCCACAAATGATTGGAGTATGCGGGCAGAACTGTTTGAAACTTTGTGATTTGGATAACATAGGACTGTCTGCCCTGCAGGATGAATTTGAGGACCAGTCAGAGACAATTTAGAGTGTACAGCAAACTTTATTTTCACTCGCATACAAAACATTCTAACTTGGATTGCATCCCCTGCTCTCTAAATCTAAACAATGGAACTAATCAACTGGCCTCAACAAAATTGACAAGATCTCGGGGTTGGGGGAACCTGCTTGTCTTGACGGATCAGTTGTTGCTGGACACACAACGGACTTTTGGGGGAAAAAGTAGTGTGGCGTGCCTGGCGACCCTTTAGATTTCCACCTATTTGGAATTATGACAACAGGGCATCTGCTGATCGGAGCAAGCGTTGCTCTGGTTTGTCGACAAATTGAAAGTTGCTGGCAGTCTTCAAAGGACCCCAAAGCTGCCACAAATGATTGGAGTATGCGGGCAGAACTGTGGACAATTTGTGATTTGAATAACATCGGACTGTCTGCCCTGCAGGATGAATTTGAGGACCAGTCATAGACAATTTAGAGGGTACAGCAAATTTTATTTTCACTCGCATACAAAACATTCTAACTTGGATTGCTTCCCCTCTTCTCTAAATCTAAACAATGGAACTAATCAACTGGCCTCAACGAAATCGACAAGATCTTAGGGTTGGCGGAACCTGCTTGTCTTGATGGATCAGTTGTTGCTGGACACACAACGGACTTTTGGGGGAAGAAGTAGTGTGGCTTGCCTGGCGACCCTTTAGATTTCCACCTATTTGGAATTATGACAACAGGACATCTGCTGATCAAAGCAAGCGTTGCTGTGGTTTGTCGACAAATTGGAAGTTGCTGGCAGTCTTCAAAGTACCCCAAAGCTGCCACAAATAATTGGAGGACGCGGGCGGAACTGTGGACACTTTGTAATTTGAATAACATCGGACTGTCTGCCCTGCAGGATGAATTTGAGGACCAGTCAGAGACAATTTAGAGTATACAGCAAACTTTATTTTCACTCGCATACAAAACATTCTAACTTGGATTGCTTCCCCTGCTCTCCAAATCCAAACACAGGAACTAACCAACTGGCCTCAACAAAATTGACAAGATCTTGGGGTTGGGGGAACCTGCTTGTCTTGACGGATAGGTTTTTGCTGGACACACGACGGACTCTTGGGGGAAGAAGTAGTGCGGCTTGCCTGGCGACCCTTTAGATTTCCACCTATTTGGAATTATGACAACAGGACATCTGCTGATCGGAGCAAGCGTTGCTCTGGTTTGTCGACAAATTGGAAGTTGCTGGCAGTCTTCAAAGGACCCCAAAGCTGCCACAAATAATTGGAGGATGCGGGCGGAACTGTGGACACTTTGTAATTTGAATAACATAGGACTGTCTGCCCCGCAGGATGAATTTGAGGACCAGTCAGACACAATTTAGAGTGTAAAGCACATTTTATTTTCACTCGCATACAAAACATTCTAACTTGGATTGCTTCCCCTGCTCTCCAAATCTAAACAATGGAACTAGTCAACTGGCCTCAACGAAATTGACAAGATCTTGGGGTTAGGGGAACCTGCTTGTCTTGACGGACCAGTTGTTGCTGGACACACGACGGACTCTTGGGGGAAGAAGTAGTGCGGCTTGCCTGGCGACCCTTTAGATTTCCACCTATTTGGAATTATGACAACAGGGCATCTGCTGATCGGAGCAAGCGTTGCTCTGGTTTGTCGACAAATTGGAAGTTGCTGGCAGTCTTCAAAGGACCCCAAAGCTGCCACAAATGATTGGAGTATGCGGGCAGAACTGTTTGAAACTTTGTGATTTGGATAACATCGGACTGTCTGCCCTGCAGGATGAATTTGAGGACCAGTCATAGACAATTTAGAGTGTACAGCAAATTTTATTTTCACTCGCATACAAAACATTCTAACTTGGATTGCTTCCCCTCTTCTCTAAATCTAAACAATGGAACTAATCAACTGGCCTCAACGAAATCGACAAGATCTTAGGGTTGGCGGAACCTGCTTGTCTTGACGGATCAGTTGTTGCTGGACACACAACGGACTTTTGGGGGAAGAAGTAGTGCGGCTTGCCTGGCGACCCTTTAGATTTCCACCTATTTGGAATTATGACAACAGGACATCTGCTGATCGGAGTAAGCGTTGCTCTGGTTTGTCGACAAATTGGAAGTTGCTGGCAGTCTTCAAAGTACCCCAAAGCTGCCACAAATAATTGGAGGATGCGGGCGGAACTGTGGACACTTTGTAATTTGAATAACATCGGACTGTCTGCCCTGCAGGATGAATTTGAGGACCAGTCAGACACAATTTAGAGTGTAAAGCACATTTTATTTTCACTCGCATACAAACATTCTAACTTTGATTGCTTCCCCTGCTCTCCAAATCTAAACAATGGAACTAGTCAACTGGCCTCAACGAAATTGAAAAGATCTTGGGGTTAGGGGAACCTGCTTGTCTTGACGGACCAGTTGTTGCTGGACACACGACGGACTCTTGGGGGAAGAAGTAGTGCGGCTTGCCTGGCGACCCTTTAGATTTCCACCTATTTGGAATTATGACAACAGGGCATCTGCTGATCGGAGCAAGCGTTGCTCTGGTTTGTCGACAAATTGGAAGTTGCTGGCAGTCTTCAAAGGACCCCAAAGCTGCCACAAATGATTGGAGTATGCGGGCAGAACTGTTTGAAACTTTGTGATTTGGATAACATAGGACTGTCTGCCCTGCAGGATGAATTTGAGGACCAGTCAGAGACAATTTAGAGTGTACAGCAAACTTTATTTTCACTCGCATACAAAACATTCTAACTTGGATTGCATCCCCTGCTCTCTAAATCTAAACAATGGAACTAATCAACTGGCCTCAACAAAATTGACAAGATCTCGGGGTTGGGGGAACCTGCTTGTCTTGACGGATCAGTTGTTGCTGGACACACAACGGACTTTTGGGGGAAAAAGTAGTGTGGCGTGCCTGGCGACCCTTTAGATTTCCACCTATTTGGAATTATGACAACAGGACATCTGCTGATCGGAGCAAGCGTTGCTCTGGTTTGTCGACAAATTGGAAGTTGCTGGCAGTCTTCAAAGTACCCCAAAGCTGCCACAAATAATTGGAGGATGCGGGCGGAACTGTGGACACTTTGTAATTTGAATAACATCGGACTGTCTGCCCTGCAGGATGAATTTGAGGACCAGTCAGACACAATTTAGAGTGTAAAGCACATTTTATTTTCACTCGCATACAAAACATTCTAACTTGGATTGCTTCCCCTGCTCTCCAAATCTAAACAATGGAACTAGTCAACTGGCCTCAACGAAATTGACAAGATCTTGGGGTTAGGGGAACCTGCTTGTCTTGACGGACCAGTTGTTGCTGGACACACGACGGACTCTTGGGGGAAGAAGTAGTGCGGCTTGCCTGGCGACCCTTTAGATTTCCACCTATTTGGAATTATGACAACAGGACATCTGCTGATCAAAGCAAGCGTTGCTCTGGTTTGTCGACAAATTGGAAGTTGCTGGCAGTCTTCAAAGTACCCCAAAGCTGCCACAAATAATTGGAGGACGCGGGCGGAACTGTGGACACTTTGTAATTTGAATAACATCGGACTGTCTGCCCTGCAGGATGAATTTGAGGACTAGTCAGAGACAATTTAGAGTGTAAAGCACATTTTATTTTCACTTGCATACAAAACATTCTAACTTCGATTGCTTCCCAGGCTTCAACACTCTCCCGAAGGACAATGTGGCATACAGTACACAGTACAGTCCATCAAGCGGTGCGGTTTCATAGCTTACCAAAGTCGTACTAAAACCTTTTAATAGATTCTCAATGGAACATGTAAAACGTTGGTGTTTAATGAAGTCATATTGCAGTCTACACATGTTTGACTGCCATCTACTGGTCACACTCGTTATTTCACCATGTACCAAATAAAACAGCTACAAGGTCGGTAAGCACAACCAAAATGATTCCTTAAATTAGGCGCACTGGGTTATAAGGTGCAGTGTAGAGTTTTGAGGAATCGAAAAGATTTTAAGTGCGCCTTATAGTCCGAAAAATACGGTAGTACAATAATTTATAAAGTTGTTTTGAAGCAAGATAGCATTCACTGTGACTGACAGGTCTCTCTGGTCGCCGTCTGGCGTCACTCCGTTGTGCCGAAAATGTGTTTCAGTTCGGTCTGTTTCTTGGCTAAAAACTGGACGATCGGTATTTATAGAATACACACGATATACGCACGTACATCGGTACCTGTCAACATTTTAGGTTACCGGTCCATCACTTAAATACATCTGTGTGTAACATAAACACTGTCACGATGTTGGCACATAGTGATGCGTGTTGAGTCACCCCAAGATAGAAATGGACCCAGACTGTCGAGTTATTTGCTGACGAACCCCAAGATGCAGAGACGGAGGCAGGCATTGAATGGGAAAACATGGTTTTAATTTAAAATACTACAACTAGAACAAACAAAGGGTACAAACAAAAAATACGCACATGGGCGGATATAACAAACTAAGGGCTATGAACAAACAAATCGGAAGCAGGGAGCAAAAAACAGTAAGCTACGAACATTTACCAAATATAGCTTACCGCTACGCTGCAATCACAGGACCAGTAGGAATGACAAGTAGAAAATGACATTGACACGACAATACAAATGACTGGAGGAACAAAGCAGGTAAAATAGGAGCGGGCTGATTGACACCGGGTGTGACCAGATGCCAATCAGCCGCAGCTGAGTGAAAACAGGACACAGGGAGACAGACAGGAAGCCGAACCAAAATAATAGCACTAGACAGGAACTAAGGACAGGAAATACTAAACACAGAGGAAACAAACAAATGCAGAGGAAAAAACTACAACGTAGTAAACTGTCAGAGCAAAGCCTGACCCAGACAGGCAGGAATAGCAGGTAAGACTTGATTTAATATACAAAAAATAAAAGAACACTGATACAAAAGGCAAAATAAATCGCCTGCCTACGCACGGGAAGCTAACTCTAAACCAGGGGTGCCCACACTTTTTCTGCTGGCGAGCTACTTTTCAATTGACCAACTCGAGGGGATCTACCTCATTTATATATATATCATTTATATTTATTTATTTATGAAAGAGACATTTTTGTAAACAAGTTAAATGTGTTTAATGATAATACAAGCATGTGTAACACATATAGATGTCTTTCTTTCACAAAGACAAGAATATAAGTTGGTGTATTACCTGATTCTGATGACTTGCATTGCTCTAAACTTAGCATGAGACAAGGTCCAAAAAGTGACGTGCCGAGCGCACGCGAAGCTAAGACGAGACTTAGCACATGTAAATAAAATAAGGGATAATTCCAACGTGAGAGCAAACAACGGACCAAGACCGAACAAAGAGAAGGCAGGCTTGAATACAGAAACAACAATCAGAATTCAGGTGCGCCTAACAAACAAGAGCAGGTGGGTCAAATGAGAAACTCTGGAAACAAAATAAAACAGGAAGAGTCCAAAACGATCGACAAAACACCAAAGGACTCAGAAACCAAAACCATATGTGATCCGGGCGGCGGATCACAACAAACACATAATACAACTCCTATTGTTACATGTTGCACACCCACATAACATGCTAACTGATTGAATATATTAGATATGATGTATAGCAGGTGTGCCCATTACGTCGATCGCGAGCTACCAGTCGACCGCGGGGGGTGTGTCAGTCGATCTCCAGCCAGGCTTTTAAAAAAAATAGACCTAAAAATGAGTGATCATCAATCTTCACCAAGACGTCACTTAAATGACATTCACGGTACCGGAGGGTCTTGTGAGATGACGCTGGCTGCTGCAAGATCATTATTATGAAAATATGACCGAGAGGAAGGCGAGAAACACTTTTTATTTCAACAGACTCTCGCGCCGTACCTTCCGTCAAAACTCTAAAGGCCGACTGCACATTTCCTATCTTCACAATAAAAGCCCTGCTTCATGCTGCCTGCGCTAACTAAATACAGAGTCTCGGAAAACTGGCGTGCACAAGCGATCCCTCAGAAAGCTGATGTGCACGCCAGCTTTCCGAGACTCTTATTTTGTTAGCGCAGGCAGCATGAAGCAGGGCTTTTATTGTGAAGATTGGAAATGTGCAGTCGGCCTTTAGAGTTTTGACGGAAGGGACGGCGCGAAAGTCTGTTGAAATAAAAAAGTGTTTCTCGCCTTCCTCTCTGTCATTTTTTCATAATAATGAACTGGCAGCAGCCAGCGTCATCTCACAAGACCCTCGGGTGCCGTGAATGTCAATCAAGCAAGCTACGGAATTTGCCGCCAATGTTTTTCTTGTAAAGTGTATGGAAGCTGGATGAATTAGATGCCAAAGACCAAGCACTTTCATGTGGTATTGTACAGAAAGGACAAATTTTTTTCTCCTCCATTTGAAAATGTGGGCGTTATCATCATTACTGTCTGATTCCAATCAATGCAAGTCATCAGAATCAGGTAATACACCAACTTATATTCTTGTCTTCGTGAAAGAAAGACATCTATATGTGTTACACATGCTTGTATTATCATTAAACACATTTAACTTGTTTACAAAAATGTCTCTTTCATAAATAAATAAATATAAATGATATATATAAATGAGGCAGATCCCCTCGAGTTGGTCAATTGAAAAGTAGCTCGCCTGCAGAAAAAGTGTGGGCACCCCTGATGTATAGTGTAAAAGGTATGTGCTCTGTACTTGATGCCATTACCAGCTGAGTGCAATGGTAATGAAAAGAATCTCAGTCATGGATCTGTGTGCTCTTTTCGTTAATATCACCTTGCACTGCACACTTAGTGGACTCCTTTAAAACGTACAAAAACAGGTGTTGATAAAAGACTTCCCTGCTCGAATAATTCGCTGATGAAGTCTAAATAGTGTCCAGGGGTCCAAAATAACCAGCAGCCAGATGGAGCTGCAGTGGTGTAGCAGACATCATAGTAAGCACCTCAAATGATTTATATATATTACTTAGGTTAGGGCTAAGGTTAAAGGGGCTGTTTGCAACATTTAAACAAATGCCTAGAGGGTGCTAACTTTGCAATATATTTCAGGCAGTATTTCCCACCCTCCTCCGGCTTCTATGATAAGACCATACGTCCTCTTTTGTGGGACCGTCCGGGGTGTCCGGGCGGGGTTTCTTAAATACCTCAAATATCCGGTGATTTGTGTCAAGGTTGCGTGTATTTTCAATATATGTACAGGGTTAAAAAAAACTAATTGTGAAGGTGTGCAGATGCAGCAACATCGTGAGGGAGGCACAGAGACAGAGAGAGCGAGAGAGGTAGTGAATTGATTGTCGATCAAGGCACACTTGGTCAACAGGGTGGCCGTATAAACAACTTTAATACTGGTATAAATATGCGCCACACTGTGAACCCACACCAAACAAGAATGACAAACACATTTCGGGAGAACATCCGCACCGTAACACAACATAAACACAACAGGACAAATACCCAGAAGCCCTTGCAACATTGACTCTTCCGGCGTGCTACAATATACACCCCAGCTAACCCCTCAACCAACATCAAATTTTTGGGACCCCATTTTTTTTACTTGATGGGGTCCATGGGACCTTAGCGCCAACACTGCTGTCAATAGAGGAGAAATAATGTTTTATTTACAAAACCCTGTTTCAATATGAGTTGGGAAATTGTGTTAGATGTAAATATAAACGGAATACAATGATTTGCAAATCCTTTTCAACCCATATTCAGTTGAATATGCCACAAAGACAACATATTTGATATTCAAACTCATAAACTGTATTTTTTATTTTATTTTTGCAAATAATAATTAACTAAAATTTCATGGCTGCAACACATGCCAAAGTAGTTGGGAAAGGGCATGTTCACCACTGTGTTACATCACCTTTTCTTTTGTTGAAGCTCTGAAAGTGGAATTCTTTCCCATTCTTGTTTTATGTAGAGCTTCAGTCGTTCAACAGTCCGATGTCTGCCCTGTCATATTTTACGCTTCATAATGCGCCACACATTTTTGAGGGGAGACAGGTCTGGATTGCAGGCGGGCCAGGAAAGTACCCGCACTCTTTTTTTTACGAATCCACACTGTTGTAACACGTGCTGAATGTGGCTTGGCATTGTCTGGCTGAAATAAGCAGGGGCGTCCATGAAAAAGACGGCGCTTGGATGGCAGCATATATTGTTCCAAAACCTGTATGTACCTTTCAGCATTAATGGTGCCTTCACAGATGTGTAAGTTACCCATGCCTTGGGCACTAATGCACCCCCATACCATCACACATGCTGGCTTTTGAACTTTGCGTCGATAACTGTCTGGATGGTTCGCTTCCCCTTTGGTCCGGATGACACGATGTCGAATATTTCCATAAACAATTTGAAATGTGGACTCGTCAGACCACAGAACACTTTTCTTCTTTACATCAGTCCATCTTAGATGATCTCGGACCCAGAGAAGCTGTCGGCATTTCTGGATGTTGTTGATAAATGGCTTTCGCTTTGCATAGTAGAGCTTTAACTTGCACTTACAGATGTAGCAACGAACTGTATTTAGTGACAGTGGTTTTCTGAAGTGTTTCTGAGCCCATGTGGTGATATCCTTTAGAAATTGATGTCAGTTTTTGATACAGTGCCGTCTGAGGGATCGAAGGTCACGGTCATTCAATGTTGGTTTCCGGCCATGCCGCTTACGTGGAGTGATTTCTCCAGATTCTCTGAACCTTTTGATGATATTATGGAGCGTAGATGTTGAAATCCCTAAATTTCTTGCAATTGCACTTTGAGAAACGTTGTTCTTAAACTGTTTGACTATTTGCTCACACAGTTGTGGACAAAGGGGTGTACCTCGCCCCATCCTTTCTTGTGAAAGACTGAGCATTTTTTGGGAAGCTGTTTTTATACCCAATCATGGCACCCACCTGTTCCCAATTAGCCTGCACACCTGTGGGATGTTCCATGTAAGTGTTTGATGAGCATTCCTCAACTTTATCAGTATTTATTGCCACCTTTCCCAACTTCTTTGTCACTTGTTGCTGGCATCAAATTCTAAAGTTAATAATTTGTTTGAACATCAAATATGTTGTCTTTGTAGCATATTCAACTGAATATGGGTTAAAAATGATTTACAAATCATTGTATTCTGTTTATATTTTCATCTAACACAATGTCCCAACTCATATGGAAACGGGGTTTGTATTTTAAAATATTTTCATTGTCCGCAACTGATTTGAGTCACTAGTATTCCGAGTTACGAGCTTGGTCGTGGAACACGATGTAATAAGCTTCCTGATTGGCAACCAAGTGTGTCTGATTGTCAATCAGGAACAGGTGCGGGAACCAGCATACTTCAATTTAACATGTCAAGAAGAAGTTATGAACCAAGGGTCAGAAAGGAGCAAAATGAATAAATACTAAGCCCAATAGACTTCAGGTGAATTGAAGTTTCTTCATTCTTGCTTCTTCAAGGAAAAGTTGACATCAAACATTTCTGCTTCTATTCCGCTGATTGAAAACGGGCAGTCTTGTCATAATCCACTTATGAGCAAGCGCGCTGGCTTCTCAGCCGTTTTCACTTCAGAGGTTACGACTACCTCCGGCAGCTCGGTCTTGAGGGCTCCCAGGCCTAAACGCAGAGCCCTCATCTTGGAGCTTCCTGTGTAATCCCAGATCAAAGGTCCCGGAGAAACGGGAATGGATTCTCCACTCTAACAAGCGCACTTTCTCAGATGGCAAGAAATTGAACACATTTTTTTTTTTTTTTTATCGGCCTTCTTCAGGCCAGCTGGCTGACTGAAGTCAAAAGATAGACCTTGTAATGACGATGATGGCGAGGACGAGCTGGGAGCAGAACGCGTGAGAGGACGGGCCTCAACACATCTGTGGTTGTTGGGTGTCTCTTTTCTGGGATCCTATTTAACCCTTCTATTATGTTGTATTATCTTTTCGTTTTCTTGCTGAAATTTGGTGACTTTTCCTCATCTAGGGTCATGAACTAGTGTGTAAAATCATCTTTTTATACAAAGATGATGTTGCGGGTCATTTTGACCCAGACACTTTAACATTAAAGTGTAAATAGCCAAAATAAACAAGTCTCTTTGATGTACTCTTTACTTTGATGTACAATTGTTTGTATTTTGATTGCCTCTGAGACCCAGAGCCAGGTGTGTGAAGAGAGGGAACTTTCTCAAACTTGTCCTTGTCACTGTTCTCATGTCATCTCTTTGACAAACTCACCAAAAAATGAGCTCCAGAAGGATGACATCTGAGGAGACAAGGACAAGTGTGAGAAAGTTCCCTCTCTTCACACACCTGGCTCTGGGTCTCAGAGGCAATCCAAATACAAACAATTGTACATCTAAGTAAAAAGTACATCAAGGAGACATGTTTATTTTTGGATCCGAACAGCTATTTATTTTGGGTCAAAATGACTCGCAACACCATCTTTTTATACAAACTCTGCACAAACATTCCACTACACAACAAAGTGTCCAGATTTACACACCAGTTCATGACCCTAGATGAGGAAAAGTCACCAGACTTCAGCGAGAAAAAGAAAGGATAACCAGTACTTTGATCAACACAAAAACTGAAATGGGTCAAATTGACCCTTAACATAATACAATTGGAATAAAAAAATTATTGTATGTCACTTTTCTAAATGTTTATATAACCTAAAATGAAATTGTTATTGGTTTAACCTGTTTTCTTGACTGTTTTGAGAGCATTTACACAGTACGGGTCAAAACGACCCACAACATAATCAATGTATTTTTTTCCAACATAAACCAAAACAGTACAAATAAATGATAAACAACATTTGCCTACAGTTTTTACTGCAGGTTTTGTATTCTTGATGAATCTCCATTGGTAAAATATTGTCAAAGTTCTAAGATCTGACATGTCCCTCCTCAATATAGTGAACTTTGACACAAATATGATTTGTTTATAATGTCTTGCTGTTTACTGGAATGGTCACTCATCTATGAGATATTTTGTCGTTGTTCTCTAGTTACGTCTAAACTAGCTAAATTATAGTCTACAGCAGGGGTCACCAACGGGTCGCCCGTTAGGACCGGATGAGTCGCCCGCTAGCTCAAATAGCAGCACTTACCAGTGAGCTGCCTCTATTTTTTTAAATTGTATTTATTTACCAGCAAGCTGGTCTCGATTTGCTCGACATTTTTAATTCTAAGAGAGACAAAACTCAAATAGAATTTGAAAATCCAAGAAAATATTTTAAAGACTTGGTCTTCACTTGAATAATTTCAGGTCACGCTTATTCTTTTTTCCAGGGTTATACAGCAACTGACATTAAAAACTTTCAAGATTGTCTGTTTTTTGTTTAGTTTATGGTTGGGTGAGAAAGGCAAGGAAGATTTTGCGAATGTCATCTTGTCATGCTTAAATAAAAAACTACACAAAACCAAGCGAGGATGTATTCATACATTTTTATATAACATAATGTAAAGTGCAGGAATAAAATGAAAGAACTCGATCTACCATTTCAGTCAGAAAAAATGTGTTGACGTTTTTATTTTGAAGGCCACAGTGTATGAGTCGAAATTTTCTGTCAATTTGAAAACGGCCACAGTCTGTAAAGCAAAAAAAAAAGGAAAAATACCTCTTCCCGTTTACTCATCTGTTTTTGTTGATTTGAACTGATGAAAATGGTGCAGATGTGAGACAACCAAACATGAATTTCAAGTAACTAAGTTTGATTTATCGCACAAGACGTAGTCCGGGAACGCTTGTTAAATATGGTAAACTACAACTACCGAGTGGGATAGCGGCGTAGCATCACTTGATTGATTGATTGAAACTTGTATTAGTAGATTTTATAGTACAGTACATATTCCGTACAATGGACCACTAAATGGTAACACCCCAATAAGTTTTTCAACTTGTTTAAGTCGGGGTCCACGTTAATCAATTCATGGTAGAAACAAACTGTTTGCAGTCTCTCTCGACAAATAAATGTAATAAACCTTGACTTAGGAGTATTTTGAGGTACAAACAGTCTCTTGATCAATTGCAATGTTTTAAGTTGTGAGCAAAAAAAATAGTTACAAGCCACGGTTGTAGGATCCACCCAAAACATCCAGTTTTACATGCTAGTGTGGTATGTTTCTGGCCGGGTTACTCTCCCAGGAAAGAGTGACTGTTTGATGACGAATCTTCAAACTGAAAGCTTTATTTGATTCAGCGAGCCTGAGACTGGAACTTCAGCTTCCAGGAATATGGACCTGATTCCTCTCCTTATGTTCGTTGTCCTTAAATACATTTTACACTAAGACTCTTACTCTTTGTAATTATAGCCTTTGAGCCGGCAAGTCTGGACAAAGCCCAGTTTGTTCAGTCAATATATTTACTGGCCTTATCCCACTGCTTATCCCTCCTGATATATACTCCTACCTGTGGGGGCTCCTACCCGATGTTGCTAATGTGTTTATGATCACTCTTAAAATCCATACCTGCATTCCTTTAGGATTCCAATTGTCCTGGGAGCAAAAGCCACCACTCTCTGGATGAACTGTGATGGACGTCTGCACCCGAAGTAATCTAAGGGCATATTTCCTTAATAGAAGAATCCCCTAGTTCACAATCATTTTACACAAATTCCCTTACTCTTTGTAATTCTAGCCTTTGAGCCGGCAAGTCTGGAAAAAGCCCAGTTTGTTCAGTCAATCTATTTACTGGCCTTAACCCACTGCTTATCCCCCCTGATATATACTCCTACCTGTGGGGGCTCCTACCCGATGTTGCTAATGTGTTTATGATCACTCTTAAAATCCAAACCTGCATTCCTTTAGGATTCCAATTGTCCTGGGAGCAAAAGCCACCGCTCTCTGGATGAACTGTGATGGACGTCTGCACCCGAAGGAATCTAAGGGCATATATCCTTAATAGAAGAATCCCCTAGTTCACAATCATTTTACACAAATTCCCTTACTCTTTGTAATTCTAGCCTTTGAGCCGGCAAGTCTGGACAAAGCCCAGTTTGTTCAGTCAATCTATTTACTGGCCTTATCCTACTGCTTATCCCCCCTGATATATACTCCTACCTGTGGGGGCTCCTACCCGATGTTGCTAATGTGTTTATGATCACTCTTAAAATCCATACCTGCATTCCTTTAGGATTCCAATTGTCCTGGGAGCAAAAGCCACCGCTCTCTGGATGAACTGTGATGGACGTCTGCACCCGAAGGAATCTAAGGGCATATTTCCTTAATAGAAGAATCCCCTAGTTCACAATCATTTTACACAAATTCCCTTACTCTTTGTAATTCTAGCCTTTGAGCCGGCAAGTCTGGACAAAGCCCAGTTTGTTCAGTCAATCTATTTACTGTCCTTATCCCACTGCTTATCCCCCCTGATATATACTCCTACCTGTGGGGGCTCCGGCCCAATGTTGCTAATGTGTTTATGATCACTCTTAAAATCCATACCTGCATTCCTTTAGGATTCCAATTGTCCTTGGGAGCAAAAGCCACCATTCTCTGGATGAACTGTGATGGACGTCTGCACCCGAAGTAATCTAAGGGCATATATCCTTAATAGAAGAATCCCCTAGTTCACAATCATTTTACACAAATTCCCTTACTCTTTGTAATTCTAGCCTTTGAGCCGGCAAGTCTGGACAAAGCCCAGTTTGTTCAGTCAATCTATTTACTGGCCTTATCCTACTGCTTATCCCCCCTGATATATACTCCTACCTGTGGGGGCTCCTACCCGATGTTGCTAATGTGTTTATGATCACTCTTAAAAGCCATACCTGCATTCCTTTAGGATTCCAATTGTCCTGGGAGCAAAAGCCACCACTCTCTGGATGAACTGTGATGGACGTCTGCACCCGAAGGAATCTAAGGGCATATTTCCTTAATAGAAGAATCCCCTAGTTCACAATCATTTTACACAATTTCCCTTACTCTTTGTAATTCTAGCCTTTGAGCCGGCAAGTCTGGACAAAGCCCAGTTTGTTCAGTCAATCTATTTACTGGCCTTATCCCACTGCTTATCCCCCCTGATATATACTCCTACCTGTGGGGGCTCCTACCCGATGTTGCTAATGTGTTTATGATCACTCTTAAAATCCATACCTGCATTCCTTTAGGATTCCAATTGTCCTGGGAGCAAAAGACACCACTCTCTGGATGAACTGTGATGGACGTCTGCACCCGAAGTAATCTAAGGGCATATTTCCTTAATAGAAGAATCCCCTAGTTCACAATCATTTTACACAAATTCCCTTACTCTTTGTAATTCTAGCCTTTGAGACAGCAAGTCTGGACAAAGCCCAGTTTGTTCAGTCAATCTATTTACTGGCCTTATCCCACTGCTTATCCCCCCTGATATTTACTCCTACCTGTGGGGGCTCTTACCCAATGTTGCTAATGTGTTTATGATCACTCTTAAAATCCATACCTACATTCCTTTAGGATTCCAATTGTCCTGGGAGCAAAAGCCACCGCTCTCTGGATGAACTGTGATGGACGTCTGCACCCGAAGGAATCTAAGGGCATATTTCCTTAATAGAAGAATCCCCTAGTTCACAATCATTTTACACAAATTCCCTTACTCTTTGTAATTCTAGCCTTTGAGCCGGCAAGTCTGGACAAAGCCCAGTTTGTTCAGTCAATCTATTTACTGTCCTTATCCCACTGCTTATCCCCCCTGATATATACTCCTACCTGTGGGGGCTCCTACCCGATGTTGCTAATGTGTTTATGATCACTCTTAAAATCCATACCTGCATTCCTTTAGGATTCCAATTGTCCTGGGAGCAAAAGCCACCACTCTCTGGATGAACTGTGATGGACGTCTGCACCCGAAGGAATCTAAGGGCATATATCCTTAATAGAAGAATCCCCTAGTTCACAATCATTTTACACAAATTCCCTTACTCTTTGTAATTCTAGCCTTTGAGACAGCAAGTCTGGACAAAGCCCAGTTTGTTCAGTCAATCTATTTACTGGCCTTATCCCACTGCTTATCCCCCCTGATATATACTCCTACCTGTGGGGGCTCCGACCCAATGTTGCTAATGTGTTTATGATCACTCTTAAAATCCATACCTGCATTCCTTTAGGATTCGAATTGTCCTGGGAGCAAAAGCCACCACTCTCTGGATGAACTGTGATGGACGTCTGCACCCGAAGGAATCTAAGGGCATATTTCCTTAATAGAAGAATCCCCTAGTTCACAATCATTTTACACAAATTCCCTTACTCTTTGTAATTCTAGCCTTTGAGCCGGCAAGTCTGGACAAAGCCCAGTTTGTTCAGTCAATCTATTTACTGGCCTTATCCCACTGCTTATCCCTCCTGATATATACTCCTACCTGTGGGGGCTCCTACCCGATGTTGCTAATGTGTTTATGATCACTCTTAAAATCCATACCTGCATTCCTTTAGGATTCCAATTGTCCTGGGAGCAAAAGCCACCACTCTCTGGATGAACTGTGATGGACGTCTGCACCCGAAGGAATCTAAGGGCATATATCCTTAATAGAAGAATCCCCTAGTTCACAATCATTTTACACAAATTCCCTTACTCTTTGTAATTCTAGCCTTTGAGACAGCAAGTCTGGACAAAGCCCAGTTTGTTCAGTCAATCTATTTACTGTCCTTATCCCACTGCTTATCCCCCCTGATATTTACTCCTACCTGTGGGGGCTCCTACCCGATGTTGCTAATGTGTTTATGATCACTCTTAAAATCCATACCTGCATTCCTTTAGGATTCCAATTGTCCTGGGAGCAAAAGCCACCACTCTCTGGATGAACTGTGATGGACGTCTGCACCCGAAGGAATCTAAGGGCATATTTCCTTAATAGAAGAATCCCCTAGTTCACAATCATTTTACACATATTCCCTTACTCTTTGTAATTCTAGCTTTTGAGCCAGCAAGTCTGGACAAAGCCCAGTTTGTTCAGTCAATATATTTACTGGCCTTATCCCACTGCTTATCCCTCCTGATATATACTCCTACCTGTGGGGGCTCCTACCCGATGTTGCTAATGTGTTTATGATCACTCTTAAAATCCATACCTGCATTCCTTTAGGATTCCAATTGTCCTGGGAGCAAAAGCCACCACTCTCTGGATGAACTGTGATGGACGTCTGCACCCGAAGTAATCTAAGGGCATATTTCCTTAATAGAAGAATCCCCTAGTTCACAATCATTTTACACAAATTCCCTTACTCTTTGTAATTCTAGCCTTTGAGCCGGCAAGTCTGGAAAAAGCCCAGTTTGTTCAGTCAATCTATTTACTGGCCTTAACCCACTGCTTATCCCCCCTGATATATACCCCTACCTGTGGGGGCTCCTACCCGATGTTGCTAATGTGTTTATGATCACTCTTAAAATCCAAACCTGCATTCCTTTAGGATTCCAATTGTCCTGGGAGCAAAAGCCACCGCTCTCTGGATGAACTGTGATGGACGTCTGCACCCGAAGGAATCTAAGGGCATATATCCTTAATAGAAGAATCCCCTAGTTCACAATCATTTTACACAAATTCCCTTACTCTTTGTAATTCTAGCCTTTGAGCCGGCAAGTCTGGACAAAGCCCAGTTTGTTCAGTCAATCTATTTACTGGCCTTATCCTACTGCTTATCCCCCCTGATATATACTCCTACCTGTGGGGGCTCCTACCCGATGTTGCTAATGTGTTTATGATCACTCTTAAAATCCATACCTGCATTCCTTTAGGATTCCAATTGTCCTGGGAGCAAAAGCCACCGCTCTCTGGATGAACTGTGATGGACGTCTGCACCCGAAGGAATCTAAGGGCATATTTCCTTAATAGAAGAATCCCCTAGTTCACAATCATTTTACACAAATTCCCTTACTCTTTGTAATTCTAGCCTTTGAGCCGGCAAGTCTGGACAAAGCCCAGTTTGTTCAGTCAATCTATTTACTGGCCTTATCCCACTGCTTATCCCCCCTGATATATACTCCTACCTGTGGGGGCTCCGGCCCAATGTTGCTAATGTGTTTATGATCACTCTTAAAATCCATACCTGCATTCCTTTAGGATTCCAATTGTCCTTGGGAGCAAAAGCCACCATTCTCTGGATGAACTGTGATGGACGTCTGCACCCGAAGTAATCTAAGGGCATATATCCTTAATAGAAGAATCCCCTAGTTCACAATCATTTTACACAAATTCCCTTACTCTTTGTAATTCTAGCCTTTGAGCCGGCAAGTCTGGACAAAGCCCAGTTTGTTCAGTCAATCTATTTACTGGCCTTATCCTACTGCTTATCCCCCCTGATATATACTCCTACCTGTGGGGGCTCCTACCCGATGTTGCTAATGTGTTTATGATCACTCTTAAAAGCCATACCTGCATTCCTTTAGGATTCCAATTGTCCTGGGAGCAAAAGCCACCACTCTCTGGATGAACTGTGATGGACGTCTGCACCCGAAGGAATCTAAGGGCATATTTCCTTAATAGAAGAATCCCCTAGTTCACAATCATTTTACACAATTTCCCTTACTCTTTGTAATTCTAGCCTTTGAGCCGGCAAGTCTGGACAAAGCCCAGTTTGTTCAGTCAATCTATTTACTGGCCTTATCCCACTGCTTATCCCCCCTGATATATACTCCTACCTGTGGGGGCTCCTACCCGATGTTGCTAATGTGTTTATGATCACTCTTAAAATCCATACCTGCATTCCTTTAGGATTCCAATTGTCCTGGGAGCAAAAGACACCACTCTCTGGATGAACTGTGATGGACGTCTGCACCCGAAGTAATCTAAGGGCATATTTCCTTAATAGAAGAATCCCCTAGTTCACAATCATTTTACACAAATTCCCTTACTCTTTGTAATTCTAGCCTTTGAGACAGCAAGTCTGGACAAAGCCCAGTTTGTTCAGTCAATCTATTTACTGGCCTTATCCCACTGCTTATCCCCCCTGATATTTACTCCTACCTGTGGGGGCTCTTACCCAATGTTGCTAATGTGTTTATGATCACTCTTAAAATCCATACCTACATTCCTTTAGGATTCCAATTGTCCTGGGAGCAAAAGCCACCGCTCTCTGGATGAACTGTGATGGACGTCTGCACCCGAAGGAATCTAAGGGCATATTTCCTTAATAGAAGAATCCCCTAGTTCACAATCATTTTACACAAATTCCCTTACTCTTTGTAATTCTAGCCTTTGAGCCGGCAAGTCTGGACAAAGCCCAGTTTGTTCAGTCAATCTATTTACTGTCCTTATCCCACTGCTTATCCCCCCTGATATATACTCCTACCTGTGGGGGCTCCTACCCGATGTTGCTAATGTGTTTATGATCACTCTTAAAATCCATACCTGCATTCCTTTAGGATTCCAATTGTCCTGGGAGCAAAAGCCACCACTCTCTGGATGAACTGTGATGGACGTCTGCACCCGAAGGAATCTAAGGGCATATATCCTTAATAGAAGAATCCCCTAGTTCACAATCATTTTACACAAATTCCCTTACTCTTTGTAATTCTAGCCTTTGAGACAGCAAGTCTGGACAAAGCCCAGTTTGTTCAGTCAATCTATTTACTGGCCTTATCCCACTGCTTATCCCCCCTGATATATACTCCTACCTGTGGGGGCTCCGACCCAATGTTGCTAATGTGTTTATGATCACTCTTAAAATCCATACCTGCATTCCTTTAGGATTCGAATTGTCCTGGGAGCAAAAGCCACCACTCTCTGGATGAACTGTGATGGACGTCTGCACCCGAAGGAATCTAAGGGCATATTTCCTTAATAGAAGAATCCCCTAGTTCACAATCATTTTACACAAATTCCCTTACTCTTTGTAATTCTAGCCTTTGAGCCGGCAAGTCTGGACAAAGCCCAGTTTGTTCAGTCAATCTATTTACTGGCCTTATCCCACTGCTTATCCCTCCTGATATATACTCCTACCTGTGGGGGCTCCTACCCGATGTTGCTAATGTGTTTATGATCACTCTTAAAATCCATACCTGCATTCCTTTAGGATTCCAATTGTCCTGGGAGCAAAAGCCACCACTCTCTGGATGAACTGTGATGGACGTCTGCACCCGAAGGAATCTAAGGGCATATATCCTTAATAGAAGAATCCCCTAGTTCACAATCATTTTATACAAATTCCCTTACTCTTTGTAATTCTAGCCTTTGAGACAGCAAGTCTGGACAAAGCCCAGTTTGTTCAGTCAATCTATTTACTGTCCTTATCCCACTGCTTATCCCCCCTGATATTTACTCCTACCTGTGGGGGCTCTTACCCAATGTTGCTAATGTGTTTATGATCACTCTTAAAATCCATACCTGCATTCCTTTAGGATTCCAATTGTCCTGGGAGCAAAAGCCACCACTCTCCGGATGAACTGTGATGAACGTCTGCACCCGAAGTAATCTAAGGGCATATTTCCTTAATAGAAGAATCCCCTAGTTCACAATCATTTTACACAAATTCCCTTACTCTTTGTAATTCTAACCTTTGAGCCGGCAAGTCTGGACAAAGCCCAGTTTGTTCAGTCAATCTATTTACTGGCCTTATCCCACTGCTTATCCCCCCTGATATATACTCCTACCTGTGGGGGCTCCGGCCCAATGTTGCTAATGTGTTTATGATCACTCTTAAAATCCATACCTGCATTCCTTTAGGATTCCAATTGTCCTGGGAGCAAAAGCCACCACTCTCTGGATGAACTGTGATGGACGTCTGCACCCGAAGTAATCTAAGGGCATATTTCCTTAATAGAAGAATCCCCTAGTTCACAATCATTTTACACAAATTCCCTTACTCTTTGTAATTCTAGCCTTTGAGCCGGCAAGTCTGGACAAAGCCCAGTTTGTTCAGTCAATCTATTTACTGTCCTTATCCCACTGCTTATCCCCCCAATAGAAAAATCCCCTAGTTCACAATCGTATAAGAAATATTTACTCGTCACAATTCACCTCACTAGCATTAGCTTATAGCTAGAGATGTGAAGGAAGAAAGTCTGTGTGAAAGACAGTGTTGACAAGAAGAAGTGGATCATTGAATTGAATTAGAGAAATAAATCATCAAAACCATGACAACGTATCACTGCAGTCTTCACCATCCTGAAGCAGAATGAGTCCAGCACCCCTTGCAATCCCAAAAGGGACAAGCGGTAGTAAATGGATGGATGGATGTACTGATACCAACATGTATAATGCCCATGAAGTGAATTAATTACCTCATATCATGTTTTGCTTATGGTGAAAATGTACATCCAACTTGGGGAAGGTGAATCACCAAATTTAATTAAATATTAGTATTTCATTTTGAGCACATAATAAGATAAAGCCCCTTAGTTTAATATTCACAGGTGGATCGAATCACGTCTCATAGGAAAAGAGGCCCTAACTGTAGCTTCAAAATGCAAAAGTGATAACTGTATCCTTGAGAAGAAACTACAAAGCCAACTTTTAAGTAATGACATAGATTATTATTGCGTGGATGGATACATTTACTGTGCTAATATTTATTGTCTCCCAATGGCCTAAAACAACCCCAAATTTGTAGCCTCATGAAGAAAAATAACTGTAATCAGCCTTTGTTCCTCACTACTTAGCAACTGGACAGCCGAAGCGGGCCTAAGAAAACAACTCCCAACTTTTTCTACTTCATTTATTTAACTGGATTTCTTCTGGCCCCGTCTTGTTCTCTCTCCGCTTCCTCTCTTCAGATTAATGCTGTGATTTTAGCATTATAAATGGCTTCTCCGGCAGCGCTTGGATTAGATTTGTTTCTATGAGATTCATTTCAGCCCCTAACTCTGGTCTGTGCTTATGTGGCTTGTTTACTTGATGAATCCTGCTCGCTCTGTCAACAGCAGTTTGCGAGATGTCCTGGAATAAACCTGTTTGGGGATGAAAACCCGGACTTTCACTGATGTCATCAAAGTATTCGCGAACAAAAACAAAATATTGGAATTCTTTATGATTAAAGGCCTACTAAAATGCCTGCGAAGAGGTGGCGACTTGTCCAGGGTGTACACCGCCTTCTGCCCGATTGTAGCTGAGATAGGCACCAGCGCCCCCCGTTAGAAAATGTATGGATGGATGGGCCTACTGAAATGAGATTTTCTTATTTAAACGGGGTTAAAATGTCCATTTTATGTGTCATACTTGATCATTTCGTGATATCGCCATATTTTTGCTGAAAGGATTTAGTAGAGAACATCCACGATAAAGTTCGCAACTTTTGGTGCTGATAGAAAAGCCTGGCCTGTACCGGAAGTAGCAGACGTCACGGGTTGTGGAGTTCCTCACATCTGAACATTGTTTACAATCATGGCCACCAGCAGCGAGAGCGATTCGGACCGAGAAAGCGATGATTTCCCTATTAATTTGAGCGAGGATGAAAGATTTGTGGATGAGGAAAGTGAGAGTGAAGGACGAGAAAAAAAAATACTATACAGGGGGAGTGATTCAGATGTTATTAGACAAATTCACTAGGATAATTCTGGAAAATTCCTTATCTGCTTATTGTGTGGGGCGGCATAGTTCGGTTGGTAGAGTGGCCGTGGCAGCAACTTGAGGGTTGCAGGTTCGATTCCCGCTTCCGCCATTCTAGTCACTGCCGTTGTGTCCTTGGGCAAGACACTTTACCCACCTGCTCCCAGTGCCACCCACACTGGTTTAAATGTAACTTAGATATTGGGTTTCACTATGTAAAGCGCTTTGAGTCACTCGAGAAAAGCGCTATATAAATATAATTCACTTCACACTACTAGTGTTTTAGTGAGATTATATGGTTTTACCTGTAAAACCTGAAGGTCGGCCCCGCACCTTTCTTCAGCACCAGTCGACGGGTGGTGGCGATGCCCATCTCTGCCCTTCGCAAAGGACCCTCTTCGAAACACGATCTTTCGAAATGATCGCTGCATAATACACTGTACTTTGTGTGTGTGGTCCAATCCAACCGTGTCCGCTTGACCGCTCTGTTCCATAGTAAAGCTTCACCGTCATCTTTCGGGAATGTAAACAATGAAACACCGGCTGTGTTTGTGTTGCTAAAGGCGGCCGCAATACACCGCCTCCCACCTACAGCTTTCTTCTTTGACGTCTCCATTATTCATTGAACAAATTGCAAAAGATTCCGCAACACAGATGTCCAGAATACTGTGTGCGTGACGTCACGCGCACGCGTCATCATACTGCGACGATTTCCCTATTAATTTGAGCGAGGATGAAATATTTGTGGATGAGGAAAGTGAGAGTGAAGGACTAGAAAAAAAAAAGACTATATAAGGGGAGCGATTCAGATGTTATTAGACAAATTTACTAGGATAATTCTGGAAAATTCCTTATCTGCTTATTGTGTTACTAGTGTTTTAGTGAGATTATATGGTCGTACCTGTAAAACCTGAAGGTCGGCCCCGCACCTTTCTTCAGCACCAGTCGACGGTGCGATGCCCATCTCTGCCCTTCGCAAGGGACCCTCTTTGAAACACGATCTTTCGAAATGATCGCTGCATAATACACTGTACTTTGTGTGTGTGGTCCAATCCAACCGTGTTCGCTTGACCGCTCTGTTCCATAGTAAAGCTTCACCGTCATCTTTCGGGAATGTAAACAATGAAACACCGGCTGTGTTTGTGTTGCTAAAGGCGGCCGCAATACACCGCTTCCCAACTACAGCTTTCTTCTTTGACGTCTCCATTATTCATTGAACAAATTGCAAAAGATTCAGCAACACAGATGTCCAGAATACTGTGGAATTATGCCATGAAAAGAGACGACTTATAGCTGTGAACGGTGCTGGAAGAAAATGTCCTCTACAATGCGTGACGTCACGCGCACGCGTCATCATACCGCGACGATTTCCCTATTAATTTGAGCGAGGATGAAATATTTGTGGATGAGGAAAGTGAGAGTGAAGGACTAGGAAAAAAAAAGACTATATAGGGGGAGCGATTCAGATGTTATTAGACAAATTTACTAGGATAATTCTGAAAAGTCCCTTATCTGCTTATTGTGTTACTAGTGTTTTAGTGAGATTATATGGTCGTACCTGTACAACATGAAGGTCGGCCCCGCACCTTTCCTCAGCACCAGTCGACGGGTGGTGGCGATGCCCATCTCTGGCCTTCGCAAGGGACCCTCTCCGATCTTTCGAAATAATCGCTGCATAATACACTGTACTTTGTGTGTGTGGTCCAATCCAACCGTGTTCGCTTGACCGCTCTGTTCCATAGTAAAGCTTCACCGTCATCTTTCGGGAATGTAAACAATGAAACACCGGCTGTGTTTGTGTTGCTAAAGCGGCCGCAATACACCGCCTCCCACCTACAGCTTTCTTCTTTGATGTCTCCATTATTCATTGAACAAATTGCAAAAGATTCAGCAACACAGATGTCCATAATACTGTGGGATTATGCCATGAAAAGAGACGACTTATAGCTGGGAACGGTGGTGGAAGAAAATGCCCTCTACAATGCGTGACATCACGCGCACGCGTCATCATACCGCGACGATTTCCCTATTAATTTGAGCGAGGATGAAATATTTGTGGATGAGGAAAGTGAGAGTGAAGGACTAGGAAAAAAAAAGACTATATAGGGGGAGCGATTCAGATGTTATTAGACAAATTTACTAGGATAATTCTGGAAAGTCCCTTATCTACTTATTGTGTTACTAGTGTTTTAGTGAGATTATATGGTTGTACAAATTGCAAAAGATTCTGCAACACAGATGTCCAGAATACTGTGGAATTATGCCATGAAAAGAGACGACTTATAGCTGTGAACGGTGCTGGAAGAAAATGTCCTCTACAATGCGTGACGTCACAACGTTTAAGCATGATACTTCCGCGCGAAATTTAAAATTGCAATTTAGTAAACTAAAGCGGTCGTATTGGCATGTGTTGCAATGTTAATATTTCATCATTGATATATAAACTATCAGACTGCGTGGTCGATAGTAGTGGCTTTCAGTAGACCTTTAATAGAATATTGTCTATTTGAGATGGAAAACGCTTCTATGGACAAGTGACAGGCTGCCTTGGGGTTAGGGTGTATGGAGTGGGTAATGGGTGATTGGGTTTGGATTGATATGCTTGCGGTTTTCCTAAGGGAACTGAAAGAGGAGTGTTTAATACCTAATGCATCATACGGAGGGAAATATTGACAGTCCGGGCTGCATCTAGCCTTTGTCACACTCCCTTAGGCCTGACAGGTCCCGGGAGTCAAGTAAGAGTTCATTCATTCTTTATTTGTCCGAGCAGTTGGTTAGAATTATGTCATTAAATTTGAATGTTACAACAGTCATATTTTTAACAATTTTCTAACCAAGCAGTCACGTTGTGGTTAGCTGTTAGACGATAAACCCCATAGACTGAAACGGATTCACAAAGTCTTAGATTATCGTAAGGTAACTAAAGGAGTACAAAAACATTGTAAAAGCAAGTAGCTACAAGGGATGGCACAAAAAAAACGGTACCACTGAAGTGAATTAATTAACTCATATTATGTTTGGCACATATCCCTCTGGGACAAAGCAAACCACCACTTTAAAAGGTAGTTATTTCAGTTTGGGCATGTAATAACATAACATTTGTGTGTGACTTGGATTAGTTCAAAGGCAATAAACTCGGACCTTCGTACGCAAAGATGATGGCCCTATCCGTGAGAAGAGACTACATGTTTAGCTTAATGCCAGCATCTAAGATACGACCTGCAGCTGTTGTCTTTCCAGACACTTACACACAAACATCTCCTTTTATGGTTAGGGTGTGCTGTCCTGACTTAACACCCAGAGACATGAAGGAGGAATAAAAATCTGAGGGTTTGGCTTCTCCAAGTTAGGAGTGCTTCATTTTTGACTTGATCTCCTCCAGGAACTGCAGTCCTGCTCCACCGACCTCTGCACCTCTGCCAGCAGCACCGGTATCAGCACCGGTATCAGCACCTTGTCCTGCTCCGCCAACCTCTGCACCTCGGCCTGCTCCGCCGACCTCTGCACCTCGGCCAGCAGCACCGGCTTCAGAACCTCGGCCAGCTCCTCAGCTGCCCTCCTCGTCTCCGGGTTTGACGTCTGCTGCTTCCACACCAAAGACGTCCGCTGCTGCTTCCACGCCTCAGGCGTCTCCTCCTCGTTTCCGGCGAGACGCACCATGGCGCCACTCACGTCCACTTTCCCGACGGCCAAGATGGTGGCTGTTCCTTGGTCGCCGGCCTCGCCGGCCTCAGTGGCGTTCTACTTGCCGCCGCCACCGGACTGGACCCCAGTGGATTCAGGGACACTTGGGTCGGCGACCCACCACTAGTTCGCCCATCCACCCTCCCTTGACTTTTGTTCCTGTTTTTTGGGGGCGTTCGACTTCTAGGACATCTGGGAGCTGTCCATAAGGAGGGGGATACTGTCTTGGCCAGAGCGCATTGGAATGCGCCCTCATCCTTGAGCTCTGTTTCGCGCTTCGGGACACGCCCACGGATGCGTACATCCAAGGACGCGCCATGCGCGCCTCCACCCCGCAGCAGCCACCAGCTGCAATCCATCCATCCATCCATCTTCTTCCACTTATCCGAGGTCGGGTCGCGGGGGCAACAACCTAAGCAGGGAAACCCAGACTTCCCTCTCCCCAGCCACTTCGTCCAGCTCTTCCCGGGGGATCCCGAGGCGTTCCCAGGCCAGCCGGGAGACATAGTCTTCCCAACGTGTCCTGGGTCTTCCCCGTGGCCTCTTACTGGTTGGAAGTGCCCTAAACACCTCCCTAGGGAGGCGTTCGGGTGGCATCCTGACCAGATGCCCGAACCACCTCATCTGGCTCCTCTCCATGTGAAGGAGCAGTGGCTTTACTTTGAGCTCCTCCCGGATGGCAGAGCTTCTCACCTTATCTCTAAGGCTGAGGAAACTCATTTCGGCCGCTTGTACCCGTGATCTTATCCTTTCGGTCATGACACAAAGTTCATGACCATAGGTGAGGATGGGAACGTAGATCGAGCGGTAAAGATCGACCAGCTGCAATCATTTACCAGCAATCAGCACACCTGCCGTTATGAAGGAGCTGCCTTCATAAGCCTGGTCAACTTGCCACCAAGCGCCGGAATATAGTCTTCTGTACCATAAGCCGACTCACGCTTTATGCCCTCTCTCTCTCTCGGTCCTAATCGCTGGGCTTTTTTGCATTTATTATCGTGTCCTCCCTGAGCCCGCAGTTCCCTGTGTTTATCCCCGAGTCACACTGTGTGTGGTGTGCTCCTGGATCTTCCCTGTCTTTTTCGTGCTTCCTGGTTTTCGACTCCTCGCTCGCCCCGGACAACGACGACTCGCTCCTGCCTCTCGACCATGCTTCCGCCCCTGGACAACCCTGCCTGCCTTGCCCTTACCTGAAAGCACCGCTTCTCTCAACACGCACCTCCAACAGTTACGGTAAAACCCCTCCAGTTAAATTCCACACAAAGTCTTTCACCATACACAATCTTCGATTTCGTTCACATTTATATATATGGTCTATATATATATATAGAAAATGAATCTTTGGACAAAACCCCCTGGTATCAGTCTGCCGTCATCTCCCCTTGCAAACCATAACATTTTCCCCATTTATTTTATCATCTATTATTACACCCCAGAGGTGTTTTCTTCTGCTTTTTTAATATATACTCTGTGTATTTATAATTTTGTTTGAATTAATCTTCTCCTGTTGCAGAATACCATTAATTTAGTTTTGCAGAGATTCAAAAATAGTCTGTTTTTGTGCTATTTGTTGACACAAACGGGCATAATTGCCTTAACATTTTCTGTTGACAACCCTGTCACACTTTCAACCGGGAAGACACATTGTTGAGTAAAGAAAGAGCCGTGGAAATTATTTCCAAGGGCTGAACAAAGCACTTTCTTACAAGGTCTCTCCTCCTTTCCCCGCAAACGGAATTTGCAAACTGCAAATTGAGCTGCCTCTTCCTGTTTTTGACAGGCGGGCAGATAAGGTTGTCAGTTGTCATCAAATGACACGGAATATTAAACTACACTGTTTTCACCGCTGATATTTCATCTAAAATGTTGTCTTATCTGTGAATAGTATGACAGAATTGATGGCCTGATTATTACCCCTTAAATATTGGAAAATGAGGGTTATCCAGCTAGCTGGTGGTATAATTATAGAATTACAGCTTGCACTGTGACGGCGCTTGTAGACATACCTGCATTTTATAGTAAACAGTAGATTGTACTAGAACAATGGCTCAAGTGATGTGCTCGCCAGCTTTCTGAGGGATCACTTGTGCACACCAGTTTTCCGAGACTCTGTATTTAGTTAGCGCAGGCAGCATGAAGCAGGGCTTTTATTGTGAAGATAGGAAATGTGCAGTCGGCCTTTAGAGTTTTGACGGAAGGTACGGCGCGAGAGTCTGTTGAAATAAAAAGTGTTTCTCGCCTTCCTCTCGGTCATATTTTCATAATAATGATCTTGCAGCAGCCAGCATCATCTCACAAGACCCTCCGGTACCGTGAATGTCATTTAAGTGACGCCTTGGTGAAGATTGATGATCACTCATTTTTAGGTCTATTTTTTTTAAAAGCCTGGCTGGAGATCGACTGACACACCCCCCGCGGTCGACTGGTAGCTCGCGATCGACGTAATGGGCACCCTTGATCTAATCTAATCTAATCTAATGTCTAGCATTGCAGCGAACAGACGACGCCATTGTAGCTCGCTATAACGTGTACGACAGTGAAAACAATTCTACGGTCTGCCTGCTTTTGATGTTGACAGATAACCTGAGGTTGACAATTCCCTGCTCTACACACGGGCTAAACCAAGCACATTGAACGGGGCCTCAAAGAAAAAACCAAGCACGTGGTCACGGTGTGGTGATTCAATCAAAGTCACACAGCGTTCAACACCCAAATGACGACAATGTATTTTAATTTGGAACCCTGAAAAATCCGCTCACTGTTATGTAGCCCAGGGCTTGAACTGCGAGGAGAGGAAGAAGGGGAAAAAAACACTTGCATGGTTGTGACTGTTCCACCAACTGATGCTAATTCAGCCTGTCATCACCTAAACGGCAAACAAGTGAATACATGAATGAAATCGCTTACTTTACTCACCGGGATGTCCATTGTGGGTGCATACAATAACAATAATAGGACACAGACACATGCAAACTAACTGTAATGTACTGTAGGTGTCAGGCTTGTCCCTGAAGGTTTGGCCATGTTTTAGTTTTTTCCTCTGCATTTTTCTTTGTTTTCTCTGTGTGTGTAGTATTTCCTGTCAGCTGCGGCTGATTGGGCCCTGGCCACACCTGGTGTCAATCAGCCCGCTCCTATTTTTACCTGCTTTGTCTTCCAGTCTCTGCTGGATTATTGTTGGGGTTCGAATTTGGCTGGATTATTGCAGTTTCCACCTGTCTTGTCGCTTGTAGCTTTGTCTGCTTCTGTTCACTCTGCTCATGTCATAGTTCCGTCGTGTCACCATCCATCATCCATCCATCCATCATCTTCCGCTTATCCGAGGTCGGGTCACGTGGGCAGCAGCCTAAGCAGGGAAGCCCAGACTTCCCTCTCCCCAGCCACTTCGTCTAGCTCTTCCCGGGGGATCCCGAGGCGTTCCCAGGCCAGCCGGGAGACATAGTCTTCCCAACGTGTCCTGGGTCTTCCCCGTGGCCTCCTACCGGTTGGACGTGCCCTAAACACCTCCCTAGGGAGGCGTTCGGGTGGCATCCTGACCAGATGCCCGAACCACCTCATCTGGCTCCTCTCCATGTGAAGGAGCAGCGGCTTTATTTTGAGTTCCTCCCGGATGACAGAGCTTGTCACCCTATCTCTAAGGGAGACCCCCACCACCCGGCGGAGGAAACTCATTTCGGCCGCTTGTACCCGTGATCTTATCCTTTCGGTCATGACCCAAAGCTCATGACCATAGGTGAGGATGGGAACGTAGATCGACCGGTAAATTGAGAGCTTTGCCTTCCGGCTCAGCTCCTTCTTCACCACAACGGATCGGTACAATGTCCGCATTACTGAAGACGCCGCACCGATCCGCCTGTCGATCTCACCATCCACTCTTCCCTCACTCGTGAACAAGACTCCTAGGTACTTGAACTCCTCCACTTGGGGCAGGGTCTCCTCCCCAACCCGGAGATGGCACTCCACCCGTCGTGTCACAGTAAGTGTTTTTGTTCTTAGCCAAGTTTGTTATCCGCCTCGTGCGCGCCTTTTGTCGGCACCCTTTTGGTTTGTTCTTGTTTTAGTTTTTGATAAAATCATGTTTTCTTACGCAATGCCTGCCTCCTTCTCTGCATCTTGGGGTTCGTCACCAACAAACTCTGACAGTAAGTTTTGTATCTTTTAATGATTTTTTTTATCATTTCCAATAGGAAACACAACAAAAGAAACATTTAAAAAAACAAATGCTATGAATGAATGTATGTGTATACAAAAGTTTATATATAGTCGTTGCATATCTAAATAAATGAAAACAATAATTTTATTCTAAATAATATACATATGTAATAATATAAATGGAATTGTATATATATTGTGTATGATACAGTTAATATCATCTGTCGTGTGGGTTCAATGGACCACACAGGAAGGACATTGCTTTTGAGCAGGTTTGACTTTTGTTTATTTTGCAATAAAGCTTTGTCTTCAGGTCGGATCACTTTTCAGCTGCTCCTCTCCACTGCTCGCTCACGGTCCGCTTTTCAGCTGCCGTCGTCGTCGTCCTCGTCTGCTCTTTGCTTTCGCTCCTCGGTCGCTGCTGCGGGCTCTCCTCCTCCTTCTGCCCTGATCACTCCTCCTTCTCCCCTTGTATACATCGTGAGGAGATAAGTTAACTGTGTACCAGTGCGCGATCCACACACCTGCACTTGACTGGGGGGTCGCTCCCGGCACGCCCCGCCTCTCCGCTCGGCCGCATCCTCCGCTTCCCCGCCGCCTCTCCACACATACAAAATATGATTGTTTGCTGTCATGATTAATCACACTTTTGAATTTGGATTAATTATGATCAACCACGGGCAGCACGGTGGAAGAGGTTAGTGCGTCTGCCTCACAATACAAAGGTCCTGGGTTCTACTGTGAGGGACTAACTCTGTTTACACCAACAAACAGAAAATACAGACATAAAAGCTGAAATAAGTCAGTATTTGTAAAGTATGTGAGAAAATTAAAAACAAATTAATGTTTGCAAAGAAAAACACTAATTACCTGACATGGAGAGAAACTTATTTTGAGATGCATTTTGACACAAACATTGTTATTTAGTGACGGTGGTTTTCTGAAGTGTTCCTGAGCCCATGTGGTGATATCCTTTAGAGCTTGATGTCGGTTTTTGATACAGTGCCGTCTGAGGGATGGAAGGTCACGGTCATTCAATGTTGGTTTCCGGCCATCCCGCTTACGTGGAGTGATTTTTAAACATTTTCTGAACCTTTAGATGATATTATGGAGCGTAGATGTTGAAATCCCTAAATTTCTTGCAATTGCACTTTGAGAAACGTTGTTCTTAAACTGTTTGACTATTTGCTTACCTGACAAGAGGAGAAACTTCTTTTGAGATGCATTTTGACACCAACATTGTTATTTAGTGACAGTGGTTTTCTGAAGTGTTTCAGAGTCCATGTGGTGATATCCTTTAGAGCTTGATGTCGGTTTTTGATACAGTGCCGTCCGAGGGATGGAAGGTCACGGTCATTCAATGTTGGTTTCCGGCCATGCCGCTTACCTGGAGTGAGTTTTCAAAATTCTCGGAACCTTTTGATGATATTATGGACTAGATGTTGAAATCCCTAAATTTCTTGCAATTGCACTTTGAGAAAGGTTGTTCTTAAACTGTTTGACTATTTGCTCACGCAGTTGTGGACAAAGGGGTGTACCTCGCCCCATCCTTTCTTGTGAAAGACTGGGCATTTTTTGGGAAGCTGTTTTTATAGCCAATCATGGCACCCACCTGTTCCCAATTAGCCTGCACACCTGTGGGATGTTCCAAATAAGTGTTTGATGAGCATTCCTCAACTTTATCAGTATTTATTGCCACATTTCCTAACTTCTTTGACACGTGTTGCTGGCATCAAATTGTAAAGTTAATGATTATTTGCACAGAAAAAAATGTATGAGTTTGAACATCAAATATGTTGTCTTTGTAGCATATTCAACTGAATATGGGTTGAAAAGGATTTGCAAATCTTTGTATTCTGTTTATATTTACATCTAACACAATTTCCCAACTCATATGGAATCGGGGTTTGTATTTGACCATGTCTTTTGTGGTGCACCCGTGGCCCGGAAGCACTCTACTATTCCGTAGAATTAGATCAGGAACTTGATTGCCTTTGCTGACGAGAAAAAAAAACCTGTTAAATGGTAACTTAGTCCCTGCCGAGGCAGCCCTTTTAGTCGCCGTGCTGTTCATTATGGTCATTATCTTCTAGTCAGAGCTTAGAGGGAGTCTCGTTTGGTGGCCTTAGAGTAAGATCTAACCTCCAATATTTGCTTTGTCTTCCTTTGGCTGTGACCTTTTGTATTCACTAAGTGCTTTGCCTCCAGGTGTGAAATTTGCTATGATGAAAATCAGCCTCTCTCCGTGAAGCCATGACCTCAGTCGCAAAAGTGTGGCTGGTGCCCTCCGGGTTGCAAGTACAGTAAAGTCTTGCTTCAGGTGGAAGAATTCAAGTGTCGCAGATTGTGAAAAGGATGGATTGTGTGCAGTAGTACACTCCGTTTACTGAACTGCCTTATGGTTTCAGTCTCAATCATTCTACTTAGCTCACATACCGTATGGTCACGACCTTTGAGTCGTAGCAGAAAGGACAAGATAAATACGTCTGAGTTGCCATTCGGGGAAAGTTGAAGTGCCAGTAAAGTTGTGTTTTTCTTTCCTGAAACGCCTCCTTGGTCGGTAGTACAATACAAACCCAGGTTCAGACCTAATACACGTTGGACAGACTAGGGCTGTCCAATAAAATATTTAATCCGTTCCTAGTTCATTTAAAATTATTCGCAAAATGTAAATGTTATTTCCTTGAATTGCCTTCAATCAATCAATCAATGTTTACTTATATAGCCCTAAATCACTAGTGTCTCAAAGGGCTGCACAAACCACTACCACATCCTCGGTAGGCCCACATAAGGGCAAGGAAAACTCACACCCAGTGGGAAGTCAGTGACAATGATGACTATTTTTGCACTTAGTTACCAACTGTAGTTACTGACTGTGGTTTTATGAGCCCATGTGGTGATATCCTTTACACACTGATGTCGGTTTTTGATGCAGTACCGCCTGAGGGATCAAAGGTCCGTAATATCATCGCTTACGTGCAGTGATTTCTCCAGATTCTCTGAACCTTTCGATGATTTTACAGACCGCAGATGGTAAAATCCCTAAATTCCTTGCAATAGCTCGTTGAGAAATTTTGTTCTCAAGCTGTTCGACAATTTGATTACAAAGTGGTTGTTTGTGAATTACTTAGCATTTCACGGAAGCTGCTTTTATACCCAATCATGGCACCCACCTGTTCCCAATTTAGCCTACACGCCTGTGGGATGTTCCATATAAGTGTTTGATGAGCATTCCTCAACTTTATCAGCATTTATTGCCACATTTCCCAACTTCTTTGTCACGTGTTGCCGGCATCAAATTCTAAAAGTAACGATTATTTGCGAAAAATATGTTGTCTTTGTAGAATATTCAACTGAATATAAATGATAAATGGGTTGTACTTGTATAGCGCTTTTCTACCTTCAAGGTACTCAAAGCGCTTTGACACTACTTCCACATTTACCCATTCACACACACATTCACACACTGATGGAGGGAGCTGCCATGCAAGGCGCCAACCAGCACCCATCAGGAGCAAGGGTGAAGTGTCTTGCTCAGGACACAACGGATGTGATGCGGTTGGTAGTAGGTGGGAATTGAACCAGGGACGCTCGGGTTGCGCACGGCCACTCTCCCCACCGCGCCACGCCGTCCCTAATATGGGTTAAAAATGATTTGCAAATCATTGTATTCTGTTTATATTTACATCTAACACAATTTCCCAACTCATTAGGAAACGGGGTTTGTATTTAAAATGGATAAAAAAAAACAGTGATACGTCTTTAAGTTTAAGAAGTTGTAAAACAGCAAACTTATGTACTTACCTTACACAACTGGCAAGTTCGCGATTGTATACTTGCTCGGAGGACAGTTTTAATACATTTTCGACTGGACTCCTCTGGGGCATCAGCCCACGGACATTGCTGGCCTAGTTTGGATCAAATATAGGTAATATTGTGTTTCCAGTTGCAGTTACTTAAAAAATGAGTTGAATACAGCTCGCAGCAAAGACAGGGTCTTATAAAAACAGCAGCAAAAATAAACGACTTTTCGAAAACGCCCTTCCGAGTATGATTCCGTGCAGCTTGCTTCAAAAGAGCCATGATAAACCCTCACTTGGAGTCTCACCCAATAGCTATTTTGTCAAGTTTGTTCTTGCCAACCTCCCCATCCTTTAATTGCCGTGTGCCCGAACCTATCTTGCCATGGAAGAGCATAGCGGAACCAATCTTGCTTTACTTTTCCAGGGGCGAAAAAATATTGTGATCGGAAGAGCAGATGCTGGTCATTTTCTAAAGTCAAGACGGGGTTTTTTCTCTTCAATCCTCCCTACGGACATGACTCGGTGTTTAACCCCCTGCCACAGGATGTGATTGTGCTACTGAGTCGTAGTCTATTTATTAATGTCCCAGTGGGGAGGGAAGCTCAGGGGGATAAGTCATCAAGGAAAGCTGGTCAACCTGCATTGAAACCATGGGAGCAAACAAAAACGAGGTCTGATACTGTATGCTCCTCCTGTCCCTTGGACAAAGCCATAGCAGCCCGAGAGTGATAGGTTTGCTAAGGCAATCATGCGTCTCTCTTCACCTGTATCAGACCAATTGGCCGGCCTTCTATGGACAGCTGCTCTCTTGCAAAGTGGTTGACACATTGATGGATAATAATGGATGGACACAAACCTCCATGTGGCAGATATGGGATAAAATACGGGATCCGTCACACTTGACCAATCCCAAAAATAGGTAAAAATTATTATATAAAAGCATAACGGTCCATACACACTCACGGTATAGCTCGGTTGGTAGAGTGCCCGTGCCAGCAACTTGAGGGTTGCAGGTTCGATTCCCGCTTCCGCCATCCTAGTCACTGCCGTTGTGTCCTTGGGCAAGACACTTTACCCACCTGCTCCCAGTGCCACCCACACTGGTTTAAATGTGACTTAGATATTGGGTTTCACTATGTAAAGCGCTTTGAGTCACTAGAGAAAAGCGCTATATAAAAAATAATAATAATAATAAAAAATAATAATAACAATTGCTCACTTTACTTACCATTGTAATTACCGGACTAAAATATTCTTCATTCAATGACTGTAAATGATGTAAACCAATAATGTAAAAACACTTTACTTACCAGACTACAATATTCTTCATTCAATGACTGTAAATGTAAAAATAATGCATACTTGCCAACCTTGAGACATTCGATTTCGGAAGGGGGGGGCGTGGGTGGGGGGTGGGGTGGAGGTGTGGTTTATGGGCGTGGTTAAGAGGAGAGTATGTTTAGAGCCAATTTGACAACTCGGGTATTTCATTTATATATATATATAGGTGTGGGAAAAATCACAAGACTACTTTGTCTCTACAGAACTGTTTCATGAGGGGTTCCCTCAATCATCCCTCAACCATCAATCTCCTGATGATTGAGGGAACCCCTCATGAAACAGTTCTGTAGAGACGAAGTAGTCTTGTGATTTTTCCCAAACCTACATATTGCGCTCTACCACGGTATCGAGCACTATTCTCTGGATAATCCAATCAGGATATATATATATATATATATATATATATATATATATATATATATATATATATATATATATGTATATATATATATATATATATATATATATATATATATATGTGATAAATGGGTTGTACTTGTATAGCGCTTTGACACTACTTCCACATTTACCCATTCACACACACATTCACACACTGATGGAGGGAGCTGCCATGCAAGGCGCTAACCGGCACCCATCAGGAGCAAGGGTGAAGTGTCTTGCTCAGGACACAACGGACGTGACGAGGTTGGTACTAGGTGGGGATTGAACCAGGGACCCTCGGGTTACGCACGGCCACTCTCCCACTGCGCCACGCCGTCCCATATATATATATATATATATATATATATATATATATATATATATTTATATATATATATATATATATATATATATATATATATATATATATATATACATATATATATTTATATATATATATATATATATACATATATATATATGTATGAAATATTTAACTTTCAGTGAATTCTAGCTATATGTATATTTATTTTATTATATATATATATATATAAATAAAAGATAGTTGAATTTCAGACGGCACCTATCAAATACACAGTAATAAAAACACAGTTGTTCTACTAACTGTACTGTGCTTGCTGGTTACAAAAAAAAAAGAACAACAACACTTACCTTTCACTATTTGTGTAACGTCACTCCCGAGTTTCCAGAAGATGCCGTCTCTCCCTGTCAGCTCTGTTTTTTTTAACATGAGCGCCAAACACTGTTGGATCTTTGCCCCTTTCCCGCTGATATGATCAACTTCGACAGAGGTTTTTCGACGTCCCAGTCAGCGTTTCCACCTTTCCCGCCTCCCCCCCCGCCACCTACGGACTGTGTGTCGGGCCCCACCTGGATCAACTGCGCCCTTGGACGTGCTGGACCCCGCCAGGTTCGGTCTTGTGAATGCAAGATCTTTGACAAACAAAACGTTTATCCTGAAGGATTTCTTCACTTCCCGTGGACTTGACTTCCTCTGTGTGACGGAAACATGGCTGAGAGCCGGTGAGTCCGCCCCTCTTAATGAACTTCTGCCTCCGGAGTGTTCCTACTTGAATTCTCCGCGGTCGTCCAGTCGAAAAGGAGGAGGATTAGCGGGCCGCTCTGCTGCTACATAGCGCTGTTCAGCCGTCCATCAGCCCCAAGGGGAATTAAGCAGTGGTGAAGGCGTTGGATGCCTGTATGATGCTCAATGATCATTTAGTTTGGACAATAGCTCGTTTGCAATCATTGCAGTCAAACATTGTGACTTGTAAGAAGACTAAGTTGCTCTTTAATTTTTACATAAAGCAAGCATGCTGACTTGGCGATAAGGAAAAGAACCATATTTTCCGGACCATAGGGAGCACTGGATTAGTCTATTTTTGAATTTTCATACATAAGGCGCACCGGATCATAAGACGTAGTCATATATATATTTTTTTTTTCTAAACTGAAAACACTTCCTTGTGGTCTTTATAACATGTAATGGTGGTCAAAATGTTGCTTCACAGTAGGTATGGTGTTCCTGGGATGCAACTCAGTATTCTTCTTCCTCCAAACACCACGAGTTGAGTTTATACCAAAAAGTTCTACTTTGGTTTCGTCTGACCACATGACATTCTCCCAATCCTCTGCTGTATCATCCATGTATCCATTTTGGTATAAACTCAACTCCTCGTGTTTAGAGGAAGAAGAATACCGAGTTGCATCCAAAGAACACCATACCTACTGTGAAGCATGGGGGTGGAATCATCATGCTTTGGGGCTGGTTTTTCAGCTAAGGGGACAGGACGATTGATCCGTGTTAAGGAAAGAATGAATGGGGCCATGTATCGTGAGATTTTGAGCCAAAACCTCCTTCCGTCAGTGAGAGCTTTGAACGGTTGACCAAATACTTATTTTTCACCATAATTTACAAATAAATTATTTAATGTGAATTCCTGGATTATTTTGTTCACATTCTGTCTCTCACAGTTGAAGTGTACCTATGATGAAAATTACAGACCACTGTCATCATTTTAAGTGGGAGAACTTGCACAATCGCTGGCTGACTAAATACTTTTTTGCCCCGTGTGACGGACTTCCTGCCGCCGTCACTTTGTGGGTTGCCATGACAATGGATGCAGGACGCCTCATAACAGGTTTGACACTTTATTATTTCAACTGTTAAGATCCGTACTCTGATCTTCCCATATTATGGTCTATTGTTCCATTTTTGTATCACCCTGTTTGACGTCTTTATTTCCTGTTTAGTCTGTCACCATGGTAACTCATTAGTTCACCTGCCCCTTGTTATCTACGCACAGCTGTTTTCTTCTAATCACCTCCCTTATTTAAACTCGCCCCTTTTCGTCATTCATTCTTGGATCCTAATTTGCCTACGTGCAATCGTGACAACTCTCATCCTTCTACTGTATGTATTTTCTCGCTAGCTCTCATGCTATGCCACTTGTTTATTCCAGTTTTCATACTGATGATTCGTTTTCTCGTTTGTGCTCTCGAGCCAAGTTTTAGTTTCCGAGTGTTTTATCCTAGCTTTCAGACTACCGTCTTTTGTTTGCCTTTTCTTTAAACCATTGTTTTGGTTCCTAGCCTTTTTATTATTTAATAAATTCATTTATATCATACCTTTGCTGTGTTCTGCTTCGACGCATCCTTGGAAGAACCACCACGCCGAGGAAGAGTCCTCACATTAACAATGTCATTTTCTTGCCATTCGATTTGTGCCACTTTCTGGCTCGCTGGCTCTCCCTGGTTGCCGTCGTGCACTTTTCGGTGCCCACATCCTCGTCTGGATCTCGCTCGTTGTCCTCGTTGTGCTTGTGGTCGGTCGTCTTGTGGTTCCTTCTCCTTCCTCTCTTTTTTCCTTCCTACTTCTCCTCTCTTAAATTCTGTCAGGAGATGGACAGATTGAGACCAGGTGTGTGTGTTACGCACCTGACTTGGATTACGGCGGCGTTGCCCCAGGTAAACCCCGACTCTCCGTTCCGCTACATCCTCCGCCTCCTGGCCTCCATGTTGAGCCGGGCCAAAAAGCGCCACCTCCCGTCGTCGGCCCGTCGTCTTCGCCTCTCCACACCCAACTGGATATCAATCAATCAATCAATCAATGTTTATTTATATAGCCCCAAATCACAAATGTCTCAAAGGGCTGCACAAATCATTACGACTACAACATCCTCGGAAGAACCCTCAAAAGGGCAAGGAAAACTCACACCCAGTGGGCAGGGAGAATTCACATCCAGTGGGACGCCAGTGACAATGCTGACTATGAGAAACCTTGGAGAGGACTTCAGATGTGGGCAACCCCCCGCCCCTCTAGGGGGCCGAAAGCAATGGATGTCGAGCGGGTCTAACATGATACTGTGAAAGCTCAATCCATAGTGGCTCCAACACAGCCGCGAGGGTTCAGTTCAAAGCGGATCCAAGACAGCAGCGAGAGTCCCGTCCACAGGAAACCATCTCAAGCGGAGGCAGATCAGCAGCGTAGAGATGTCCCCAACCGATACACAGGCGTGCGGTCCATCCCGGGTCTCAACTCTGGACAGCCAGTACTTCATCCATGGTTATCGGACTGGACCCCCTCCACAAGGGAGGGGGGGACATAGGAGAAAAAAGAAAAGAAGCGGCAGATCAACTGGTCTAAAAAGGAGGTCTATTTAAAAACTAGAGTATACAAATGAGTTTTAAGGTGAGACTTAAATGCTTCTACTGAGGTGGCATCTCGAACTTTTACCTGGAGGGCATTCCAGAGTACTGGAGCCCGAACGGAAAACGCTCTATAGCCCGCAGACTTTTTTTGGGCTCTAGGAATCACTAATAAGCCGGAGTCTTTTGAAGGCAGATTTCTTGCCGGGACATATGGTACAATACAATCGTGTTTTGTTTCCTTCTTTACTGTGCATTTTCTGCCGGTGCGACGTATAATCCGGAGCGATTTATAATCCAAGAAATACGGTACATGTCTGTACACTGCGAGCGATTCGTACACCAAAGCATGTTTTTTTACAGTCTGTGGTTCCTAAATCGTTAAGTTTGTACAATTTTTAAGTTTTGTGTTGTTTGCAGCTCGGCACCTTTCCAAATAACCCCTAAGAGTTGATCAATGATGCCCTCCTGATTGAATTTGTATCAATCAATCAATCAATGTTTATTTATACAGCCCCAAATCACAAATGTCTCAAAGGACTGCACAAATCATTACGACTACAACATCCTCGGAAGAACCCACAAAAGGGCAAGGAAAACTCACACCCAGTGGGCAGGGAGAATTCACATCCAGTGGGACGCCAGTGACAATGCTGACTATGAGAAACCTTGGAGAGGACCTCAGATGTGGGCAACCCCCCCCCCTCTAGGGGACCGAAAGCAATGGATGTCGAGCGGGTCTAACATGATACTGTGAAAGTTCAATCCATAGTGGCTCCAACACAGCCGCGAGAGTTCAGTTCAAGCGGATCCAAGACAGCAGCGAGAGTCCCGTCCACAGGAAACCATCTCAAGCGGAGGCGGATCAGCAGCGTAGAGATGTCCCCAACCGATACACAGGCGAGCGGTCCATCCCGGGTCTCGACTCTGGACAGCCAGTATTTCATCCATGGTTATCGGACCGGACCCCCTCCACAAGGGAGGGGGGGACATAGGAGAAAAAAGAAAAGAAGCGGCAGATCAACTGGTCTAAAAAGGAGGTCTATTTAAAAACTAGAGTATACAAATGAGTTTTAAGGTGAGACTTAAATGCTTCTACTGAGGTGGCATCTCGAACTTTTACCAGGAGGGCATTCCAGAGTACTGGAGCCCGAACGGAAAACGCTCTATAGCCCGCAGACTTTTTTTGGGCTCTAGGAATCACTAATAAGCCGGAGTCTTTTGAAGGCGGATTTCTTGCCGGGACATATGGTACAATACAATCGTGTTTTGTTTCCTTCTTTACTGTGCATTTTCTGCCGGTGCGACGTATAATCCGGAGCGATTTATAATCCAAGAAATACGGTACATGTCTGTACACTGCGAGCGATTCGTACACCAAAGCATGTTTTTTTACAGTGTGTGGTTCCTAAATCGTTAAGTTTGTACAATTTTTAAGTTTTATGTTGTTTGCAGCTCGGCACCTTTCCAAATAACCCCTAAGAGTTGATCAATGATGCCCTCCTGATTGAATTTGTATCAATCAATCAATCAATGTTTATTTATATAGCCCCAAATCACAAATGTCTCAAAGGACTGCACAAATCCTTACGACTACAACATCCTCGGAAGAACCCACAAAAGGGCAAGGAAAACTCACACCCAGTGGGCAGGGAGAATTCACATCCAGTGGGACGCCAGTGACAATGCTGACTATGAGAAACCTTGGAGAGGACCTCAGATGTGGGCAACCCCCCCCCCTCTAGGGGACCGAAAGCAATGGATGTCGAGCGGGTCTAACATGATACTGTGAAAGTTCAATCCATAGTGGCTCCAACACAGCCGCGAGAGTTCAGTTCAAGAGGATCCAAGACAGCAGCGAGAGTCCCGTCAACAGGAAACCATCTAAAGCGGACGCGGATCAGCAGCGTAGAGATGTCCCCAACCGATACACAGGCGAGCGGTCCATCCCGGGTCTCAACTCTGGACAGCCAGTATTTCATCCATGGTTATCGGACCGGACCCCCTCCACAAGGGAGGGGGGGACATAGGAGAAAAAAGAAAAGAAGCGGCAGATCAACTGGTCTAAAAAGGAGGTCTATTTAAAAACTAGAGTATACAAATGAGTTTTAAGGTGAGACTTAAATGCTTCTACTGAGGTAGCATCTCGAACTGTTACCGGGAGGGCATTCCAGAGTACTGGAGCCCGAACGGAAAACGCTCTATAGCCCGCAGACTTTTTTTGGGCTCTAGGAATCACTAATAAGCCGGAGTCTTTTGAAGGCAGATTTCTTGCCGGGACATATGGTACAATACAATCGTGTTTTGTTTCCTTCTTTACTGTGCATTTTCTGCCGGTGCGACGTATAATCCGGAGCGATTTATAATCCAAGAAATACGGTACATGTCTGTACACTGTGAGCGATTCGTACACCAAAGCATGTTTTTTTACAGTCTGTGGTTCCTAAATCGTTAAGTTTGTACAATTTTTAAGTTTTGTGTTGTTTGCAGCTCGGCACCTTTCCAAATAACCCCTAAGAGTTGATCAATGATGCCCTCCTGATTGAATTTGTATCAATCAATCAATCAATGTTTATTTATATAGCCCCAAATCACAAATGTCTCAAAGGACTGCACAAATCATTACGACTACAACATCCTCGGAAGAACCCACAAAAGGGCAAGGAAAACTCACACCCAGTGGGCAGGGAGAATTCACATCCAGTGGGACGCCAGTGACAATGCTGACTATGAGAAACCTTGGAGAGGACCTCAGATGTGGGCAACCCCCCCCCCCCCTCTAGGGGACCGAAAGCAATGGATGTCGAGCGGGTCTAACATGATACTGTGAAAGTTCAATCCATAGTGGCTCCAACACAGCCGCGAGAGTTCAGTTCAAGCGGATCCAAGACAGCAGCGAGAGTCCCGTCAACAGGAAACCATCTCAAGCGGAGGCGGATCAGCAGCGTAGAGATGTCCCCAACCGATACACAGGCGAGCGGTCCATCCCGGGTCTCAACTCTGGACTGCCAGTATTTCATCCATGGTTATCGGACCGGACCCCCTCCACAAGGGAGGGGGGGACATAGGAGAAAAAAGAAAAGAAGCGGCAGATCAACTGGTCTAAAAAGGAGGTCTATTGAAAAACTAGAGTATACAGATGAGTTTTAAGGTGAGACTTAAGTGCTTCTACTGAGGTAGCATCTCGAACTGTTACCGGGAGGGCATTCCAGAGTACTGGAGCCCGAACGGAAAACACTCTATAGCCCGCAGACTTTTTTTGGGCTCTAGGAATCACTAATAAGCCGGAGTCTTTTGAAGGCAGATTTCTTGCCGGGACATATGGTACAATAAAATCGTGTTTTGTTTCCTTCTTTACTATGCATTTTCGGCCGGTGCGATTTATAATCCCAAAAATACGGTACATGTCCGTACACTGAGAGACGGTTCGTCCACCAAACCATATTTTTTTACAGTCTGTGCTTCCTAAATCGTTAAGTTTGCACAATTTTTAAGTTTTATATTGCTTGCAGCTCGGCACCTTTCCAAATAACCCCTAAGAGTTGATCAATGATGCCCTCCTCATTGAATTTGTATGGTAAGCAAAATCCTCCCCCAAACTGCTGTCATATCAATTATGTCCCAGCATGTGGACACGGTGATAAATAACCATATCGGGTGGCCTTTTCACTTAAGGGTATTCCGTTTTGGCATCGACTTTATAAAAGAAAAAAAAATGAAAATGAGTGATTGCCAAATGCTAACAGTTGCATGTGTGTTTGTGTGATGAGTGCGGTGTCACCAAGGTGGCCTGTTTCTATTAACCCTTACCTGTGCCACACACTCTCAGGGGAGGTGATTATTTTCTAGTCTGGCTAATGGCCCTCACTGACAGCACTTAATGAAAATTAATGGCCTGCTCAAAAGACGCCGCGCACACAAACACGGACGATGCTCCCTTCATCAATGCACATTATTGCCATTGTTAAAGGAATATTTACTGTGGGGAAAGCGAGCATCTACACACTGTTCAAATGCAGCATGTGTCTGTGTGTGTGTTGCATTTGTGTTCTTGCATTGATTGTTTACAAAAAAACATATCCTAATGTGAGGAGAAAGCATTTATCGTCTTTCCTTGAATTGCCGCCAGGGCGCTAACTAATTTAAAACCTTTTCTCACTCCGGCGCTTACCAAAGGCATGCGGTAAATTTAGGCCTGCGCTTATAAATTTGAGTGTGATGTAAGGATACCAACATGAAAGGCACATTTAATTAAAAAAAAGGTTATTATGGTCTTACCTTTACTTATAAATGAAGTCCATGCCCAGCTCCTTCTGATCAAAAGCATAGATAACTTGTTTATAGAAGTCTTCCTTATCTTTCTTCAGTTTTAAAAGTCTCTCTGTCTCGATGTAGATCTATGAATTTTGAATTATATTTATATAGCACTTTTCTCTAGTGACTCAAAGCACTTTACATAGTGAAACCCAATATCTAAGTTACATTTAAACCAGTGTGGGTGGCACTGGAGCAGGTGGGTAAAGTGTCTTGCCCAAGGACACAACGGCAGTGACAAGGATGGCGGAAGCGGGAATCGAACCTGCAACCCTCAAGTTGCTGGCACGGCCACTCTACCAACCAAGCTATGCCCCCCTTCCTTTATTACTTCCTGCTTCGATTGAAAGTCCAGTTCAGAAAACTGTTTTATTTTAGATATGTAATCCTCCATGTTAAAAGATGAAAAATAAACGATCGCTGCTTGTTGTCACTTCTTCTGCAGCCGAGTAGTCACAAGAAGTATCACTAGCGCCCTCTACCACCAGGAAGCCGGAGTCATTTAATGACTCATATTTGACACACACAGCTACGGTATACTAATAAAACATAGCTTACTTTTCTTCTTAGCATATTCAATAGCTTGGACCTTAAATCCTTCTGAATAGCTCATAATTGTCTTCCCTTTATGCGATTTCAAATGATTGAAATCAGCCTCCTCCATTTTGAAAATGATGACAAGTGAAGTGTCACTCGTGACGTGACGAGTTTGACCCAGTGGAAATTCTAGGCATATGCTAATTATTTTGCCAAACGAGTTTGACTCGGTGGAAATTGTAGACATGCGCTAATAAAAATAATATTTTGCGAAACGAGTTTGACCCCGCGTTAATCCTGAGCCGGCGGTAATGCTAAGCGTGCGCTAATTATTTTGCGAAACGAGTTTGACGCGGCAGTAATTCTATCAGGCGCATACTATATACCCGGCGGCAATTCAAGGAAATACGGTAAGTGTGAATTTGGAATGAAATTGTAAAACAAAGATTTCAATGAATAGCTACACTAAATTGCCAAAAGCAGTGACGCGCTGTCAGGGGAGGCAAGTGAGGCACTGCCTCACTTGCCTCCAGGTGGCTTAACCATGAGATGTTCCAAAACGAAGTAATACCATAAACTAAGTTTTAATATTTCTCTTTTGGTTTATGCTTTCTATGTGATTTTGGTGTGGTTCCTGTATGTTTTGATAATTTTTATGGTCAAATTTGCGGAAATTCTATGTTTCCTGATCAAAACAATGCTGCAGACGAGAAGTGAGGCAGACACAGGCGTTGCCTCCACGGCTACACACAGTATGTATTGGGCGTGTGCGTGCCACAGGGGAAAAAAAGGCAGGTCATGAGGCAGTAAGTACCTCTGCCTCAAGATAGGGGGGGATATACTGTCAACTTGCAGTTCAATGCCTCAGCAGCACTCTGACTCGCCACACTGGGAGAAGTGGGGGCGCTCAAGCTAGCAAACACACCCATCCAAATGATCAGAATCAGGTGTACTAATCACTTGGCCTGGCCACAGGTGTATAAAATCAAGCACTTACGCATGGAGACTCTTTCTACAAACATGTGTGAAAGAATGGACCACTCTCAGTGATTTCCAGCGTAGAAATGTCATAGGATGCAACCTGTGCAACTAACCGACTCATGAAATTTCCTCGCTCCTAAATATTTCAAAGTCAACTGTAGGCTTTATTATAAGAAAAATGGAAGAGTTTGGGAACAAAATCAACTCAGCCACCAAGCGTTAGGCCACGTAAACTGACTGGACAGAGCAAAAACGAGAGTGATGACACCAGAACGACCAACAGAAAATGACAGGCTTAAATGCCTACTGAAATTAGATGTTCTTATTTAAACGGGGATAGCAGGTCCATTCTATGTGTCATACTTGATCATTTCATGAAATTTGCCATATTTTTGCTAAAAGGATTTAGTAGAGAACATCGACGATAAAGTTCGCAACTTTTGGTTGCTAATAAAAAAGCCTTGCCTGTACCGGAAGTAGCAGACGATGTGCGCGTGACGTCACAGGTTGTGGAGCTCCTCACATCTGAACATTGTTTACAATCATGGCCACCAGCAGCGAGAGCGATTCCGACCGAGAAAGCGACAATTTCCCCATTAATTGGAGCGAGAATGAAAGATTCGTGGATGAGGAAAGTGAGAGTGAAGGAATAGTAAAAAAAAAATACATTTTAAAAAAAACTAGACGGCAGAGCGATTCAGATGTTATTAGACACATTTACTAAGATAATTCTGGAATATCCCTTATCTTCTTATTGTGTTACTAGTATTCTAGTGAGATTATATGGTCGTACCTATACAACCTGAAGGTCGGAGGGGTGTGGCTACGGGTGTGGTGACCGCCAGTGACTCTGAGGGAAGCCATGTTTCACGACAAGGCGAAGGAGGCCGATGCTTCCTCCACGTTGGAAGCATCCGACGGTCAGGGGCGGCTGGTGGGAGGAGGCAAGAGAGTCCGCAGCTGCCTCTTTGGCAGGTGCAAGAGGAACAACACAAGCTCTCTGCTCTTGTCTACGGTAAGAGCTGACTTATTACCACCATTTTCTCCCCGAAACCTGCCGGTTGACATGTGGTAGGGAACCATGTTCGCTTGACCGCTCTGTTCCATAGTAAAGCTTCACCGTCATCTTTCGGAATGTAAACAAGGAAACACCGGCTGTGTTTGTGTTGCCAAAGGCGGCGGCAATACACCGCTTCCAATCAACATCTTTCTTCTTTGATGTCTCCATTATTCATTGAACAAATTGCAAGAGATTCCGCAGCTGCCTCTTTGGCAGGTGCACGGGAACAACACAAGCTCTCTGCTCATGTCTACGGTAAGAGCTGACTTATTACCACCATTTTCTCCTGAAACCTGCCGGTTGACATGTGGTAGGGAACCATGTTCGCTTAACCGCTCTGTTCCATAGTAAAGCCTCACCGAAACGCCGGCTGTGTTTGTGTTGCCACCTACATCTTTCTTCTTTGATGTCTCCATTATTCATTGAACAAATTGCAAAAGATTCAGCAACACAGATGTCCATAATACCGTGGAATTACGCGATGAAAAGAGACGACTTATAGCTGTAAACGGTGCTGGACCAAAATGTCCTCAACAAGGCATGACGTCACGCGCACGCGTCATCATACCGCGACATTTTAGCATGGTACTTCCGTGCAAAATTTTTAATTGCAATTAGTAAACTAAAAAGGCCGTATTGGCATGTGTTGCTATGTTAATATTTCATCATTGATGTATAAACTATCAGACTGCGTGGTCGGTAGTAGTGGCTTTCAGTAGGCTTTTAAATAGTGACATGATTAACACCAGGTGCGTGAATTCAAAAAATGAGGCAGGAACTAACGAACAGAATATAACTAAACGAGACATGACACATCCATGCTATTCTTCTGTCAGCATCTCAGTTCAATTTCCGCATTCAACGCAATTCCTTCAGTTATTAATAATATTATCATATTTATTATTATTAGGGTTATCCTTTTTTAGAATCTTGCCGTCTCATGTGAGACATCCCATTAGCCTTTTTCTATCAGTTTACGGGCGGCAAGATGACACGATAAAGTCTTCATTTGTTTAATTGCACAACATCGAGCGCGCGTCAAGTTCCTGGCACCGGTGCCAGGGGTGCAGTTGGCACCTTATGAAAAGCAATCTGAGCGAGCTGTGACGACAGCAAGTCCTCTTCTTACCTGCGTGAAAAATGCGCATGAAAGGAAGTCCTTGATGAAAAGCGAGTGTGTACATAACGAAGCAGGAGCATTAGGAGGGAGTGTGAAGCAGACATTATTCCTCCTTACAAAGACTGGCTTGATTTTTACTCCACAATCAAGCCGGGGGGGGTTCGTCAGAACGTGATTGTGTGACATTCACAAAGCAATCAAGAGACATTAATAATGCAGTTAAATAGGATTCCCGGGTATGGCTGTCGCGCTAAAGCCGTCCGAGGCTGAGATAAGAGCAAACAAGCCTCCCTGACTCCTGCAGCCTCATGCGTCCCGCCACTTTTAATCCGTCCAGCACACCGTGACCTTCTGTCTGACCTCCAACCCGCATTCCCGTTTCGCTCCTCTGACATCACCCCTCCACCCCCCCGTTTATCCCCCCCGTTCACTCGGCCGGACCAGGGCTGCCATCTTGGGTTGTGATTTTCTTCTTGCCGTCATCCCATCGTGTCTGAAGACGCCGCATCCCCTGAGAGAGACTAAAAAAAAAATAAAAAAAATTAAATGGTGTGACAGGTTGGGTGGCGAAGAAATACTGCCACCTACTGGCCTTCTGGGATTACATCACTTTCAGCAGCCCGGTGCTGTGCAGACGGCGCAACAGTGCCCCCTGCTGTCAGTGGCCAGTCACAAGTATATTACTTTTTTTGTGTGTTTACATACACTTGTAAATCAATCAATCAATCAATGTTTATTTATATAGCCCCAAATCACAAATGTCTCAAAGGGCTGCACACATCATTACGACTACAACATCCTCGGAAGAACCCACAAAAGGGCAAGGAAAACTCACACCCAGTGGGCAGGGAGAATTCACATCCAGTGGGACGCCAGTGACAATGCTGACTATGAGAAACCTTGGAGAGGACCTCAGATGTGGGCAACCCGAAAGCAATGGATGTGGAGCGGGTCTAACATGATACTGTGAAAGTTCAATCCATAGTGGCTCCAACACAGCCGCGAGAGTTCAGTTCAAAGCGGATCCAAGACAGCAGCGAGAGTCCCGTCCACAGGAAACCATCCCAAGCGGAGGCGGATCAGCAGCGTAGAGATGTCCCCAACCGATACACAGGCGAGCGGTCCATCCTGGGTCTCGACTCTGGACAGCCAGTACTTCATCCATGGTCACAAGGGAGGGGGGGACAGAGGAGAAAAAAGAAAAGAAGTGGCAGATCAACTGGTCTAAAAAGGAGGTATATTTAAAGGCTAGAGTATACAGATGAGTTTTAAGGTGAGACTTAACGGATCGATAAAAAAAAAAAAGTAGGGAGTAACGAGCTGATTGTAGATAAATGGAGCAGAGTAAAAGTAGTGTTTCTTTTCTATAAATATACTCAAGTAAAAGTAAAAGTATGTTGCATAAAAACTACTCGTATAAGTACAATTCATCCCAAAGGTTACTCAAGTAAATGTAACGCGTTACTACCCACCTCTGCTCGTCTTGACAAAATTGGTGCAGTTCAGCTAAATTTGTTGGTTTTCTAACATGGACTTGTTTCTTCAGCATTGTCAAGACTTTGGGAAGGCGATTCCAAAACCTGACGACACGTGGACAAAGATGAGACCTTCTGGAGGAAAGTTCTGAAGTCAGATGAAACAAAGATGGAGCTGTTTGGCCACAATACCCAGCAATATAGTTGGAGGAGAAAAAGTGAGGCCTTTAATCCCAGGAACACCACACCTACCGTCAAGCATGGTGGTGGTAGTATTATGCCTTGGGCCTGTTCTGCTGCCAATGGAACTGGTTCTTTAAAGACAGTAAATGAGCCAATGAAAAAGGAGGATTACATCCAACCTAAAATCATCAGCCCAGGGGTTAAGTCTTGGGTGCAGTTGGGTGTTCCAACAGGACAATGACCCCAAACACAGGTCAAAAGTGGTAAAGGAATGGCTAGAATTAGGGTTTTAGAATGGCCTTCCCAAAGTCCTGACTATAACGTGTGGACAATGCTGAAGAAGCAAGTCCATGTCAGAAAATTTAGCTGAACTGCACTAATTTTGTCAAGAGGAGTGGTCAGAAACTCAACCAGAAGCTTGTGGATGGCTACCAAAAGCGCCTTATTGCAGTGAAGTAAGCAAATGTGTTTTTTGACCACTCCTCTAGACAAAATTGGTGGAGTTCAGCTAAATTTGTTGGTTTTCTGACATGGACTTGTTTCTTCAGCATTGTCCACACGTTTAAGTCAGGACTTTGGGAAGGCCATTCCAAAACCTTCATTCTAGCCTAATGTAGCCATTCCTTTACCACTTTTGACATGTGTTTGGGGTCATTGTCCTGTTGGAACACCCGACTGTGCCCAAGACCCAAACTCCGGGTTGATGATTTTAGGTTGTCCTGAAGAATTTGAAGGTAATCCTCCTTTTTCATTGTCCCATTTACTCTCTGTAAAGCACCAGTTCCAATGGCAGCGAAACAGGCTCAGAGCATAAGACTACCACCACTATGCTTGACGGTAGGCATGGTGTCCTAACATTAAAGACCTCAACCTTTCTCCTCCAAACATATTGTGGCCAAACACCTCAATTTTAGTTTCATCTGACATCACACGGACAAAGATAAGATCTTCCGGAGCAAAGATCTGTGGTCACGACTGCACTTCTTTAATTAACCAGACCAAAAATACCCGAGTCTTGTGATTTATGTGCTTTTTCATTCCTCGCGGAAAAGACCAGATGAATAATTACTAGAGATGGCAATATTTAGCTTGTCCCGAAGAATTTGGAGGTAATCCTCCTTCGTCATTGTCCCATTTACTCTCTGTAAAGCACCAGTTCAATTGGCAGCAAAACAGGCCCAGAGCTTAATACTACCACCACCATGCTTGACGGTAGGCATGGTGTCCTAACATTAAAGACCTCAGCTTTTCTCCTCCAAACATATTGTGGCCAAACAGCTCAATTTTAGTTCCACCTGACATCACACGGACAAAGATAAGACCTTCCTGAGGAAAGATCTGTGGTCACGACTGCACTTCTTTAAGTAACCAGACCGGAAATAGCCGAGTCTTGTGATTTATGTGCTTTTTCATTCCTCGCGGAAAAGACAGGATGAATAATTACTAGAGACGGCAATATTTAGCTTGTTCTGAAGAATTTTTAAGGTAATCCTCCTTTTTCATTGTCCCATGTACTCTCTGTAAAGCACCAGTTCCATTGGCAGCAAAACAGGCCCAGAGCATCATACTACCACCACCATGCTTGACGGTAGGCATGGTGTCCTAACATTAAAGACCTCAACCTTTCTCCTCCAAACATATTGTGGCCAAACACCTCAATTTTAGTTTCACCTGACATCACACGGACAAAGATAAGACCTTCCGGAGCAAAGATCTGTGGTCATGACTGCAAATCTTTGATTAACCAGACCAAAAATACCCGAGTCTTGTGATTTATGTGCTTTTTCATTCCTCGCGGAGAAGACCAGATGAATAATTACTAGAGACAGCAATATTTCTTTATATGACCTCACGATCCTGCAGTCTCCGTCACAGTCGAGACTGTTTTCATGTCAACATGCATCTAGGTCAGCCGGCGGAGAAGAGATTAGGAAACTGGATGGATAATGAAGAATCCATCGCCGGCATCTTTTGTCTCTGCTTGCTTATTGCAGATAAATTAGGTTCTGGTTGCATAATCAATTTGCTTGGCTTTGAATTATTCATTTAGAACACCTGACAGTCGATATTGTGGAAAATCCTCTACCAACCACGTCGGTTTGAACTCGCCACCGCCGTGTTTCTGGCAGGCGTGGCGAGAAAGAAACTTCTGAGCTTGTTGATGCATCGCCGTGACGCAGACGTCTCGCTGGGTTGTTCATCTTTTCACCACAATGGTAAACTGCAAGTTTGCACAGCAGAGTTAAACCCGAAGGCAAACCTCTGAGGTCAGTCGGGAGAAAGCAGAAACCTCAGCAGCCGCGCTCAGACTCCCTTCTGACTCTCCTCAAAGAAAACATTTTCCAACACCAGCTTTTTGGCTTTCTCCAGCCCACACACACATTTTTGTATTTGTTACCTTATTAAGACCTCTTAATAAGATGCTGTACTCTTCAGCATCTACATGCTGCCGCTGGGTGACATCATACGCAAATACGGTATTAGCTTTCACTGTTATGCTGATGACACCCAACTCTACATGCCCCTAAAGCTGACCAACACGCCGGACTGTAGTCAGTTGGAAGCGTGTCTTAATGAAATTAAACAATGGATGTCCGCTAATTTTTTGCAACTTAACGCCAAAAAAACGGAAATGCTGATTATCGGTCCTGCTAGACACCGACCTCTATTTAATAATACAACTTTAACATTTGACAACCAAACAATTAAACAAGGCGACACGGTAAAGAATCTGGGTATTATCTTCGACCCAACTCTCTCCTTTGAGTCACACATTAAAAGCGTTACTAAAACGGCCTTCTTTCATCTCCATAATATCGCTAAAATTCGCTCCATTCTGTCCACTAAAGACGCCGAGATCATTATCCATGCGTTTGTTACGTCTCGCCTCGATTACTGTAACGTATCATTTTCGGGTCTCCCCATGTCTAGCATTAAAAGATTACTGTCACGCGTTCGGCGCACTTGTTGCGCGGAGTTGCCACTTCGTGGATGCACACACTACCAGTCAGCAGGATTGCAGGTAAGAATACGTTTTAATATAACAAAACAAAAGAACACTAGTGCAAAAAAGGAGAAAAACAAAGCGCGTGCCAATGCACGGAAAGCTAATGCTAAAAACGTAGCAGGAAACAGAAAACATTAAACGACGTGCCACACGCACGTGAAGCTAAGGCGGAACTTAGCACAAAATAATCGAGGACACAGGATACAACAACGTGACGTGTTGCGAAAAGCAAGTAATGGACCGAGGACGAACTAAGGAACCAGGTGGGCTTTAATACACAAATAATTATTAGAAACAGGTGTGTGACAGGAGCCCGTGAGGAGGAACACAATACGTTGCCATGGTGACTAACACTAACAAGGAAGTGCTCAAACAAGGATCGGCAGAGTCCAGAAACAAAACATGAACAAAGACATAAATGCGGCAAAACAATAAACGATCCGCATACCGGATCGTGACAATTACAGTTGGTACAAAATGCGGCTGCTAGACTTTTGACAAGAACAAGAAAGTTTGATCACATTACGCCTGTACTGTATATACCTTTATATACATATATACATACATATATACCTATACTGTATATACCTTTATATACATATATACATACATATATACCTATACTGTATATACCTTTATATACATATATACATACATATATACCTGTACTGTATATACCTTTATATACATATATACATACATATATACCTATACTGTATATACCTTTATATACATATATACATACATATATACCTGTACTGTATATACCTTTATATACATATATACATACATATATACCTATACTGTATATACCTTTATGTACATATATACATACATATATACCTATACTGTATATACCTTTATATACATATATACATACATACATACCTATACTGTATATACCTTTATATACATATATACATACATATATACCTATACTGTATATACCTTTATATACATATATACATACATATATACCTGTACTGTATATACCTTTATATACATATATACATACATATATACCTATACTGTATATACCTTTATATACATATATACATACATATATACCTATACTGGCTCACCTGCACTGGCTTCCTGTGCACTTAAGATGTGACTTTAAGGTTTTACTACTTACGTATAAAATACTACACGGTCTAGCTCCATCTTATCTTGCCGATTGTATTGTACCATATGTCCCGGCAAGAAATCTGCCTTCAAAAGACTCCGGCTTATTAGTGATTCCTAGAGCCCAAAAAAGGTCTGCGGGCTATAGAGCGTTTTCCGTTCGGGCTCCAGTACTCTGGAATGCCCTCCCGGTAACAGTTTGAGATGCTACCTCAGTAGAAGCATTTAAGTCTCACCTTAAAACTCATCTGTATACTCTAGCCTTTAAATAGACCTCCTTTTTAGACCAGTTGATCTGCCGCTTCTTTTCTTTTTTCTCCTATGACCCCCCCCCCTCCCTTGTGGAGGGGGGGACATAGGAGGGCGGTCCGGTCCGATGACCATGGATGAAGTACTGGCTGTCCAGAGTCGAGACCCTGGATGGATCGCTCGTCGGGACCCAAGATGGACCGCTCGACTGTGTATCGGTTGGGGACATCTCTACGCTGCTGATCCGCCTCCGCTTGAGATGGTTTCCTGTGGACGGGACTCTCGCTGCTGTCTTGGATCCGCTTTGAACTGAACTCTCGCGGCTGTGTTGGAGCCACTATGGATTGAACTTTCACAGTATCATGTTAGACCCGCTCGACATCCATTGCTTTCGGTCCCCTAGAGTGGGGGGGGGGTTGCCCACATCTGAGGTCCTCTCCAAGGTTTCTCATAGTCAGCATTGTCACTGGCGTCCCACTGGATGTGAATTCTCCCTGCCCACTGGGTGTGAGTTTTCCTTGCCCTTTTGTGGGTTCTTCCAAGGATGTTGTAGTCGTAATGATTTGTACAGTCAGACATTTGTGATTTGGGGCTATATAAATAAACATTGATTGATTGATTGATTGATTCTTCAGGACCACCCTTTCTAGATATATAAAGATTTGTATTTACAACATTAATACTGTAAAAATCAGGGGTGTCCAGCTCATTTTAGATGGGGGGCCACATGGAGAAAAATCTACTCCGAAGTGGGCCGGACTGGTAAAATCACGGCACGATAAATTAAAAACAAAGACAACTTCAGATTTCACAACAAAATTAGGCATAATAATGTGTGAATTCCACAACTGTATATATTGGTATCGCTTGATATCAGAATCGGTAATTAAGATTTGGACAATATCGTAATATTAGATGTCGCCAAAAAAGCCATTATCGGACATCCCTAGTCGTTATTTATACTTTCTGAATAAATGATGTGATTATGTTCATCAGTCCACTCATTAGTGTTTATTTTCAATCTATCAAGATAATAAAATCCAACATCAAATTACAGGATAATATTTATGTATTTTTGTTTTTTTTCCATATGTGTGAATGTGAGTGTGAATGCTGTCTGTCTATCTGTGTTGGCCCTGCGATGAGGTGGTGACTTGTCCAGGGTGTACCCCGCCTTCCGCCCGATTGTAGCTGAGATACGCGCAAGCGCCCCCCGCCACCCCAAAAGGGAATAAGCGGTAGAAAATGGATGGATGGATGTACCATCATCTACAACAAGAGTCGGCAACCTTTACCACTCAGAGTCATTTTGAGGTGGTCGTGGTTGGGGGGGCGGGGTGTATAATGTGGCCCAGAAGAGATGCATGGGATTCTGGGTATTTCTTCTGATGTGTTTATGTTGTGTGACAGTGCGGATGTTCTCCCGAAATGTGTTTGTCATTCTTGTTTGGTGTGGGTTCACAGTGTGGCGCATATTTGTAAGAGTGTTAAAGTTATTTATAACACAACCATCAGTGTAACCTGTATGGCTGTTGAAGAAGTATGCCTTGCAATTGTGACCGGCTGGTGCGACGAAATGTGTAAGAGAACGTTCCAAGCATTGTCACCACGACACGCCCTCAAAGTAGTTATGCGGGTGTAAACTGGTGAACGCTAGCACAGGGATGTTACTTAAAGTACTGAAATCCGGACAACCACTCGGAAAAATCTTGAGGGTCGGCAAGTATGCAGCTGAGCCACATCAAAGGGATCAAAGAGCCGCATGTGGCTCCTGAGCCGCGTTGCCGACGCCTGATCTACAAACATACACAGAATTGCTATTGTGACATCTAGTGGACACATTCAGAACAGCCATTTCTTTCATTCAAAAATTTCGGCTCATTTTTCTATTTAGCTAACTCATCCCGCGGGCCGGATAAAACCTGTTCTCGGGCCAGATCAGGCCCACGGGCTTTACGTTTGACACCCCTGGTATACATAATGCTAATAAAAAAAAGGGAAGGTTTCAGTTATTTAGTTATTTATTTTTGTTTGTTATTGGTTTTTAATATATTTATTTTTGCAGTAGAACAAGGATGGATGGATTATGGACTTCAAATTATTACAGTATGTCTCTACACTGAAGGAACTCTCCTGAAGGAATCAATAAAGTAGTACCTATCTATCTACATACATATTTATTTTATTGTTTTTATTAATTTTGGCCAAAGGGCATTCATTTCAATTTCTTACACGCACTTGTTTTCACATATGTTGACCAGAGGGGGAGCACTTCAAATTTATACACACACTTGTTATTTCATATGGTGACCAGAGGGGGAGCACTTTTAAAACCGACACACAAATCCCTCCTTATTGGGACCACTGTAATTTGGATGGATGTCACCACCAGGGGGTGAAAATGAGATATTCTCTATTAGATGCGATTCTTTTCAGTATTGGGACCACGATTTATGTCCTAACTTGTTCACTGGTCCTCATATGGACCGTACTTTTCCTTGTTGATGTCTCAAGAAGTGAAGAAATACAAGAACACACACACACACACGTTTACTTATTACCTTCATGAGACCTCTGAAAAATGCCTATCTCTTCAGTACCACCCTTTCTAGATATATAAATATTTGTATTTACACCATTTATAATATATATGTATATATATATACTATGCAAATATTAAAAAGTAAGCTTTTAGTTAATTATTTCTTCATTTGTTTGTAATTGGTTTTTAATATATCTATTATTGCGGTAGAAAAGGGATGGATGGCTTGTTTACTTCAAATTATTACAGTATGTCTCTACATACATATTTATCTTATTTTTTTATTCATTTTGGCCAAAGGGGGCGCATTTCAATTCCTTACACACACACACTTGTTTTTACATATGTTGGCCAGAGGGGGCGCACTTCAAATTTATACACACACTTGTTATTTCATATGGTGACCAGAGGGGGAGCACTTTTAAAACCGACACACAAATCCCTCCTTATTGGGACCACTGTAATTTGGATGGATGTCACCACCAGGGGGTGAAAATGAGATATTCTCTATTAGATGCGATCCTTTTCAGTATTGGGACCACGATTTATGTCCTAACTTGTTCACCGGTCCTCATATGGACCGTACTTTTCCTTGTTGATGTCTCAAGAAGTGAAGAAATACAAGAACACACACACACACACGTTTACTTATTACCTTCATGAGACCTCTGAAAAATGCCTAACTCTTCAGGACCACCCTTTCTAGATATATAAATATTTGTATTTACACCATTTATAATATATATGTATATATATATACTATGCAAATATTAAAAGGTAAGCTTTTAGTTAATTATTTATTCATTTGTTTGTAATTGGTTTTTAATATATCTATTATTGCGGTAGAAAAGGGATGGATGGCTTGTTTACTTCAAATTATTACAGTATGTCTCTACATACATATTTATCTTATTTTTTTATTCATTTTGGCCAAAGGGGGCGCATTTCAATTCCTTACACACACACACTTGTTTTTACATATGTTGGCCAGAGGGGGCGCACTTCAAATTTATACACACACATGTTATTTCATATGGTGACCATTGGGGGAGCACTTTTAAAACCGACACACAAATCCCTCCTTTTTGGGACCACTCTATTTTGAATAGACTTCACCACCAGGGGGTGCAAATGAAACATTCTCTATTAGATGCAACGGTTGTCCTTATGGGGACCATGATTTATGTCCTAACTTGTTCACCGGTCTTCATATGTAAGGTCCTTGTTGATGTCTCAAGAAAGGTAGAAATACAAGAATACAGACACACACACACACGCGCACACACACACACACTACCAGGCTCAGAACATAATACTACCACCACAATACTTGACGGTAGGTGTGGTGTTCCTGGGATTAAAGACCTCACCGTTTCTCCTAGAAACATATTGCTGGGTATTGTGGCCAAACAGCTCAATTTTTGTTTCATCTCACATCTCATGGACAAAGATAAGACCTTCTGGAGGAAAGTTCTGTGGTCAGATAAAACAAAAATGGAGCTGTTGTCAGGTTCAAACACTGAAATATCTTTTACACAAGACAACAAGCAGGAATCACGCAGACATAGTATCAATTTTGCTCATGAGGAGAAAGGTTTGGGGCTGCACACTCAGTTACAGTCTCCCACCACGCTCTAAGGTACAGCCCCACGCGCTCCTCTATTTATTCATCAGTTCCCGAGTAAACATCACTGAGGCTGCCTCTAAAGGGAGTGGTCACACATATCATGCAAAGCTGCTCCAGTATGCACAATACACGACAGAATGTGCTTTGTGATTGCCTTGGCTCTGCTTCGTCGGCATGCTCTCGTCTTATTTTCATTGAGGTACTTGAAGTCCTTGGCTGTCAGCGAGCTAAGACAAAGAAAACATCCGTCGCGAGGCCACCCCTCATATGCCGTGGGAGATAACAAGTTGTGTGCCCTTGCACGAAGCAGAAAAGAGCACAATAGATAACTATAGCATAAAATATATATATATATATATATATATATGCGACTGTATATATGTATTTAGTATGTGTAATTCTAATACAGTGCCAAAAAGTTGTGAGCGAAAACATCTGGCATGTGCAAAAATGTTTTGCTCGTGCGCAATCATCACAGGAACCTCCTGGGGGGGGGCCTCGTCTGAGCTGAGCCCCCGCCCTATTCTTCAAATCTAGTCACGCCCCTGCTGTGAGTACTTTCCGGGTGCATGATCAGTACGGCGATGTCAATGGCTCATAAAAAATGTGAGGAATTATTTTTCAAATGACAGCTTACTAACATATTCCTGTACATTTGTGGTGGGTTTATCAAAACAAGAGTCTAAAAGGTTTGAAAGTCCCAAAAATAGTTTTCAGAACCACGTAACATGAATGTAATTTTCTGTAGTTTAAGATTCACTAACTCACCTGCACATTTATTCATTTTCCCTTGGTGTCATTGTAATTTGGAAATGTGTGTTAAAAATAATGTATTATCATTAAAACATAGAAGAAAAAAATCAAACATGGTTTTGGAAGACAATGATCATCATCAGGTGTGCTGCAAGACATTATCTGATTTCCCTTGATTAGTGCAACAAATGATTATTTATCTACTACATAGCTTCACGGTGGCAGAGGGGTTAGTGCGTCTGCCTCACAATACAAAAGTCCTGCAGTCCTGGGTTCAAATCCAGGCTCGGGATCTTTCTGTGTGGAGTTTGCATGTTCTCCCCGTGAATGCGTGGGTTCCCTCCGGGTACTCCGGCTTCCTCCCACCTCCAAAGACATGCACCTGGGGATAGGTTGATTGGCAACACTAAATTGGCCCTAGTGTGTGAATGTGAGTGTGAATGTTGTCTGTCTATCTGTGTTGGCCCTGCGATGAGGTGGCGACTTGTCCAGGGTGTACCCTGCCTTCCGCCCGATTGTAGCTGAGATAGGCGTCAGCGCCCCCCGTGACCCCAAAAGGGAATAAGCGGTAGAAAATGGATGGATCTACTACATAAATGTACTTTCATGTATCTGTGCTTTGCCTGCAATGTATGCTGGCAGACAGAACAGTTACATGATCCTCCACTAGGGGGCAGCAAGTACATAGTCTATTTCTCCTGTTGCCATTCATACATTTTTGTTTTTAATGTTTGGGAAACATTATTTTGGGAAAATTCGACTTTGTTCAGCCACGAACAGGAGCACATTTAACCTTAAAGCAGAATATATATAAAAAAAAAAAAAAAAAAATTTTTTTTATCAACTTTTAAATTATATCTATTTTTTGAGGGGATCCGGTTTGGTGGCTGCAGGATTAGGTGTCTGCTTTTGTGTCAAAGATTTTGGAGAAATGTGTTCTGGCACAACTGCAGCCTTTTTTAGAGGAAAATAGCACTTTAGATCCATTTCAGTCTGGATACAAAGCTTTGCACAGTACTGAATCTGCACTTTTAAAGGTTTTTAATGACTTGCTTTTAATGTCTGATTCTGGCAGCTCTGCCATTTTAGTGCTTTTAGATCTTACAGCTGCCTTTGACACAGTCGACCACACAATTCTTTTAGACCGCCTGAGAGACTGTGTGGGTGTCAGGGGGACTGCGTTAGAGTGGTTCAGATCTTACCTGTCTGAGAGGTCCTTCTCTGTCAGGCTGGGGGACGCCACCTCCTCTTCTGCCCCGCTTTACTGTGGTGTCCCCCAGGGATCTATTTTAGGCCCCATCCTGTTCGCTCTTTATCTCTTCCCTCTTGGAGATATTTTTAAGAAACATGGAGTGTTTTATCACTTTTATGCAGATGACTGCCAAATTTATATGCCGATTTCAAAAAGCCACGGCCCCCTGACACCCCTTCTTAACTGTCTATGTGACGTCAAGGCTTGGTTACCCCAGAATGTTTTAATAATGAATGAGGGAAAAACGGAAATTTTAGTTTTTGGTCCGGCCCTCTCTGACTTGGGACCATTGCAAAATGATGTGCGTCCCAAAGTCACCAGCCTTGGCGTCACTATAGACAGCCATTTTAAACTAGACAAACAAGTCAATGGCGTTTTAAAATCGTGTTTTTATCACCTTCGTCTTTTAGTAAAGGTTAAACCGTTTTTATCTTTTAACCTTTTTGAAGAAGTGGTGCATGCTTTTATTTCAAGTGGCCTGGACTACTGCAATGCACTTTATGCTGGCATTAGCCAAAAAGCTCTCTCCCGGTTGCAGTTAGTCCAGAAGGCGGCAGCAGGACTTTTAACAGGGGCCAGGAAACGCCAGCATAGAACCCCAATTCTTCTGAGTTTGCACTGGCTCCCTGTTCATTTTAGAATTGATTTTAAAACATTGCTGTTTGTTTTTAAATCTTTACATGGACTGGCACCTCAATATATCTCGGACCTCATCCAAATTTACATTCCTGCGCGTGCTCTCTGAGGTCCGAGAGCCAGCTCCAGCTCGTGGTGCCCAAGACCAGACTTAAGACCAGGGGAGACAGGACCTTCTCTGTGGTCGGCCCTAAGGTCTGGAACACTCTGCCCCTCCATGTTCAAACTGCTTCCACAGTGGAGTCTTTTAAGTCTGGTCTTAAGACCCACTTTTATTCTTTGGCTTTTAACACTACGTGAGTTGTGTGGTCCTCTGTGTTTTTTATACACTTTGATTTCTATTTTACTGTTTTAATTGATTTTACCCTTTAAAATAGTTTTTAATCATATTTGTTTTTATATTGTTTTTATTGGTTTTATTTTTATTCATTTTTTGTTTTATTCAGTCATTGGTGGAGCATAATATTGTTTTTACCATGGCTGTGCAGCACTTTGGAAACGTTATTGTTGTTTAAATGTGCTATATAAATAAAGTGGATTGGATTGGATTGCTTTTTGCAGAGGATGTGGCTTCATCTGACCAGGATCAGACCATCTGCAATCTGCGGTCGCTGGGAAAAAGTGATTGTTTGACGCAGGGCAAAGTCAGGTTGGCTGGCTTGTGTCTGACTGAACATACTCACTAATGCTCGTGAATGGAAGTTAAAGAAGTTCAACAGCAGCCTGCAACAAGGCCGTCGGTCGTGAGAAAAAGAGACAAACAGTAAGGTATTGCAGCGTGGTGTTGGGTGATAACATAATAAATCTGCCATAAAAAGGCCCTGTGAAGGCTTTATTGTACTGTGCCTACAGGCCAGTGTGGTTTATGGTTAGTTTATGTGTTTGTTTGTTTGTTTGTTTGCAGGATTATGTAAAAAACACCAAAGCAATTTTCAAATGGAAGAGGACGGACCGTGCACATTTTGCTGCAGAGTCAGGATATGACTTTAAGGTTTTACTACTTACGTATAAAAAACGACACGGTCTAGCTCCATCCTATCTCGCGGATTGTATTGTACTATATGTCCCGGCAAGAAATCTGCGTTCAAAGAACTCTGTTATGATCCACTGCCCGGATCATATTATGTTTTGGTTTTGAGTCATTTTGTACTTTGTTCTGCTAATGTTTGCCTTATTTCCTGGTTGCACTTCCTTGTTTGATCTTGTTGATATAATCACGCGTTAGTTTCACCTGCCCCTTGCTTTTGAGGCGCCCCTGTATTCTGATTGCTGTCATTATTATTTAAGCCTGCCTTCTTTGTTCATTCGTTCTTGCTTCCTAGTTTGTGTTACACACAACAGTGACGACTCTGTTCCGATCCCGTATTCCAGTTCGCAACCAGCTAGCTTCCACGCTAAGTATTTTTTTTCTCTCTAGCGCCCACGCTAGCGCTTTTGTTTTGGTTTTTTTTAGCTCCCATGCTAGTTCTGTTTGTTTTGCCTTTTGTGCCTTGTGCAAGTTTTCGGTTTTAGTCTGATTTAATTTTAAATAAATCATCATTTCTTACCTTTATGCTGTGTCCGAGCCCGACTGCATCAAGAAAGAATGAACCCGCACCACAATGCCACCCAATCGTCACAAACTCTGGCATATTAGTGATTCCCAGAGCCCAAAAATAGTCTGCGGGCTATAGAGCGTTTTCTGTTGGGGCTCCAGTACTCTGGAATGCCCTCCCAGTAACAGTTAGAGATGCCGTAGAAGCACTTAAGTCCCATCTTAAAACTTATTTGTATACTCTAGCGTTTAAATAGACCCCCTTTTTACACCATTTGATCTGCCGTTTCCTTTCTAAGATATGTTTTAATTGCAGATGCGGGTTTATTAATTATTAAATGCGTGGTTGGGGGCGTGTTTAAGAGGGGAGGAGTATATTTACAGCTACAATTCACCAAGTCAAGAAATACTTGACTTTCAGGTGAGATATAGGTAAACAATGGTGAGATATAGGTAAACAATGGTGAGGTATAGGTAAACAATGGTGAGATATAGGTAAACAATGGTGAGATATAGGTAAACAATGGTGAGGTATAGGTAAACAATGGTGAGATATAGGTAAACAATGGTGAGATATAGGTAAACAATGGTGAGATATAGGTAAACAATGGTGAGATATAGGTAAACAATGGTGAGATATAGGTAAACAATGGTGAGATATAGGCAAACAATGGTGAGGTATAGGTAAACAATGGTGAGGTATAGGTAAACAATGGTGAGATATAGGTAAACAATGGTGAGATATAGGCAAACAATGGTGAGGTATAGGTAAACAATGGTGAGATATAGGTAAACAATGGTGAGATATAGGTAAACAATGGTGAGATATAGGTAAACAATGGTGAGATATAGGCAAACAATGGTGAGATATAGGCAAACAATGGTGAGATATAGGTAAACAATGGTGAGATATAGGCAAACAATGGTGAGATATAGGTAAACAATGGTGAGATATAGGTAAACAATGGTGAGATATAGGCAAACAATGGTGAGGTATAGGTAAACAATGGTGAGATATAGGCAAACAATGGTGAGATATAGGCAAACAATGGTGAGATATAGGTAAACAATGGTGAGATATAGGTAAACAATGGTGAGATATAGGTAAACAATGGTGAGATATAGGTAAACAATGGTGAGATATAGGTAAACAATGGTGAGATATAGGCAAACAATGGTGAGGTATAGGTAAACAATGGTGAGATATAGGTAAACAATGGTGAGATATAGGTAAACAATGGTGAGATATAGGCAAACAATGGTGAGATATAGGTAAACAATGGTGAGATATAGGTAAACAATGGTGAGATATAGGTAAACAATGGTGAGATATAGGTAAACAATGGTGAGATATAGGTAAACAATGGTTAGATATAGGTAAACAATGGTGAGATATAGGTAAACAATGGTGAGATATAGGTAAACAATGGTGAGATATAGGTAAACAATGGTTAGATATAGGCAAACAATGGTTAGATATAGGTAAACAATGGTGAGATATAGGTAAACAATGGTTAGATATACAGTAGGTAAACAATGGTGAGATATAGGTAAACAATGGTGAGATATAGGTAAACAACTCAGCAGTAGAATCACTTTATGAGCAGTTGTTGACATGAAATAATGCTGCAGTCCTGTGTGGGCCTGCAAGAGGGTGCAATTGCATCATGGAAAGCAAACTATTTCTGCTCTGTCCTCTTCAATGTCAACTAAAGGTCGGCACATGGGAGGAGCAACTTTATCTAAAAAATGTAAAAACTGTTGTCCAGAAATTGCTGTCCTAACAGTAGAATAGATTATGCTAATTTTAACGGGTAAGACGTCTTAATATGTTTGATTCTAACAATTATCGTTTTCAGTCATGTTTTTTTTTTTGACATCGCCTTGTTTAATTGATTGGTTGTCAAATGTTAGAGTTGTATTATTAAATAGAGGTCGGTGTCTAGCAGGACCGATAATCAGCATTTACGTTTTTTCGGCGTTGAGTTGCAAAAAGTTAGCGGACATCCATTGTTTAATTTCATGAAGACACGCCTCCAGCTGACTACTATCCGGCGTGTTGGTCAGCTTTAGGGGCATGTAGAGTTGGGTGTCATCAGCATGACAGTGAAAGCTAACACCGTATTTGCGTATGATGTCACCCTGAGGACGGTTCGTGTCATGTTTGTTCTCCTACAGAAAATATACTAAAACGAAAAATATATACTTTTTTCTTCATCTTTTTCCATTTTTACACATCTCCGAACGAGGTCCAGGAAGCCACTAGGGCGGCGCTATAGAGCAGAAAACCCCAGAGTTAAGAGAAGATACTGCAGATTCCGTCTATCGCCGATTGTAAAAAAAATGTTTCAATCTCATTTAAAGTTTTTGTTATATTTTTCCTTCCATCTGCTATTCATGCCCACACACAGTCTGGATAATAATGACAACAAACTATATTATTCCCAATCCGCTCACCAAACCTGCTTCCCCCGTCTATTGAACCCAATTGTTTGCGGCTTTTTCCCTTCCGACATGGTCCGTCGGTGCTCGGCCTCGTCGACCCCCCCTTTTCCTTTCGCACATAAACACCCTGCAAGATAACAAGAGGAAGAGAGAAAGTTGCTCTTGGAGAAAGAGATGAGTCGGAGACAGACGGTGTGATAAATAGGGGCCTCATTAATGTTGTATTTATTTATGTAAGAGGCAGAGGAAGGGTAAGCTGATAGGCAGCGGCTCGTCTGCCAGCTGAACAAAGAACAGACGGGGTTTTTTTTTTTTCGGAGACGCGCAACAGTTACATAAATTCCAGGCGCACGTGTGAAAAGCATCAGTTCACTTTTGGAAAACGTTCCAAATATTGCAATATGGTAATTTTTTTCACCCCCCGATTCCCAGCAAGGCCTATTTAACGACACTCTCGCAGTCTCTTGCACCCTTCACCCCAAATTTCTGCAACCTGGCTGCGAGTCTACGCCAGCACTCTTGCAACTGACAGCTTAATACGGCTGCAAAAATTGGTTCTGTGGGCCGGGGCAAAGTCGAGATGGAATTTTTAATTGCCCCCTTTTATAAAGGTCTCTGCTGCAAACTCCTGTCTATCGTCGTCCTCGTCCGTCATATCTACCACGGTGCAAAATATTTTTAAACAGCAGTCGTGGTGATGACAGGAATTCAATGTTGAGTATTTCCACTCTCTATTAATATAAATAATGATAATAATATGTAAAAAGCACTTTCCAAAGTGCTACAGCGTATTAAAAAAATAAAATAAAAGGATCATATAAATAAATAAAAATAAAAACTAGAATTAGCACGCATATATCTAAAACAAAGGCTTTTTTATTTAAAAAAAATACTTTTAAGCCTTTTTTAAAAAACATTTACAGTCTGCGGTCCCCTCAGGTGGTCAGGGAGAGCGCTCCACAGACTGGGAGCCCAGTCACCCATTGTCCGTAGCTTTGTCCTCGGTGTTTGTAGGATTTGGGGGTGAGCAGTTCTTTGAGGTAGAGGGTGGCATTTCCATAGAGGCACTTGTGGGTTGATTGGCAACACTAAATGGTCCCTAGTGTGTGAATGTGAGTGTGAATGTTGTCTGTCTATCTGTGTTGGCCCTGCGATGAGGTGGTGACTTGTCCAGGGTGTACCCTGCCTTCTGCCCGATTGTAGCTGAGATAGGCGCCAGCGCCCCCCGCGACCCCGAAAGGTAATAAGCGGTAGAAAATGGATGGAAGGGCACTTGTGGGTTAGTAGGGAGATTTCATATTCAATTCTGAGTGGAACAGGAAGCCAGTGAAGGGGATTTGAGAATAGACTAGAATATCCAGAGTATGATTGTAATAAGTTAAAGTTAAAGTACCAAGGGTTGTCACACGCACACTAAGTGTGGCAAAATTATCCTCTGCATTCGACCCATCAAATTTGATCACCCCCTGGGAGGTGAGGGGAGCAGTGTGCAGCATCGGTGGCCACGCCCGGGAATCAGTTCTGGGGTGTCACATTGAGTTGGTGACGAACCCCAAGATGCGGAGAAGGTGGCAGGCATTGAGTAAGAAAACATGATTTAATTAAACACTAAAGCAAGAAGGGTAGAAACAAAAGGCGTGCACAAGGCGGAAAACAAACTTGGCTGTAAACTGAAACACTTACTGTGACAGGAAGGAACTCTGGCATGAGCAGAGTGAACAGAAGTAGACACAGCTACGATGCAGGAAAACATGATTTAATTTAACACTAAAACAAGAACAAACAAAAGGGTACAAACAAAAGGCGCGCACAAGACGGAGAACAAACTTGGCTATAGACAGAAACACTTACTGTGACACGAAGGAACTATGGCATGAGCAGAGTGAACAGAAGTAGACACAGCTACAACGATAAGTAATAATGACATTGACAGGTAGTGGTGACAACGACACGACAATATTCCAACACTGACTGGAGGACAAAGCAGGTTTAAATAAGATTGGGCTGATTGGGATCAGGTGTGGTCAGGTGCCAATCAGCTGAGGGGGGACCAAAATAAAAGCGCTGACAGGAAACAAAGGGACAAGCCTGACATGGTGACTTAACCCCCAATTCCAACATTTGATGCTGAGTGCCAAGCAGGGAGGTAATGGGTCCCGTTTTTATAGTCTTTGGTATGACTCGGCCGGGGTTTGAACTCACAACCTACCGAGCAAAAGGCGGACACTCTAACCCAGGGGTCGGGAACCTTTTTGTCTGAGAGAGCCAAGAAGCCAAATATATTAAAATGTATTTCCCTAAGAGCCATATAATAGTTTTTTTTTAACACTGAACACAACTAAACGCGTGCATTTTTAAGTAAGACCAACATTTCCAGAGTATAATAGGTCTCTTATTCTTTGTAATGACTTTGTTATTCTGAAGTTAACTGTGGAGGGGGCGTGGCCAGGAATGTTGCCAGGACCGGCCTCGAAATCAGCGACAGGTGCGTAGAAGGCCCACCTGGGCCTTTTTATCTAATCACCTGTCGCTCTGTTATAAGCAGCAGCCAGGAGGAGAGACAGGGTTGGGGCCGGAGCCAGAGCGCGAGTGAGGACGAAAGAGAAAAAGACAATTGCTGGAAAGCAACTGAGAGACTAATTGAAAAAAACTAACTATATTTTAACCCTAAAACAGGCTCTCATGTCGGTGCTTGGTGGTCTGAAGAACCCCCAGGAGGGCAAACCCAAGACTAACCAATAATAAATAAACAACTTCTTACCATTAAGACAACTTCTTGAACATAAAAATGCATGAGAATGAATGTTATTTTTAACACTGTGATTACAAGTGGAATTATTCATGACTTATCCTGTTAAGCAATGTCAGCTCAGATTTATCCGAGAGCCAGATGCAGCCATCAAAAGAGCCACATCTGGCTCTAGAGCCATAGGTTCCCTACCCCTGCTCTAACCACTGAGTAGGTGATAACTAGGATAAACATTTTGCAGAAGGTCTTCCTAGAAGAATACGAGCCACAGTTCCACGTCATGTCCTGGTTTTAGTCCGTGGTCAGGTGTTTTTCTTTGCAGTGCAGGCATTTACCACACAAACCATATGACTGCCATCTCGTTGGATGCATGCGAGTGTGATATCTTGGCGAGAGTAGCACGTGTGAACGCTTGCCCTTCAACACTCTCACACTCCTCCATTGTGCGCCACTTGAGTCACGGAGCCTTTACGGAGCCAACAACACCCAACCCCCCCCCCCCCCCCCCCCCCCCCCCCCATTAGAGCCCGGGGCTACTTACAGTGGGAGCCTTTTAATTAAGGTATGACATCATGGATGAAGCATGAGTGTGCATTATTCATATTGGTTCAAACTGGTTGACGACCGGTTGTATTTTTAAAGGAAGGGGGAGGTTTGTAGGGGTGTGGCCTCAGTTTCACCAACATGTTGTTATGACATCGGTATATTGCAAGAGCCGTATTGGACCAACAATAAAAATCTGTCTGGAAAGCTTAATATACTGTATTTCCTTGAATTGCCGCCGGGTATATAGTATGCGCCTGCCTAGAATTTCCCCAGGGTCAAACTCGTCACGTCACGAGTGACACTTCACCTGTCATCATTTCGGAAATGGAATAAGGCTGATTTCAGTCATTTGAAATCGCATAAAGATAAGAAGATTAAGAGCTATTCAGTAGGATTTAAGGTCCAAGCCAGGGGTCGGGAACCTTTTTGGCTGAGCGAGCCAAAAAGACAAATATTTCAAAAAGTATTTCCTTAAGAGCCATATAATATTTTTCTTAACACTGAACACAACTAAACGTGTGCATTTGTAAGTAAGACCAACATTTCTAGCGTATTATTGTAGAGGTGTAGCCTCACTTTCACCAACAATAAAAATCTGTCTGGAAAGCTTAATATACCGTATTTCCTTGAATTGCCGCCGGGTTTATAGTATGCGCCAGCCTAGAATTTCCCCAGGGTCAAACTCGTCACGTCACGAGTGACACTTCACCTGTCATCATTTCCAAAATGGAGGAGGCTGATTTCAGTCATTTGAAATCGCATAAAGGGAAGAAGATTAAGAGCTATTCAGTAGGATTTAAGGTCCAAGCCAGGAGTCGGGAAGCTTTTTGGCTGAGAGAGCCAAAAAGACAAATATTTCCAAAAGTATTTCCTTAAGAGCCATATAATATTTTTCTTAACACTGAACACAACTAAACGTGTGCATTTTTAAGTAAGACCAACATTTGTAGCGTATTATTCTTTGTAATAACATTGGTTATTCTGAAGCTAGCTGTAGAGGGGGCGTGGCCTGCGGGACCTGCAGCGAACTGGAGTGTGCCAGGACAGGCCTCGAAATCAGCGACAGGTGCGTAGACGGTCCACCTGGGCCTTGATATCTAATCACCTGTCGCTCTGTTATAAGCAGGAGCCAGTAGGAGAGAAAGGGGTTGGGGCTGGAGCCAGAGCGCGAGCAAGAACGAAAGACAAAAATACAATTGCTGGACAGCAACTGAGAGATTTATTGAAAAATAAAACAATATTGTAACCCTGAAACAGGCTCTCATTTCGGTGCTTGTTGGTCTGAAGAACCCCTAGAGGGGCAAGCCCCACACTGACCAATAATAAATAAATAACTTCTTACCATTACGCAACTTCTTGAACAGGTGCAGTAGAAAATGGATGGATGGAATAAAAATGCATGAGAATGTTTTATATTTTGAAGGTTATTTTTTAACACTGTGATTACAAGTGGAATAATTCATTCCTTATCTTGTTAAGCAATGTCAGCTCAGATTTATATGAGAGCCAGGAGGAGCCACATAGGTTCCCTACCCCTGGTCTAAGCTATGAATCATGCTAAAAAGAACAGTAAGCAGCTATGTTTGAACGAGTGAAGCTCTACATAAAACAAGAAGCTTTCGAAGCTTCAACAATTAGTTTCCTCAGTTCCCAAACGTTTATTGAGTGTTGTTAAAAGAAAAGGTGATGTAACACAGTAGTGAACATGCCCTTTCCCAACTACTTTGGCATGTGTTGCAGCCATGAAATTCTAAGTGAATTATTATTTGCAGAAAATTCCACTTTCAAAGCTTCAACAATTAGTTTCCTCAGTTCCCAAACGTTTATTGAGTGTTGTTAAAAGAAAAGGTGATGTAACACAGTGGTGAACATGCCCTTTCCCAACTACTTTGGCATGTGTTGCGGACATAAAATTCTAAGTAATTATTATTATTTGCAAAATAAAATAAAGTTCATGCGTTTGAACATCAAATATGTTGTCTTTGTAGCATATTCAACTGAATATGGGTTGAAAAGGATTTGCAAATCATTGTATTCTGTTTCCCAACTCATGTCAACAGGGTTTGTAGCACAGCAACATAAACTGCCATCTTGCACTCCTTCACAATTTAGACGCATTCGGGTTGACGAAAGACACAAATGACTTCTCAAGTGAAGTCCGACAGCACCACAAATGAAGTAAATCTGGCTCCGACTCGATAAAAAGCCCAACTTTATAAATCTCACAGTGATCATTACTTGTTGGGCTGCTTTATTACGCTGCTTTAGTTTTGTCTACAGTTAAGATCTCCGCATGATGCTTTGAATGACTAATGCCCTCAGATGAATATCTTTATTTACATCAATGGTTACTTCCCCCCTCCCCTATCTTGCTAATACGATCAGTCATGCAGCAGAATTATGCAATACACCCTCCTGTCAATCTCATTTAAATCCCTTTTTTTCTAAAAAAAAAGACTCAAAAATAACATTCATATTGAAAAATGCGAAAACATTTACTAAAAGTAGTCTAAAACTGCACATATGTTGAACATCAAGACATTATTAGACCTATTAAGATATTTAGTGCACCTTGGTTATCGGATTTTCAATGTCCTAAACGGACCAATTCAAGAAAATTCAACCAATCCTCATGCAATATGTCCTGCTTTGCAACTTTGTCAAAGGCCCCTTTTGGCTAATCAGCATAATTTTTGGCAATTCAATTGTTTTCTTATGCTCAAACTCACACATCAACTCTCCAGTCAAAACTTGTTTCTTGTGTGGACGAAGCAGAAATGGCGTGTGACAATAAATCAATTATTTATTCCTCACACTATACAAGTATGTATATATATATATATATATATATATATATATATATATATATATATGTACATATATATATATATATATATATATATATATATATATATATATATATATATATATATATATACACACACACACACACATTTTTGTATATGTGTGTGTGTATATATATATACATATATGTATATATATATCTCCTCTCTGAGCTGCCACCTTATCGTGGTAGAGGAGTTTGCGTGTCCCAATGATCCTAGGAGCTATGTTGTCCGGGGGCATAAAGCCCCCTGGTAGGGTCTCCCAAGGCAAACAGGTTCTAGGTGAGGGATCAGACAAAGAGCAGCTCGAAGACCTTTATGAAGAAGAAAATGCATGGACCCAGATTTCCCTCGCCCGGACGCGGGTCACCGGGGCCCCCCTCTGGAGCCAGGCCCGGATGTGGGGCACGATGGCGAGCGCCTGGTGGCCGGGCCTGTTCCCATGGGGCCCGGCAACGTGGGTCACCCCTCCAATGGGCTCACCACCCATAGCAGGGGCCATAGAGGTCGGGTGCATTGTGAGCTGGGCGACAGCCGAAGGCAGGGCACTTGGCGGTCCGATCCTCGGCTACAGAAGCTAGCTCTTGGGACGTGGAACGTCACCTCACTGGGGGGGAAAGAGCCTGAGCTAGTGCGCGAAGTCGAGAAATTCCGGCTGGATATAGTCGGACTCACTTCGACGCACAGCAAGGGCTCTGGAACCACTTCTCTCGAGAGGGATTGGACCCTCTTCCACTCTGGCGTTGCCGGCAGTGAGAGGCGACGGGCTGGGGTGGCAATTCTTGTTTCCCCCCGGCTCAAAGCCTGTACGTTTGAGTTCAACCCGGTGGACGAAAGGGTAGCCTCCCTCCGCCTTCGGGTGGGGGGACGGGTCCTGACTGTTGTTTGTGCTTATGCACCAAACAGCAGTTCAGAGTACCCACCCTTTTTGGGAACACTCGAGGGAAAGTGCTCCCCCGGGTGATTCCCTTGTCCTACTGGGAGACTTCAACGCTCACGTTGGCAACGACAGTGAAACCTGGAGAGGCGTGATTGGGAAGAATGGCCGCCCGGATCTGAACCCGAGTGGTGTTTTGTTATTGGACTTTTGTGCTCGTCACAGTTTGTCCATAACGAACACCATGTTCAAACATAAGGGTGTCCATATGTGCACTTGGCACCAGGACACCCTAGGCCGCAGTTCCATGATCGACTTTGTAGTTGTGTCATCGGATTTGCGGCCTCATGTTATGGACACTCGGGTGAAGAGAGGGGCGGAGCTTTCTACCGATCACCGCCTGGTGGTGAGTTGGCTGCGATGGTGGGGGAGGATGCCGGACAGACCTGGGAGGCCCAAACGCATTGTGAGGGTCTGCTGGGAACGTCTGGCAGAGTCTCCTGTCAGACAAAGTTTCAATTCCCACCTCCGGAAGAACTTTGAACATGTCACGAGGGAGGTGCTGGACATTGAGTCCGAGTGGACCATGTTCCGCACCTCTATTGTCGAGGCGGCAGATTGGAGCTGTGGCCGCAAGGTAGTTGGTGCCTGTCGGGGCGGCAATCCTAAAACCCCTTGGTGGACACCAGCGGTGAGGGATGCCGTCAAGCTGAAGAAGGAGTCCTACCGGGTTCTTTTGGCTCATAGGACTCCGGAGGCAGTGGACAGGTACCGACGGGCCAAGCGGTGTGCAGCTTCAGCGGTCGCGGAGGCAAAAACTCGGACATGGGAGGAGTTCGGGGAAGCCATGGAAAACGACTTCCGGACGGCTTCGAAGCGATTCTGGACCACCGTCCGCCGCCTCAGGAGGGGGAAGCAGTGCACTACCAACACCGTGTATGGTGCGGATGGTGTTCTGCTGATCTCAACTGCGGATGTTGTGGATAGGTGGAAGGAATACTTCGAAGACCTCCTCAATCCCACCAACACGTCTTCCTATGAGGAAGAAGTGCCTGGGGAATCCGTGGTGGACTCTCCTATTTCTGGGGCTGAGGTCGCTGAGGTAGTTAAAAAGCTCCTTGGTGGCAAGGCCCCAGGGGTGGACGAGATCCGCCCGGAGTTCCTTAAGGCTCTGGATGCTGTGGGGCTGACTTGGTTGACAAGACTTTGCAGCATCGCGTGGACATCGGGGGGCAGTACCTCTGGATTGGCAGACCGGGGTGGTGGTTCCTCTCTTTAAGAAGGGGGACCGGAGGGTGTGTTCCAACTATCGTGGGATCACACTCCTCAGCCTTCCCGGTAAGGTTTATTCAGGTGTACTGGAGAGGAGGCTACGTCGGATAGTCGAACCTCGGATTGAGGAGGAACAGTGTGGTTTTCGTCCTGGTCGTGGAACTGTGGACCAGCTCTATACTCTCGGCAGGGTTCTTGAGGGTGCATGGGAGTTTGCCCAACCAGTCTACATGTGCTTTGTGGACTTGGAGAAGGCATTCGACCATGTCCCCCGGGAAGTCCTGTGGGGAGTGCTCAGAGAGTATGGGGTATCGGACTGTCTTATTGTGGCTGTCCGTTCCCTGTATGATCAGTGTCAGAGCTTGGTCCGCATTGCCGGCAGTAAGTCGAACACATTTCCAGTGAGGGTTGGACTTCGCCAAGGCTGTCCTTTGTCACCGATTCTGTTCATAACTTTTATGGACAGAATTTCTAGGCGCAGTCAAGGCGTTGAGGGGTTCCGGTTTGGTAGCCGCAGGATTAGGTCTCTGCTTTTTGCAGATGATGTAGTCCTGATGGCTTCATCTGACCGGGATCTTCAGCTCTCGCTGGATCGCTTCGCAGCCGAGTGTGAAGCGACCGGAATGAGAATCAGCACCTCCAAGTCCGAGTCCATAGTTCTCGCCCGGAAAAGGGTGGAGTGCCATCTCCGGGTTGGGGAGGAGACCCTGCCCCAAGTGGAGGAGTTCAAGTACCTAGGAGTCTTGTTCACGAGTGGGGGAAGAGTGGATCGTGAGATCGACAGGCGGATCGGTGCGGCGTCTTCAGTAATGCGGATGTTGTATCGATCCGTTGTGGTGAAGAAGGAGCTGAGCCGGAAGGCAAAGCTCTCAATTTACCGGTCGATCTACGTTCCCATCCTCACCTATGGTCATGAGCTTTGGGTCATGACCGAAAGGATAAGATCACGGGTACAAGCGGCCCAAATGTGTTTCCTCCGCAGTGTGGCGGGTCTCTCCCTTAGAGATAGGGTGAGAAGCTCTGCCATCCGGGAGGAACTCAAAGTAAAGCCGCTGCTCCTCCACATGGAGAGGAGCCAGATGAGGTGGTTCGGGCATCTGGTCAGGATGCCACCCGAACGCCTCCCTAGGGAGGTGTTTAGGGCACGTCCAATCGGTAGGAGGCCACGGGGAAGACCCAGGACACGTTGGGAAGACTATGTCTCCCGGCTGGCCTGGGAACGCCTCGGGATCCCCCGGGAAGAGCTAGACGAAGTGGCTAGGGAGAGGGAAGTCTGGGTTTCCCTGCTTAGGCTGTTGCCCCCGCGACCCGACCTTGGATAAGCGGCAGATGATGGATGGATGGATGGATGGTATATATATATATATATATGTGTGTGTGTGTGTGTGTATATATATATATATATATATACTTATATAAATATATATACAGTATATATATACATATATATATATATATATATATATATATATATATATATATATATATATATATATATATATGTGTGTGTATAAATGTGTTTGTAAGTATACAAATGTGTATATGTGTGTGTGTGTTTGTTTGTGTGAGAGCGAGACTCGGAGGAGCGAGCAGTGGTAGCGATGACGGCGAAAAGACACCTGCCTTTATTGAAAAACAAAAGAGTCAAACCTGCTCAAAAGCATGTCCTTCCTGGGTGGTCCACTGAACCTGAGCGACGACGGCAAGAGACTGTCACAGACCCAAATAACACAACACTGTCAAGCGCCATTCGTATTGTTGAATGTTGCATTATTGAGCCACGGATGAGGAGATGCTGCTTGGTTGGAGAGCCGGCAAGAGCGATCAAAGAGCAACAGAGAGCGAGCCATAGAAGAGGCCGACGACGGCGGCTGAAAGTGGGGACCGGAGAGCGAGACACGGAGGAGCGAGCAGTAGTAGCGATGACGGCGAAAAGACACCTGCCTTTATTGAAAAACAAAAGAGTCAAACCTGCTCAAAAGCATGTCCTTCCTGGGTGGTCCACTGAACCTGAGCGACGACGGCAAGAGACTGTCACAGACCCAAATAACACAACACTGTCAAGCGCCATTCATATTGTTGAATATTGCATTATTGAGCCAAGGATGAGAAGATGCCGCTTCGTTATTGATTAAAGTAAAGTCTGAATGTCATTAAACCATTTATGTCATTCATCGGCAGTGCACCTTTTAAAACGACGACGGCTGAAAGAGGAGACCGAAGAGCGAGACACAGAGGAGCGAGCAGTGGTAGCGATGACGGCGAAAAGACACCTGCCTTTATTGAAAAATAAAATAGTCAAACCTGCTCAAAAGCATGTCCTTCCTGGGTGGTCCACTGAACCTGAGCGACGACGGCAAAGACTGTCACAGACCCAAATAACACGCCTTTTAAAAAAATACGATTCTTTGTTTCTTTAATTCGATTGTACGCAAGCACAAATCTCCATGAATATTTCCGTGACATCCAGCAGCCTCTTTGCTCCCTGCAGTAGGTGGGAGATAAGGGCAGACTGTCAACGGGATCTGTAACCACGGTAACTGGATGTTGCTTCCATGGCACCAACATGAATCAGCAACACTTCTTTCTCCAAGCTGGCCTTACCAGCCCAATAATTATTTTTCACTTAGCACAAAGTGGCAGAACGCTCGCATGCTAATAAACTGAGGCTTCAAATACCACAGCAAGAAGAACCAGGAGGAAGCGTCGGGGGCTTATCTCAGCAGTCCACATCCGCAGACTCAGGCTTAGGGTCTTGCAGCTCTTGTGGCGAGCTGCAGGCCTGCCGGGTGAAGTCGGGTTCAAGTGTAGGCCTCCGTGACCCTACGATGATAAGGTGAGAGGGGTTACAGAAAGGCCAGGAAGCCATTGTTTTTATAATTCCGAATTATTTGGTTATTTAAGTCGGGCGAGAACCTCCCCTTCCCTTTCTGCGCTGAGAGGTCTGCACACCATCATCTCATTAACGTTGGGATGCAGGCCAGCACATGTGTTCACTGTGGGAGGAGGGTGGACGTGTACATGCAGAGTGCTCATAAAGCTACTTTCTAAAGCTCTCAGTTACAACATAGAACATGACTACAGTATAAATCTCTGTTTTTGCATCACTATCTACATCAGGGGGCTCAGACACGCGGCCCCCACCTTAATCTGAAAGTTTAATGTTGGCGCTTGACAGCGTTGTGTTATTTGTGTCTGTGACAGTCTCTTGCCGTCGCCGCTCGGGTTCAGTGGACCACCCAGGAAGGACATGCTTTTGAGTAGGTTTGACCTTTTTATTTTTCAATAAAGGCAGGTGTATTTTCGCCGTCGTCGCTCCCACTGCTCGCTCCTCCGTGTCTCGCTCTCCGGTTCCCTCTTTCAGCCGCCGTCGTCTTTGTCCTCTTCTATGGCTCGCTCTCTGTTGCTCTTTGATCGCTCTTGCCGGCTCTCCAACCAAGCAGCATCTTCTCATCCGTGGCTCAATAATGCAACATTCAACAATACGAATGGCGCTTGACAGTGTTGTGTTATTTGGGTCTGTGACAGTCTCTTGCCGTCGTCGCTCAGGTTCAGTGGACCACCCAGGAAGGACATGCTTTTAAGCAGGTTTGACTCTTTTATTTTTCAATAAAGGCAGATGTCTTTTTGCCATTGTCGCTCCCACTGCTCGCTCCTCCATGTCTCGCTCTCCGGTCCCCTCTTTCAGCCGCCGTCGTCTTCGTCCTCTTCTCTGGCTAGCTCTCTGTTGCTCTTTGATCGCTCTTGCCGGCTCTCCAACCAAGCAGCATCTTCTCATCCGTGGCTCAATAATGCAACATTCAACAATACGAATGGCGCTTGACAGTGTTGTGTTATTTGGGTCTGTGACAGTCTCTTGCTGTCGTCGCTTGGGTTCAGTGGACCACCCGGGAAGGACATGCTTTTAAGTATTTTGGACAATCCCATGCTCCCAATGTTGTGGGAACAGTTTGGAGCGGGCCCCTTCCTCTTCCTCTTCCTATGCAACAAAATCCAGTCGTGAAATTTTTGATGAACGAGTCTGGGTTTGGAGGTTGCCAGGAAAACATTTCAGAGTTGTGAAATTTGGCTGGAGGAGGAATTATGGTGATGGGTTGTTCAGTAAAAGGAACTTTGAATGCTCCAGGATACCAACAATTTTGGACAATTCCATGCTCACAACCTCGTGGGAACAGTTTGGAGCGGGCCCCTTCCTCTTCCAACATGACTGAAGCACCAGCGCATGAAGCAAGGTCCATAAAGACATGGATGACATACTCTGCTGTGGATAAACTTGACTGGCCTGCGCAGAGTCCTGACCAAATTATGGTGATGCCACCTGTGCAACAAAATCCAGTCGTGAAATTTTTGATGAACGAGTCTGGGTTTGGAATTTGCAAAAAAATAACATTTCAGAATTGTGAAATTTAGCCGGAGGAGGAATTATGGTGATGGGTTGTTCAGTAAAAGGAACTTTGAATGCTCCAGGATACAAAAACATTTTGGACAATTCCATGCTCCCAACCTCGTGGGAACATTTTGGAGCGGACCCCTTCCTCTTCCAACATGACTGAAGCACCAGTGCACGAAGCAAGGTCCATAAAGTTATGGATGCCATACTCTGCTGTGGATAAATTTGACTGGCCTGCACAGAGTCCTGACGAAATTATGGTGATGCCACCTGTGCAACAAAATCCAGTCGTGAAATTTTTGATGAACGAGTCTGGGTTTGGAATTTGCAAGGAAAACATTTCAGAATTGTGAAATTTAGCCGTAGGAGGAATTATGGTGATGGGTTGTTCAGTAAAAGGAACTTTGAATGCTCCAGGATACAAAAAAATGTTGGACAATTCCATGCTCCCAACCTCGTGGGAACAGTTTGGAGCGGGCCCCTTCCTCTTCCAACATGACTGAAGCACCAGCGCACGAAGCAAGGTCCATAAAGACATGGATGACATACTCTGCTGTGGATAAACTTGACTGGCCTGCACAGAGTCCTGACGAAATTATGGTGATTCCACCTGTGCAACAAAATCCAGTCATGAAATTTTTGATGAACGAGTCTGGGTTTGGAATTTGCAAGGAAAACATTTCAGAATTGTGAAATTTAGCCGGAGGAGGAATTATGGTGATGGGTTGTTCAGTAAAAGGAACTTTGAATGCTCCAGGATACAAAAACATTTTGGACAATTCCATGCTCCCAACCTCGTGGGAACATTTTGGAGCGGACCCCTTCCTCTTCCAACATGACTGAAGCACCAGTGCACGAAGCAAGGTCCATAAAGTTATGGATGCCATACTCTGCTGTGGATAAATTTGACTGGCCTGCACAGAGTCCTGACGAAATTATGGTGATGCCACCTGTGCAACAAAATCCAGTCGTGAAATGTTTGATGAACGAGTCTGGGTTTGGAATTTGCAAGGAAAACATTTCAGAATTGTGAAATTTAGCCGGAGGAGGAATTATGGTGATGGGTTGTTCAGTGAAAGGAACTTTGAATGCTCCAGGATACAAAAACATTTTGGACAATCCTATGCTCCCAACCTTGTGGGAACAGTTTGGAGCGGGCCCCTTCCTCTTCCAACATGACTGAAGCACCAGTGCACGAAGCAAGGTCCATAAAGACTTGGATGACAGACTCTGCTGTGGATAAACATGACTGGTTTGCACAGAGTCCTGACGAAATTATGGTGATGCCACCAGTGCAACAAAATCCAGTAGTGAAATTTTTGATGAACGAGTCTGGGTTTGGAATTTGCCAGGAAAACATTTCAGAATTGTGAAATTTGGCCGGAGGAGGAATTATGGTGATGGGTTGTTTAGTAAAAGGAACTTTGAATGCTCCAGGATACAAAAACATTTTGGACAATTCCATGCTCCCAACCTCGTGGGAACAGTTTGGAGTGGGCCCCTTCCTCTTCCAACATGACTGAAGCACCAGCGCACGAAGCAAGGTCCATAAAGACTTGGATGACAGACTCTGCTGTGGATAAACTTGACTGGCCTGCACAGAGTCCTGACGAAATTATGGTGATGCCCCCTGTGCAACAAAATCCAGTCGTGAAATTTTTGATGAACGAGTCTGGGTTTGGAATTTGCAAAGAAAACATTTCAGAATTGTGAAATTTAGCCGGAGGAGGAATTATGGTGATGGGTTGTTCAGTGAAAGGAACTTTGAATGCTCCAGGATACAAAATGTTTTGGGACAATTCCATGCTCACAGCCCTTCCTCTTCCAACATGACTGAAGCACCAGCGCATGAAGCAAGGTCCATAAAGACATGGATGACATACTCTGCTGTGGATAAACTTGACTGGCCTGCACAGAGTCCTGACGTGAACCCGATAGAACTCCTTTGGGATGAATTAGAACGGTGGCTTTCTCGACCAACATCAGTGTGATCCCACCAATGGGCTTTTGGAAGAACGGTGGTAAGTTCCTATTAACGCACTCCGCGACCTTGTGGACAGTGTTCCCAGAACAGTCGAAGCTGTAATAGCTGCAAAAGGTGGACCCACATCATATAGTGTATGACCTTGCCTTCTTACAGAACCCTTCTGTGAATCCAATATCGCGCCAAAGTAAGTGATTAAAGCCTTAGCCTGACTTTGTGCAGAAGAACTGGGCATGTAAACCCAAAACAAGTCTCTCTTCGGAACAGGGACGACCTAACTAAATTGAATTTGCGTGCAAATGCATCCATTTGACTTGTGTTTGACTTGAGTGACTCACATTCCGGCTCTTTATTATGTTTCTATAATTGGCCCCACGCTCGGCGAAGTTGCATTGTTTCATGTGCGGCAAAGCCGAAAATAGGGGGAGTACTCCGGCAGCGGCATGTACAATCAAAGAATGTCAGATGTGTGCATATGCGGCTAGGATGGCTCACACGATGTTTGTTTTCAAGGACTCATTAGCACCTGAAAGTGACAAATATCAAAAGAAAGCTGTGAAGCGAAAGAGAGGAAGGCAACACAAACTACTGTACTGTACAGTACGTGCGGAGATGATTGTGATGTGCATATACTTGATATCAAACAGTTATTGATCTACAAACATTGGTCTCTATCAAAACCACTGCCATTTATTCCCATGGGGTTTGGTTTAAGGTTTCGGTGGAAACAACAGCGACTCTTAGCCTGACTTCTTTGCCTCCCACCACACTTTAAAGCAGCGGTGATGTGAATTGAATTATATTTTTTGTGAAGTGAATTATATTTTATATAGCGCTTTTCTCTAGTGACTCAAAGCGCTTTACATAGTGAAACCCAATATTTAAGTTACATTTAAAGCAGTGTGGGTGGCACTGGGAGCAGGAGGGTAAAGTGTCTTGCATGTTCACCACTGTGTTACATCACCCTTTCTTTTGAAAACACTCAATAAACGTTTGGGAACTGAGGAAACTAATTGTTGAAGCTTTGAAAGTGGAATTTTCTGCAAATAATAATTCACTTAGAATTTCATGGCTGCAACACGTGCCAAAGTAGTTGGGAAAGGGCATGTTCACCACTGTTACATCACCTTTTCTTTTGAAAACACTCAATAAACGTTTGGGAACTGAGGAAACTAATTGTTGAAGCTTTGAAAGTGGAATATGATGACTGGTGGGCATTGTGCTGCCGGGTTTGATTCCCTCGAGGATGCGTTGACGTGAACACAACAAAAGGTAGGATTTTAAAATATTTATTTAACAAAAGGAGATTTCTGAACAGAAATACTGGAGCTAATAAAAAGGCGAACCAAAAACGCTGGTATGAAAACTAGGAAGTAAAAATAGTCAAACTAAAATAGCACGTTGGCACAAAAGAGAAAACAAATCATCAGTATGTAAACTGGACAAAACAAGTGGCTTAGCGTGAGAAGCTAGCGAGAATAGAAATACTTGCGTGAAAGCAAATGATCAAAATCCAGAGAACAGAGAAGACTGGCTTAAATAGGAGGGTGATAATTAGTGGCAGGTGTGCGGGGCGAGACCAGCAGCTGGACTGATGAGTGACCATGGTGACAAAGCAAACAGGAAATAAGGAGTCGGAGAAATATACAAAATGGAAAAAGAAATAGTGTAGATCCGAGCAGCAGATCGCAACATGGAATTTTTTCCCATTCTTGTTTTATGTAGAGCTTCAGTCGTTCAACAGTCCGGGGTCTCCGCTGTCGTATTTTACGCTTCATAATGCGCCACACATTTTCCATGGGAGACAGGTCTGGACTGCAGGCGGGCCAGGAAAGTACCCGCACTCTTTTACCACGAAACCACGCTGTTGTAACACGTGCTGAATGTAGCTTGGCATTGTCTTGCTGAAATAAGCAGGGGCGTCCATGATAACGTTGCTTGGGTGGCAACATATGTTGTTCCAAAACCTGTATATACCTTTCAGCATTAATGGTGCCTTCACAGATGTGTAAGTTACCCATGCCTTGGGCACTAATGCACCCCCATACCATCACAGATAATGGCTTTTGAACTTTGTGCCTTTTTTCCGGAGGACACCACGTCCACAGTTTCCAAAAACAACTTGAAATGTGGACTCGTCAGACCACAGAACACTTTTCCACTTTGCATCAATCCATCTTAGATGAGCTCGGGCCCAGCAAAGCCGGCGGGGTTTCTGGGTGTTGTTGATAAATGGCTTTCGCTTTGCATATAAGAGTTTTAACTTGCACTTACAGATGTAGCGACCAACTGTAGTTACTGACAGTTGTGTTCTGAAGTGTTCCTGAGCCCATGTGGTGATATCCTTTACACACTGATGTCTGTTTTTGATGCAGTACCGCCTGAGGGATCAACGGTCCGTATTATCATCGATTACGTGCAGTGATTTCTCCAGATTATCTGAACCTTTTGATGATTTTACAGACCATAGATGGTAAAATCCCTAAATTCCTTGCAATAGCTCGTTGAGAAATGTTGTTCTAAAACTGTTCGACAATTTGCTTACAAATTGGTGACCCTCGCCCCATCCTTGTTTGTGAATTACTTAGCATTTCATTGACGTTGCTTTTATACCCAATCATGGCACCCACCTGTTCCTAATTAGCCTGCACACCTGTGGGATGTTCCAAATAAGTGTTTGATGAGCATTCCTCAACTTTATCAGTATTTATTGCCACCTTTCCCAACTTCTTTGTCACATGTTGCTGGCATCAAATTCTAAAGTTAATGATTATTTGCTCCCAAAAAAATGTTTATCAGTTTGAACATCAAATATGTTGTCTTTGTAGCATATTCAACTGAATATGGCTTGAAAAGGATTTGCAAATCATTGTATTCTGTTTATATTTAACAACTACAAAACCCAAAACCAGTTACGTTGGCACTTTGAGTAAATGGTAAATAAAAACAGAATACATTGATTTGCTAATCATTGTATTACTCAGTGGCCTTGTGGTTAGAGTGTGGTTAGGTCGTAAGTTCAAACCCCGGCTGAGTCATACCAAAGACAATAAAAATGGAACCCATTACCTCCCTGCTTGACACTCCGCATCAAGGGTTGGAATTGGGGGTTAAATCACCAAAATGATTCCCGGGCGCGGAAATGCAAGGTAAACACAATGAGAACTTAGTTCCCGCGAGGATCCACGGGTCCAATAGTCCAATACCAGGTGTGCAGATTGACAATTTCCCACAACCTTGCAGGCATGTGGGCGTGACGCGGTTTGAGCCCGCGCCTTGACATCTGCAATCAAAAGAAGTCCAAGTCTAATCTCCATCACCTCCGTTGGAAGATGTTTTCTTTTTACATTTATTTACGAGTTAGAATGCATTAAAAAAAAAGATACATCAATTCTTTCATAATGACTGTGAACGAAAATTAAAAAAAAATTGCAGTTCCCCTTTAAAGGTTTTTGAGGTGAAACTACTGGAACACATATTTTTGCTGTTACTGTTAAGTTTTGGAAATGACAGAATAATATTTTACCTGGAAAAGACTTTAAACAGCCACAAGCCAAGCTCCGCTACTTTCAATGTCATTTCCATGAGGAAACATGCTTTTCCCCGCTTTTCATCCCTCACTCTCTGGACACACTGTTCCCGTTTATTCCATTTTCCCTCCCGCTGCCAATCCCGCAGAAAGCAGCTTCTTTCATTTGGATGCTTGAGGTGGATTCAAACCATAGCAGGGACACGACATGGCCAAAAGAGCCTTTGCAGAGAAACCCAACATTTGACACCAGAGGAAACTACACAAGTGCAACCTCAATATTGATGGATATCTTTTTTTATAACACACATTTCACTTCCATATTCCGCCATGTTACTCCTATTAGTTCTGCTCTTATTGTTTAATTCATCCACAAAGCCATCAATCACTCTTTAGAGGTGCTTTACTCTCCTTTTTCCTCCCATGCCAAGGTGATCCTGCTGCATTACTCATGTACACTCCTGTGAGAAATGGAAAAGTGACACGGCTTTGTGCCTCTTTTTTTCTTTCTTTTATTGAAATCAATACAGAAAGTGAGGGCATGGAAGAGAGGTTAAATTCTTCATCTAACCGACCCCTTTCCACATGACTCATAAATAGTCCCTTGCACCATTTAGATGAGTTCACGTAGCACCGTCCAATAAAACACCACCTTGACAACAAAAATGACGTGTTCCACAAAGGCATTTCCGGGATGTGAAAGCTTTTCGAAATACTTCAAGGGGAACTGTTTGGAATTTTGCCTGTCATTCAAAATCCTTTTGTAAGACAAGCACGCATACAGTCGTGGTCAAAAGTTTGGTTCTTTTATGAATTTATTAAGGCTCTACTGAAAATGTGACTGTGGAGGGGGGAGGTGTGGCCTGTGGGCCTGCTGCGGAACGGGGTGTGCCAGGACCGGCCTCAAAAACAGCAACAGGTTGAGTGGATGGCCCAGGTGGGCCTTGTACTCTAATCACCCGTCGCCTTTATTAGCAGCAGCTGGGATGAGACACGGCGGTTGGAGTTTTAGTGGGAGCCAGAGAGAGAGCGAGAGACATGACCAAAGAGAACAAGAAATTTTGCTGGAAAGCAAAAGGCTCTCACCATATATGCAAATAAAACAGTATTATACCATGAATTCCAGTCTCTCCTGGCAGTGTGTGGTGGTCCAAAGAAACCACTAGAGGGCAACCACTACAGTGACCAAAGAGAGGTAGAAATCTTCATCTGACCGACCCCTTTCCACATGACTCATAAATAGTCCCCTGCACCATTTAGATGAGTTTGCGTAGCACCGTCCAATAAAACACCACCTTGACAACAAAAATGACGTGTTCCACAAAGGCATTTCCGGGATGTGAAAGCTTTTCGAAATACTTCAAGTGGAACTGTTTTGGAATTTTGCCTGTCATTCAAAATCCTTTTGTAAGACAAGCACGCATACAGTCGTGGTCAAAAGTTTGGTGCTTTTACGGATTTATTATGGGTCTACTAAAAATGTGACTGTGGAGGGGGGGCGTGGCCTGCGGGCCTTCCGCGGAACAGGTTGTGCCAGGACCGGACTCAAAGACAGCAAAAGGTTGAGTGGATGGCCCAGGTGGGCCGGGTAATCTTATCGCCTGTCGCCTTTATTAGCAGCAGCTGGGATGAGACACGGCGGTTGGAATTGGAGTGGGAGCCAGAGAGCGAGAGACATGACCAAAAAGAACAAGAAATTTTGCTGGAAAGCAAAAGGCTCTCACCATATATGCAAATAAAACAGTATTATACCCTGAATTCCGGTCTCTCCTGGCAGTGTGTGGTGGTCCAAAGAAACCACTAGAGGGCAACCACTACAGTGACCAAAGAGAGGTAGAAATCTTCATCTGACCGACCCCTTTCCACATGACTCATAAATAGTCCCTTGCACCATTTAGATGAGTTCGCGTAGCACCGTCCAATAAAACACCACCTTGACAACAAAAATGACGTGTTCCACAAAGGCATTTCCGGGATGTGGAATCTTTTCGAAAAACTTCAAGGGGAACTGTTTGGGAATTGTGCCTGTCATTCAAAATCCTTTTGTAAGACAAGCACGCATACAGACGTGGTCAGAAGTTTGGTTCTTTTATGAATTTATTAAGGCTCTACTGAAAATGTGACTGTGGAGGAGGGGGCGTGGCCTGCGGGCCTTCCGCAGAACAGGTTGTGCCAGGACCGGCCTCAAAGCAGCAACAGGTTGAGTGGATGGCCCAGGTGGGCCTGGTAAACTAATCACCTGTCGCCTTTATTAGCAGCAGCCGGTATGAGATACGTCGGTTGGAGTTTTAGTAGAAGCAAGAGAGAGAGAGAGAGACACGATTTTGCTGGAAAGCAAAAGGCTCTCACAATGCAAATAAAACTGTTGTACCCTGAATTCTGGGCTCTACCGGCAGAGTGTGGTGGTCCGAAGAACCCACTAGAGGGCAACCACTACAGTAACCAAATCTGCTTGGTCAAAAGTATACATACAGCAATGTTAGTATTTGGTTTCATGGTTTCACTGCAATAAGGCGCTTTTGGTAGCCAACCACAAGCTTCTGGTTGAATTTTTGACAAAATTGGTACAGTTCAGCTAATTATTTTTTTTGACATGGACTTTTTTCTTCAGCATTGTCCACGCATTTCAGTCAGGACTTTGGGAAGGACATTTTAAAACTTTAATTCCAGTTGATTTAGCCATTCCTTTACCACATTTGACGTGTGTTTGGGGTCCTTGTCCTGTTGGAACACCCAACTGTGCCCAAGACCCCGACCTCCGGACTGATGATTTTAGGTCTACCTGAAAAATTTGAAGGTAATCCTTCGTTTTCCATTGTCCCATTTACTCTCTGTAAAGCACCAGTTCCATTGGCAGCAAAACAGGTCAATAGCATAATACTACCACCACCATGCTTGACACTAGGTGTGGTGTTCCTGGGATTAAATGCCTCACTCATATTGCTGGGTATTGTGCCCAGGATACATAAAAGGGGCCCCTGAGGCAACCCTTTTATGAACAGTGACAAATTCTAAATAAAGGCCCTCATATTTAATACATTGGGTCCTGTTTTGTAACTAATGGGGCGGTATAGCTCGGTTGGTAGAGTGGCCGTGCCAACAACTTAGGGGTTCCAGGTTCAATCCCCGCTTCCGCCTTCCGAGTCACTGCCGTTGTGTCCTTGGGCAAGACACTTCACCCACCTGCTCCCAGTACCACCCACATTAGTTTCAATGTAACTTAGATATCGGGTTTTCACTATGTAAAGTGCTTTGAGTCACTAGAGAAAAGCGCTATATAAATATAATTCTCTTCACTAGTGTGTGAATGTGAGTGTGAATGTTGTCTGTCTATCTGTGTTGGCCCTGCGATGAGGTGGCGACTTGTCCAGGGTGTACACCGCCTTCCGCCCGATTGTAGCTGAGATAGGCGCCAGCGCCGCCCGCGACCCCAAAAGGGAATAAGCGGTAGAAAATGGATGGATGGATGCAGTCTGCTGGAATGATGGAAAGCACCACTCCACATAGCAACTGACACCGAGGTCAAGGTTGGAATTTGTCACGCCTATGGATTATGTTTTGTTTTTGTCATGTTTGGTCATGTTATGTTTTGTTTTTTGGACACTCAGTTCAGTTTTTGCACTTCCTGGTTTGTTGTCGTCGCCATGCCAACTCATTGATTTTTCACCTTGCCCTCAAGTCCTCAGTTCTCACACCTGCTAATCATTATCACAGTCATTATTTAAGCCATTCTGTTTCTGTCTTCGTCCTGGCAACTTTACCTACTGATACCTTACCCACGTTTCCATGTACCTTTCTTCATGCCTTGCTGTTAGTTTTTGACCAAGTTTTGTATTTATGCCTCAGTACAAGTTTTTGGTTTGTCATTCATGCCACGGCGCAAGTGTTTTTGTTCCACGTTTTTAGTTTACAGCCTTTGTTCTATTCATTTGTTTATGTAGCCAAGTATTTGTTCTCCGCCATTGTGCGCGCCCTTTGTTTGCCTTTTTGTGTAGTTTTGTTAGAATATCAATAAATATGTACTCACGTTCAAGAGGAACAGTGTGGTTTTCGTCCTGGTCGTGGAACTGTGGACCAGCTCTATACTCTGGGCAGGGTTCTTGAGGGTGCATGGGAGTTTGCCCAACCAGTCTACATGTGCTTTGTGGACTTGGACCCTGGGAAGTCCTGTGGGGAGTGCTCAGAGAGTATGGGGTATCGGACTGTCTGATTGTAGCGGTCCACTCCCTGTATGATCAGTGTCAGACCTTGGTCCGCATTGCCGACAGTAAGTCGGACTGATTTCCAGTGAGGGTTGGACTCTGCCAAGGCTGTCCTTTGTCACCCATTCTGTTCATAACTTTTATGGACAGAATTTCTAGGCGCAGTCAAGGAGTTCCGGTTTGGTGACCGCAGGATTAGGTCTCTGCTTTTTGCAGATGATGTGGTCCTGATGGCTTCATCTGGCCGGGATCTTCAGCTCTCACTGGATCGGTTCGCAGCCGAGTGTGAAGCGACCGGAATGAGAATCTGCACCTCCAAGTCCGAGTCCATGGTTCTCGCCCGGAAAAGGGTGGAGTGCCATCTCCGGGTTGGGGAGGAGACCCTGCCCCAAGTGGAGGAGTTCAAGTACCTAGGAGTCTTGTTCACGAGTGGGGGAAGAGTGGATCGTGAGATCGACAGGCGGATCGGTGCGGCGTCTTCAGTAATGCGGACGTTGTACCGATCCGTTGTGGTGAAGAAGGAGCTGAGCCGGAAGGCAAAGCTCTCAATTTACCGGTCGATCTACGTTCCCATCCTCACCTATGGTCATGAGCTTTGGGTCATGACCGAAAGGATAAGATCACGGGTACAAGCGGCCCAAATGAGTTTGGGTCTCTCCCTTAGAGATAGGGTGAGAAGCTCTGCCATCCGGGAGGAACTCAAAGTAAAACCGCTGCTCCTCCACATCGAGAGGAGCCAGATGAGTGGTTCGGGCATCTGGTCAGGATGCCACCCGAACGCCTCCCTAGGGAGGTGTTTAGGACACGTCCAACCGGTAGGAGGCCACGGGGAAGACCCAGGACACGTTGGGAAGACTATGTCTCCCGGCTGGCCTGGGAACGCCTCGGATCCCCCGGGAAGAGCTAGACGAAGTGGCTGGGGAGAGGGAAGTCTGGGGTTTCCCTGCTTAGGCTGTTGCCCCCGCGACCCGACCTCGGATAAGCAGGAGAAGATGGATGGATGGATGGATGTACTCCACGTTCACGCCTGGCTCGTCCTAAATATCCTCCGTATGGAAGAAACAACCCAAGTCCAAGTCCATGTGTGACAAAATTGCCAGAAAACAAATTTGAAGGAATTCAACATTTTAGATACCATCCATCCATCCATCCATCTTCTTCCGCTTATCCGAGGGTCGGGTCGCGGGGGCAACAGCCTAAGCAGAAAAGCCCAGACTTCCCTCTCCCCAGCCACTTTGTCTAGCTCTTCCCAGGGGATCCCGAGGCGTTCCCAGGCCAGCCGGGAGACATAGTCTTCCCAACGTGTCCTGGGTCTGCCCCGTGGCCTCCTACCGGTTGGACGTGCCCTAAACACCTCCCTAGGGAGGCGTTCGGTGGCATCCTGACCAGATGCCCGAACCACCTCATCTGGCTCCTCTCGATGTGGAGGAGCAGCGGCTTTACTTTGAGTTCCTCCCGGATGGCAGAGCTTCTCACCCTATCTCTAAGAGAGAGACCCACCACCCGGCGGAGGAAACTCATTTGGGCCGCTTGTACCCGTGATCTTATCCTTTCGGTCATGACCCAAAGCTCATTACCATAGGTGAGGATGGGAAATTGAGAGCTTTGCCTTCCGGCTCAGCTCCTTCTTCACCACAACGGATCGGTACAGCGTCCGCATTACTGAAGACGCCGCACCGATCCGCCTGTCGATCTCACTATCCACTCTTCCCCACTCGTGAACAAGACTCCTAGGTACTTGAACTCCTCCACTTGGGGCAGGGTCTCCTCCCCAACCCGGAGATGGCATTCCACCCTTTTCCGGGCGAGAACCATGGACTCGGACTTGGAGGTGCTGATTTCTCATTCCGGTCGCTTCACACTCGGCTGCGAACCGATCCAGTGAGAGCTGAAGATCCCGTCAGATGAAGCCATCAGAACCACATCATCTGCAAAAAGCAGAGACCTAATCCTGCGGTCACCAAACCGGAACTCCTTGACTGCGCCTAGGAATTCTGTCCATAAAAGTTATGAACAGAATGGGTGACAAAGGACAGCCTTGGCGGAGTCCAACCCTCACTGGAAATGTGTCCGACTTACTGCCGGCAATGCGGACCAAGGTTTGGCACTGATCATACAGGGAGTGGACCGCCACAATCAGACAGTCCGATACCCCATACTCTCTGAGCACAACGGATCGGTACAACGTCCGCATTACTGAAGACGCCGCACCGATCCGCCTGTCGATCTCACCATCCACTCTTCCCCCACTCGTGAACAAGACTCCTAGGTACTTGAACTCCTCCACTTGGGGCAGTGTCTCCTCCCCAACCCGGAGATGGCATTCCACCCACCCCCCCAAATTCATCACGTTTCATGTGTCAGGTAAATCGAGACGAATGGGGCCATATGAGTCCCCTGCTGTGTCTGTTTGTTTGAATCTTGTGTATTGAGATCATCTGTCCTTGTTTTGTTCAGTATTTAAATGAGACTTCATGACAGTCCACCCCCCACGGCCCCCGCCCCCCCCCCCCCCACCCCACCTACACCAGCGTTATGAGACGCTCCGTCCCAGACCGTCTTAGCATTCCCGCGCATGCTAATTATCGCGCTCCTCCTCCAGCGGCGTAGTGGGAAGCCAGTTTTGAATACGCACAACCCCCCTCGAGGCGCACGTCTCAATAATAACCCCTCCATCGCGTTCACTTCCTGTCGCTGCAGTCGGCGACGAGGGGTGGGTTGCTATGTTGGATTTCCCATCACCCTTTGCAAAACAACAACAAACATTTGCAACGGGCCAAGGAGCCGTTTGGGTTTCTCCAGAGAAAAAAACTGCCTTCACAAAAGAATAATAATGCTCATTTTTGATTGGCACTTTCTAGTATGCTGTGGTTTGCGGCGGTAAGGTCGGGGCCGCGTTATTCTGAGTGGGGGAGGGGGGGCTTTCTAGGCGGGCATCTATGAGGGGGCAGTCAGACAGGTAAAGGGGGCATCATGTGTACATCATCCAGCACTTTTTTCCATGCCAATACAGTAGAAACATTGACTTCTTTATCTTTTTTCTTTTTTTTTTCAACCAAAAATGTTTTGCTCTTATTAGGGGGTACTTGAATTTAAAAAAAAAATTCACAGGGGGTGCATCACTGAAAAAAGGTTGAGAACCACTGCTTTAGACAATTATTTTCCGGACAGCAGAATATCAATCAATCAATCAATCAATCAATGTTTATTTATATAGCCCCAAATCACAAATGTCTCAAAGGACTGCACAAATCATTACGACTACAACATCCTCGGAAGAACCCACAAAAGGGCAAGGAAAACTCACACCCAGTGGGCAGGGAGAATTCACATCCAGTGGGACGCCAGTGACAATGCTGACTATGAGAAACCTTGGAGAGGACCTCAGATGTGGGCAACCCCCCCTCTCTAGGGGACCGATAAATATATTTACTTCAATTTTTGCTGGGAAATTGACAGTGTGACGTGCAGTTCAATGACTTTGCCAACAGCTTTGTGCAGACAAGGAACATATTTGCATTTTTTCTAATTCGCTTCCGGAGAACCAAAATAAGACAAACAAAAAAAAATACATAAATTGCAAAGCCAGGAGGACACGCTTTGAACAGATGCAGATTTTGGAAAAAGCAAAAGGGTTGCTGATGACTCAGTGATTTTCTTTCTTTTTATAAACAATTAATAACTGCAGGGAACTTCTTTTTATGGAGATTACATTTCAAATCTCTTAATCCATCAGCGTTATATCTTCCCTAAACACCCCGAGAGTCATGTGTGCATGCAAGACATCACCATTTTCACTGGTTTCTCGAGGCAAAGGAAAACCTTTATCCGTGTATTTCTACTGAATTAATGCTTTTTTGTGTGTTTGTGAGCAGCTTATTAGTTTCTCCTGCAGCTTGAATTTAGAACAAAGGATCTCTGCCAGCATGTCATAAAGAAGGTGAGAAACACCATTCAAAAAACATCGCATAGCCAAGTATGAAATTGGTGTCCACTTGACTCTAAACTCCCTTTCTCTCCTTCTTCTCCATTGCAAACTATAATTTTCAATAAAGATACAAATGCACCTCCAAGAGCGCCACTCCGGCTGCAGCAAGCGGCTTCATGCAATCACCAATCAGCAATCTGCATGCCTGCTGCTGATGAGCTCTCCTGCCTTCTTAAGCCAGAGTAACCATGAATTGATTAACGTGGACCCCGACTTAAACAAGTTGAAAAACGTGTTCGGGTGTTACCATTTAGTGGTACGGAATATGTACTGAACTGTGCAATCTACTAATAAAAGTATCGATCAATCAATCAATGCTGCCCTGTGCCAGAACGTAGCGACCTGTCCTGTCCTGTCCTGTACAGTAAGCTGAACCTATTAAGCTCTATGCCAGGGGTCGGGAACCTTTTTGGCTGAGAGAGCCAAAAAGCCAAATATTTTAAAATATATTTCCCTAAGAGCCGTAAAATATTTTTTTAACCCTGAACACAACTAAATGCGTGCATTTTCAAGTAAGACTAACCTTTCTAGAGTATAATAGGTCTCTTATTCTTTGTAATAACATTGTTATTCTGAAGCTAACTGTGGAGGGGGCGTGGCCTGCGGGCCTGCAGCGAAGCGGGGTGTTGCCAGGACCGGCCTCTAAATCAGCGACAGGTGCGTAGATGGCCCACCTGGGCCTTGTTACCTAATCACCTGTCGCTATGTTATAAGCAGCAGCCAGGAGGAGAAACGGGGTTGGTGCTGGAGCCAGAGCGCGAGCGAAAACGAAAGAGAAAAAGACAATTGCTGGAAAGCAACTGAGAGACTTATTGAACAATGAAACAATACTGTAACCCTGAAACAGGGTCTCGTATTGGTTCTTGGTGGTCTGAAGAACCCCCAGGAGGGCAAGCCCCACACTAACCAATAATAAATAAATAACTTCTTACCATCAACGCAACTTCTTGAAGAGGAGCGGTAGAAAACGGATGGATGGATTCAAAATGCACGAGGATGTTTTATATTTTGAACATCATTTTTAACACTGATTACAAGTGGAATTATTCATTATTCATCGTGTTGAGCAGAGTCAGCTCAAATTTACCTGAGAGCCAGATGCAGTCATCAAAAGAGCCACATCTGGCTCCCGAGCCATAGGTTCCCTACCCCTGCTCTATGCCCTCTTTCTCTCTCTGTATTTCTCCCCCTCCGTGTTCATTCGTCTCGTGTTCCTTCCTTGTCGCCTTCCAGCAGCCTACATTCGTTCCCACGTCACAAGCTGTGTGTCTCCTCTCCCCGTGTTCCCTCTGATTCCTTGGCTGCATTTTGGATCTCAAACTCCCGCCTGGACACAGACTTTGATGCCTCGCTATTGCCCCCAACTTCCTGCCCGTCTCACGGACCTCCGAGCTCGTCTGAGGGGTGGCGTCAGCCGCAGATGTTATTGTTGTTTTAGCCCACTAACAGCTGAGGACTTCAAGGACCTCAACGCAGATAAGACGACAGCATGCAGACCAAGCAGAGACAAGGCGAAATCACAAGGCCCCAGCTCATTCCGTCACGTATTGTGCGTCCTGGACCTGCTTTGCATAATATAAGTGACCACTCCTTTTAGAGGTGGCCTCAGTGATGTTGACAGTGGAACTCCTAAATACATAAAGGGGAGCGGTAGCTGAAACTTAGAGTATAGGGCGAGACTGTGACTAAGTGCGCAGCGCCATTCGTTCTCCTCATGAGCTAAATTGAACCTTGTCTCTGCATGGTTCCTTGCTTCTTGTCCGTTTAATAGATGTCATCAGTGTTTCAACCTGGCAGTTAGGCTAGTTTTACCCTTGAGAACCTTATAGTAAACAGGGCCTTAGATGACCATAGTAACTAATTAGATTACCATAGTAACTAGTTGTGACAGTTGCTTGCTGTCGCCGTGCGGATTCCATGGACCACTCAGGAAGGACGTGATCGTCGACTCTTTATTTTTCAATACGTTTTTCTGCATCTTGTATCACTCTTTCAGCTCCTCTCTGCTGCTCGCTCCTCGGTCGCTCTTTCAGCCGGCCGCGTCGTCTCTTTCGTGTGCACTGCTGCATCTGCTGTGGACACTCCGCCTCCTTCCCTCATCTTTCCTCCTTCTCCCTTTTGTATTTCTTCTGTTAGGAAATACGTAGATTGTGAGCCGGTGTGTGAGCCACGCACCTGATTTGGATTGCAGCGGCGTTGCTCGCCGTTCCGCCACATTTTCCGCCTCCTTGCCGCCATCTTGAGCAGGGCTACAGCGTGCCCTGCCCTGCCGTCAACCCGTCAGCTCCTCCTCTCTCCACACTAGTATACAATGCAAAAGCCCAGATTCCAAACATTGACTTACGGTCATTTGAAAACATCCATGCACATCATAATGGCAGCTACACTTTCGATCTTAAAAAACTAAAAAAATATTTATTTGAGAATGTCTGGTGGGCCGGATTGACAAGTTCAACGGGCCTTAATTTGCCCAGGTCTGTGTTGGATGATTTTTCAGTGTCTATGGGCATTTTTGTCAAGAAGCATATGTGCTAACAATATATTTTGGTGGTTCATTTCTTCCAGTGTGGTACAATGTTAAGGTCAGCATGTCTTTATGAACTTTCCTAACAGTTCGCATAGTTCAAATTAAGATTCCTGAATCAAGAACTTTGATAATTAATCAAGCGACTGTTTGATTCATGATTATATTGACAAACTGGTGTGCCTCAGAGTGTTTCCTCCAGTATTAAATCTTGTCCATAAACAGAAACAAAACTCCGCTATTTTTCATTAACTTTGCATCGCCCCTCATGTCAGTCAAGGACCCGCAGACGGGGGAGTGCCCTGTCTCAAAGTCCGGATGAGGACCATTACACAGCTGTCCTTGGGTTGCTGACATTCATCACCTGGAAGAGGTGCGACATGACCGAGTGAAGGTGACGATGTTACGAACGAGGCCGGCTGGCAACGCGAGGTAAAGGCGGCCACTCTGTCACTCCGGGTCTGTCCACCCAGAAGACGACCAGCCTTGGGAATCCAGCCCAAGCCCTTGGGAATACGGGCAAGGTGAGCCTGAGTGATAGTCGGATCTGATAGAAAAAAAATGTCCCGAGTAAGTAACCGTGTGTCAGTCTGTGATGACGCATGTTGAGTTCTAAGTCCTCGCTTGTCGAACATTTCATACCCTGACTTTAAATTAGAGCGGATAATTGCGGAGGAGACAACACGAAGGAAGACATCCATCAAGAGACGAAAATGTTTTGATGCCCGATTTTAGCGACTTGGAGGTGGTAGTGTATATTTACGTTATTGCTTCCGCCGCCACATGAGCTAAATTCGTGATGCGGCGGCAACTTTCCTGTCCTAAAGATAGCTGCTCAGACATGGCGGCCATCTGGACCGAAACTGGGATCATCATTTCACCAGACGGTTTGGACCGAAAACGTACAGTCGTGGTCAAAAGTTGACATACGCTTGTGAAGAACGTAATGTCATGGTTGTCTTGAGTTGTGGGATTGAACTTTCTCACCTTAAAACTCATCTGTATACTCTGGCCTTTAAGTAGACCTCCTTTTTAGACCAGTTGATCTGCCGCTTATTTTCTTTTTTCTCCTATGTCCCCCCCTCCCTTGTGGAAGGGGTTCAGTCCGATGACCATGGATGAAGTACTGGCTGTCCAGAGTCGACTCTTATTTTCTTGTGATAGAGTGATTGGGGATTTTTTTCTTTTATGAATTTATTATGGGTCTACTGAAAAAGTGACCAAATCTGTTGGGTCAAAATTATACAAACAGCAAGTTTCACTGCAATAAAGCGCTTTTGGTAGCCATCCACAGGCTTCTGGTTCAATTTTTGACCACTCCTCTTCAGAGGTGGGTACATTGCAAAAAGTCAGTGTTCAAAAACAAGAAAAAAAATACAAAAATGAGGGGTATTTTACTCGAACTAAGCAAAATTATCTGCCAATAGAACAAGAAAATTTGGCTTGTCAAAACTTTCCAAAACAAGTAAAAATTAGCTAGCATTTAAGTCTCACCTTAAAACTCATCTGTATACTCTAGCCTTTAAATAGCCCCCCTTTTTAGACCAGTTGATCTGCCGCTTCTTTTCTTTTTTCTCCTATGTCCCCCCCCTCCCTTGTGGAGGGGGTCCGGTCCGATGACCATGGATGAAGTACTGGCTGTCCAGAGTCGAGACCCAGGATGGACCGCTCGCCTGTGTATCGGTTGGGGACATCTCTACGCTGCTGATCCGCCTCCGCTTGGGATGGTTTCCTGTGGATGGGACTCTCGCTGCTGTCTTGGATCCGCTTTGAACTGAACTCTCGCGGCTGTGTTGGAGCCACTATGGATTGAACTTTCACAGTATCATGTTAGACCCGCTCGACATCCATTGCTTTCGGTCCCCTAGAGGGGGGGGGGGGTTGCCCACATCTGAGGTCCTCTCCAAGGTTTCTCATAGTCAGCATTGTCACTGGCGTCCCACTGGATGTGAATTCTCCCTGCCCACTGGGTGTGAGTTTTCCTTGCCCTTTTGTGGGTTCTTCCGAGGATGTTGTAGTCGTAATGATTTGTGCAGTCCTTTGAGACATTTGTGATTTGGGGCTATATAAATAAACATTGATTGATTGATTGATTGAAGAAATGATTGGAAACTTAACTACATTATGTTCTTTACAAGTGTATGTAAACTTTTGACCACGTCTGCATATCTAAGTCACATGATAGGGGAAAGATGTCCGACCTGTCAAATGTTTACAAAGCATCCTATTCCTTCCTTTCCCTTTTCATCACTTGTCGTCTGTGTGGGCGTGCAAAGCAGCTGATTGGCCGCCAGGTGCTAAGGTGAGTTGGATGGCATTGCCCCTCGTTTCTCTGTCAGGGAGCCCGTGGCGGATGTGTCGGAAGCAGGCGAGGTGAGGACGGGATGATCGGGACGATCTCTCCCGGCTGCCGGGCAGAAGCTGTCGAGCAGCCGGCCTTTTTAGTGGAACATCCAGCTGCTTGGAGACTTCATCAAGCTGCTTTGAATTATTCAACTTGCAGAGGGCTGGCCTCAAATAATTTAAAGAACGGTCAACTTGGTTGTGTTTCCCATAAGGAGTCATTTTAAAGGGGTCAAATTATGCAATAACACACTTTTTCTGGCCCACTTTCCGAAAAAGTCCCAAATTCCAAGCTGCTGTTGGGAATAAGCGGTAGAAAATGGATGGATGGATGGATGTTTTGAGGCATGTTAAAAACAAATCATGCACTTTGTAACTTTTTTCCCCATAACTTGAGTTGATTTATTTTGGAAAACCTTGTTACATTGTTTAATGCATCCAACAAAATTAGGTATAAAGATGTGTTTATTCAACCACTGTATATTTCGGTATCGGTAATTATGAGTTCGACAATATCGGGATATCAGCAAAAAAGTATCGTATGCATGTTCCAAATAAACTGAAACTGAATTTGATCAATTGATAATATATTTCAACAAACACATATTTATGTCAGGCTTGCCACTAACAGTTTGTGTTTTAGTTTTTCCTCTGTGTGTTTAGTATTTCCTGTTTTTAGTTCCTGTCAGCGTTCTTATTTGGTCTGTTTCCTGTTTTTTTCCCTGTGCACTGCGGCTGATTGGCACCTGGCCACACCTGGTGTCAATCAGCCCGCGCCTATTTGAACCTGTTTTGTCCTCCAGTCGATGGCTGGATTATTGTCTTGTCGATGTCGCTCTTGCTGCTCCTGTGGTGTCGTGCCGTGTCTTGTATTTGCAGCGTAGCGGTAAGCTACATCCGTTAGATGTTTGTAGCTTACTGTTTTTTGTTCCCTGCTTCCAGTTTGTTTTGTACTACACGTTACGACTTCTGTTTTCCTGCTCGCTACCCGCTAGCTTCCACGCTAGACCCTTTTTGTTTTTGCTAACTTCCATGTTAAGCTCCTTTTATTTTCTAGCTCCCATGCTAGCTCCCTTAGTTTGTTATCCGCGCTTTTTGTTTGTACCCTTTATTTGGTTTTGTTCTAGTATTTTAAATTACAACTGTCCTTCCTTATTCAATGCCTGCCTCCTTCTCTGCATCTTGGGGTTCTTCACCAACTAACTGTGACAATTTATGTATTTATTTCCAACTATAAATAATTAATGACACTTTTAAGTAATCATTAAAGCTGTATTAATCCATGTCATTTTGTCTTATTTTAACTTCCATACAAACAAGACTCTGGTGTCTCACACACCTTGGAAGACGTAAAAAAAACACACAATTTAAATGGTTTACTTTGCATTTTCTCACATTTAAAAGGAGGAGGACGTGAATGCAGGCGACTGTTTTTCTTTCCGAAAAGGGAACTCGGGCACAGAGCAAAAAACTCCAGCCAGAAAAACATAAACACCAAAAACTCTTGACAAGATTGAACAAAGAAAAACGGAGGGAGCTAAAAACACTCCCACAAGTCCCATGTGGGGGTAAACAGAAAGCGAGGAGGGGAAATGCCGGGCAGACAAAAGGGTAAAGGGCGGGAAATGAGAAGGACAGAAAAACAGGTGGAATAAAACAAAAATATTGAATATGTACAAACCCCTTTCCATATGAGTTGGGAAATTGTGTTTGATGTAAATATAAAATGAATACAATGATTTGCAAATCCTTTTCAACCCATGCTGGCTTTTGAACTTTGCGTCGATAACAGTCTGGATGGTTCTCTTCCCCATGTCGAATATTTAAATCAATCAATCAATCAATCAATGTTTACTTATATAGCCCTAAATCAGAGATGTCCCAAGCCGATACACAGGCAAGCGGTCCATCCTGGGTCCCGAATTTCCAAAAACAATTTGAAATGTGGACTCGTCAGATCACAGAACACTGTTCCACTTTGCATCAGTCCATCTTAGAGGATCTCGGGCCCAGAGAAGCCGGCGGCGTTTCTGGGTGTTGTTGATAAATGGCTTTCGCTTTGCATAGCAGAGCTTTAACTTGCACTTACAGATGTAGGGACAAACTGCATTTAGTGACAGTGGTTTTCTGAAGTGCTCCTGAGCCCATGTGGTGATATCCTTTATAGATTGATGTTGGTTTTTGGTACAGTGCCGTCCGAGGGATTGAAGGTCACGGTCATTCAATGTTGGTTTCCGGCCATGCCGCTTACGTGGAGTGATTTCTCCAGATTCTCTGAAACTTTTGATGATATTATGGACCGTACATTTTGAAATACCTAAATTTCTTGCAATTGCACTTTGAGAAACGTTGTTTTTAAACCGTTTGACTATTTGCTCACGCAGTTGTGGACAAAGGGGTGTACCTCGCCCCATCCTTTCTTGTGAAAGACTGAGCATTTTTGGGGAAGCTGTTTTTATACCCAATCATGGCACCCACCTGTTCCCAATTAGCCTGCACACCTGTGGGATGTTTCAAATAAGTGTTTGATGAGCATTCCTCAACTTTATCACTATTTATTTTCACCTTTCCCAACTTCTTTGTCACGTGTTGCTGGCATCAAATTCTAAACTTAATGATTATTTGCACACAAAAAAATTGTTTATCAGTTTGAATATCAAATATGTTGTCTTTGTAGCATATTCAACCGAATATGGGTTGAAAATGATTTGCAAATAATTGTATTCTGTGTATATTTACAAACGGGGTTTGTAACAAAATATGAAAGACAAGAATCAATAGACGTGTGGAATTCTGTTACTCATTCAAGGTTCATTTTGTTCCTCGTTGGGCTTCCTGGCCGGGATGACTGATTGGAATTCCACGTTTGTGTACATCACACTCCATCCCCGTCCACTCAGCAAAGACGGAATAAATCACTCCGTCTGGGTCCGTCCCTCAGCAGGCCCCAAAAAGCCTTTAATAACAGGCCCGAGCTGCCTGCAGTGCCGGCCCTTGATTGTTTTGAGTGAAAACAGATGTGGGCGCTCAAGTTGCACATTGATGGCGTTTCTGAACCGACCGCAGCCACAAGGCCCTGGCGGCCATGTTGTCTGATACTAAAACATCCGGCACCGACAAATCCCCCTCTTTGCTCCCAACTCTCTTTTGTTCCGCCACCTCTCAATTCGTGCATTGCTAAGACAAAAAGACGGAACAAAAAAATCAAACAAGGTGGTAACAGTCGTCTCTCTCCAGCCTCATAAAGGCTGCTCGAGAGACGGCGAACGCATTCAAGCCCCCGAGGCCCCGCTGAAATAAAACACTATACCCTTGATGTGAGCGCGAAACACCGGCCGCGTTTATTACATCTGACCATCTGCGTTTTACACGTGCATGACGGCTGGACGCAGCCGAGCACTCACGCAGGGTCGGAGGTCCACAGCTTATTAGCTGCAAGAACTGACTGTAAATGGAGACGGCACAATACTGCCATTCATAACTTAATTGGTTCTTGAACTGGGTGTGTAAGCACAAAACCCAAAACCAGTGAAGTTGGCACGTTGTGTGAATGGTAAATAAATACCTGGAAACCTAGAATAGTCTGCAAAGACAAGATATTTAACGTTCTAACTGAGAAACTGTGTTTACTTTTTGCAAATATTAGCTAATTTGCAAAAAAAATTGAAAAAAGAGGAATGCTCATCAGACACTTATTTGGAACATCCCGCAGGTGTGCAGGCTAATTGGGAACAGGTGGGTGCCGTGATTGGGTATAAAAGAAAATTCCATGAAATGCTCAGTCATTCACAAACAAGGATGGAGCGAGGGTCACCACTTTATGGTTTGCAGAGGGAGATGACGGCAACAGACACCAGGGAGATTTTAAAAAACCCTGTTTCCATATGAGTTGGGAAATTGTGTTTGATGTAAATATAAACGGAATACAATGATTTGCAAATCATTTTCAGCCCATATTCAGTTGAATGTGCTACCAAGACAACATATTTGGCATAGCTCGGTTGGTAGAGTGGCCGTGCCAGCAACTTGAGGGTCGCAGGTTCTATTCCCGCTTGTGCCATCCTAGTTACTGCCGTTGTGTCCTCGGGCAAGACACTTTACCCACCTGCTCCCAGTGCCACCCACACTGGTTTAAATGTAACTTAGATATTGGGTTTCACTATGTAAAGCGCTTTGAGTCACTTGAGAAAAGCGCTATATAAATATAATTCACTTAACTATTTGATGTTCAAACTCATAAACTTTATTTTTTTCTGCAAATAATAATTAACTTAGAATTTCATGGCTGCAACACGTGCCAAAGTAGTTGGGAAAGGGCATGTTCACCACTGTGTTACATCACCTTTTCTTTTAACAACACTCAATAAACGTTTGGGAACTGAGGAAACTAATTGTTGAAGCTTTGAAAGTGGAATTCTTTCCCATTCTTGTTTTATGTAGAGCTTCAGTCCTTCAACAGTCCGGGGTCTCCGCTGTCGTATTTTACGCTTCATAATGCACCACACATTTTCCATGGGAGACAGGTCTGGACTGCAGGCGGGCCAGGAAAGTACCCACACTCTTTTTTAGCAAAGCCACGCTGTTGTAACACGTAGCTTGGCATTGTTTTGCTGAAATAAGCAGGGGCGTCCATGATAACATTGCTTGGATGGCAGCATATGTTGTTCCAAAACCTGTATGTACCTTTCAGCATTAATGGTGCCTTCACAGATGTGTAAGTTACCCATGCTTTGGGCACTAATGCACCCCCATACCATCACAATAACAATCCAGATGGTTATTTTTCTCTTTGTTCCGGGGGACACCACGTCCAGAGTTTCCAAATATGTTTGGAAATGTGGACTTGTCAGTCCACAGAAGACTTTTCCACTTTGCATCAGTCCATCTTAGATGAGCTCGGGCCCAGCGAAGCCGGCGGCGTTTCTGAGTGTTGTTGATAAATGGCTTTCGCTTTGCATAGTAGAGTTTTAACTTGCACTTACAGATGTAGCGACTAACTGTAGTTACTGACAGTGGTTTTATGAAGTAGTCCTGAGCCCATCTGGTGATATCCTTTACACACTGATGTCTGTTTTTGATACAGTGCCACCTGAGGGATCAAAAGTCTGTAATATCATCGCTTACGTGCAGTGATTTCTCCAGATTCTCTGAACCTTTTGAGGATTTTACGGACCGTAGATGCTAAAATCCCCAAATTCCTTGCAATAGCTCGTTAAGAAATGTTGTTCTAAAACTGTTCGACAATTTGCTTACAAATTGGTGACCCTCGCCCCATCCTTGTTTGTGAATGACTTAGCATTTCACGGAAGCTGTTTTTATACCCAATCATGGCACCCACCTGTTCCCAATTAGCAACATATGTTGCTCCAAAACCTGTATGTACCTTTCAGCATTAATTGTGCCTTCACAGATGTGTAAGTTACCCATACCTTGGGCACTAATGCACCCCCATACCATCACACATGCTGGCCTTTCCACTTTGCGCCTATAACAATCCGGATGGTTCTTTTCCTCTTTCTTCCGGAGGTCCACAGTTTCCAAATATGTTTGGAAATGTGGACTCGTCAGACCACAGAACACTTTTCCACTTTGCATCAGTCCATCTTAGATGAGCTCGGGCCCAGCGAAGCCGGCGGCGTTTCTGGGTGTTGTTGATAAATGGCTTTCGCTTTGCGTAGCAGAGTTTTAACTTGCACTTACAGATGTAGCGACCAACTGTAGTTACTGACAGTGGTTTTATGAAGGGTTCCTGAGCCCATGTGGAGATATCCTTTACACACTGATGTCTGTTTTTGATGCAGTACCGCCTGAGGGATCAAAAGTCCGTAATATCATCTCTTACGTGCAGTGATTTCTCCAGATTCTCTGAACCTTTTGATGATTTTACGGCCCGTAGATGGTAAAATCCCCAAATTCCTCGCAATAGCTCGTTAAGAAACGTTGTTCTAAAACTGTTCGACAATATGCTGACAAATTGGTGACCCTTGCCCCATCTTTGTTTGGGAATTACTTAGCATTTCATGGAAGGATTACCTGTTCCCAATTAGCCTGCACACCTGTGGGATGTTCCAAATAAAGGTTTGATGAGCATTCCTCAACTTTATCAGTGTTTTTTGCCACCTTTCCCAACTTCTTTGTCACGTCTTGCTGGCATCAAATTCTAAAGTTAATGATTATTTGCACAAAAAACAAAAAGTTTATCAGTTTGAACATCAAATATGTTGTCTTTGTAGCATATTCAACTGAATATGGGTTGAAAAGGATTTGCAAATCATTGTATTCTGTTTATATTTACATCTAACCCAATTTCCCAACTCATATGGAAACGGGGTTTGTATGTATATTCATCCATCCATCCGTTTTCTACTGCTTGACTTAGACTCGACTGTGTTCAACCTGAGAGGTTTTTTACTCTATGTTTATCGTCATAAAAAGCACTTTCCCCTATTTAGAAGTGTCTCCCTTGATTCCTGCAAGTGAGACAAATGCCTCAGAGAAGGCAGCATCACCCGGTGAGTGTTACAAATCTGCTGATTTGTTGAAACAGTCTCAAATGTCCGACCCCCCCCCCCCCCCCCCCCCCCCTCGTTTACTGCCACTCTCCGACGGTCGCACATGTGTTGTGTGTCTCACCGCAGCCCCGAGCTGTGATGGAGTCCACCTTCGGGCCTGAAGTTTTAATTAAAGCAGGATGGACCCACAGCCTGAATCCTTCCTTTTCAAGATGATGGACATGTCGAACCCTGGCTTGTCCGCCCCCCTCCCCCTCTTCCACCCTCCGCCGCTCACAATAAACCCACCGGCTAGTTTGCCTTCCCTTTTTTTTTTTTTGAAGTCTCCCTTTTGTCTAGTTTGTCTCCCACGCCGTGTCTGTCCTTCTGAATTCCGCTGAAATCCATAACCAGGCCCGTCCCGCCCGGCTGCAGCTTTCTGTTGAGTCAGAAAGGAAATATTTGCCTTTCTTTGACCTTCCCAGGCAAGGACGTGAGGATACTTGCACACCGGCCGTTTATGAGACTGCACGAGGCCGATTTGTCCGTGAAAATGTGTTGCTGAATAACCTGAAAGGACCGTGGATTAAAATGAGTTATTTCACTCCAGCGGCCGATTGAAAAGGCTCATTTACCGGGCAATAATACGACTTGCAGAGGGATTCAGACGATTGCTTATGGAAAATATTGATTCAGGAATGAATACTGGCTGCATGTGGAGGGAGATGTGGCCAGCGCTGCCTGCGGGAGCAAAGGTCACCGCCTCGGTCCATGGTGTTAGAGCACCATCAGACGGGGGCGTGGCACTGCTGACGGCGAGACACAGCCGGCAGCTGATTAGATTTCACAGGTGGCACGTGGTAATCTAATCATCTGTTGTATTTAACAGTAAGCGGCCGGGAGCAGGAGGAGAGAGAGGATACGGACGTGACTGAAAGGTCACGTTCTACTGGAGAGAAAACTTGCGTTGAAACATTGTCATTAAAACCTTGTTAAAAACCTGCACCTTTGGCTCCTGCGCCTTTTCTGACACTTCCACAATGGCGGCTGGGATAGACTCCAGCCCTTCTGGGATAGACTCCAGCCTGTCGGTGAAGGATAAACAATAATTCAAAAGAATGGGACGGTTTGGCTCTCAGGTCCAAAGCCTTGACAAAATAAAATTTATTAGTAATAAACAATAACAATATGTCTTCTTGGCCCTGCGATGAGGTGGCGACTTGTCCAGGGTGTACCCCGCCTTCCGCCCGATTGTAGCTGATATAGGCGTCAGCGCCCCCCGCGACCCCCAAAAAAAAAAAGGGATTAAGCAGTAGAAAATGGATGGATGGAATATGTCTTCTTGAGGAGCCAAAACAATAATTAATGTTTCTTCCGTCTGTTAAAAATCTAAATGATATCGGTACTGGTGTAGTATCGCCGTACTAACGTATCAAAAACGGTACTATTCTCTGTTTGAAAAGTACCGTTTTTTGTCGTATTTATTTGTTTTTAACAGGCATGGCATGACATTTCTGCTTTTACGAGCAGAGGAGCATGGTCGGCAGCGCACGGTCACAAAGTACTTACAAGTGTGTAGACAGAAAAAGGAGATCGGATGCATTTTGGCTTAAAAATTAAAGATAAAGGTGAAGCTATAACACTGAAACCCCCTCAGGAAAAGGTGCTTTAAGACTTGGCTATCGCTAATCCTCGTCTCCATGGCAACAAATGAAGTGAGTTTCTTCCAAGTATAATCCCTGCAGGACGGGGAATACGGTAATCATTTTAGATACAATTTTCGTGTCGTTTATGTTGTCGATTATAACAGAGTGGACTTACTTGGATCAACACACCTGACCCTGATAACTGATTAGGAAGGTTTATTTGCTTTATTGCTTTTCTTGCATTACTTTGGTTTGCTACTTTGCTACAATTTTCCAAATATTGGCATCTGTTTTGTTTCGCTCTATTCACCTGTGGTCCCCTACCTTGACCATGCTGAGGCTTCCACAATTTTACCTAATAAAAAGACTGTATACCTGCACGTTGCCTGCCTTCTCTGCATCTTGGAGTCACACCAACAGTCGATAAAATGTCCAAGCAACATTGTGCCTTTTCCTATCTCTTCCCTTCCCTTGTCCCTTTCATGTCATTTTAACTAGAACATTGATTCTCAAACTAATTAAGTGATATTTAATCACTTGATAAAAGTACAGTGTTTTATTTTTCTACAGTCAAACACAGTGTTACTGTTCGAACTGTGTGTATCGTTACGGTGGTCAAACATATACATGTTAAAAAATATATTTATGTTTTTAATGAATATGTAGGTCTACTACGCTACTGTATTTCAATGTTTGTCACTTAGCCAAGATTTTTCTGTTTAAAAACCACAAAATTTGAGCACAGAAGTAAAAAAAAAAAAAAGATTCAAGGCCTGTATTAGCAGAGAAGTTGAAGTTGAAGTGAAATAAAGCACCGCCTCATCATCATTGCAGCTCACGTTTTGTAGCCGGAGAGAATTCTGCCCTGAATGTGAACTTGCAGGTGTGACGATGTGACATTTTTGGTCCAGGCTGGGAAATTACATTCACCGACTGTTATTTAGAAGAAAGAAAATATTTCAAATATTTTTTGAATTACATTTTTTCTCCTCAGACATGGCGTGTATTGAAAAACACTTTTAAGTTGTGGTCCACAAACGATATTTTTATATCTCAAAATAAGGTTTTGCTTTTGAAAAGATAACTGAACTTTTTCACACGTTTTTACTAACTCAAAATCTTATTATTATTTTTTTGTTTTGTTTACCTCAAACTCAAACTGCACTCTAATGTATTTTCATGACATTTGAACTGGGTTCAAATAAATGTCAAAGCGCTTTGAGGACCTTAAAGGTAGAAAAGCGCTATACAAATATACAGTATGTACAGTATATATGTGTATGTATGTATGTGTGTGTAATGTATATACATATATATATATGCATATATATATATATATATATATATATATATATATATATATTTATATATATATATATATAGTATATGTATGTATGCATGTGTATATACAGTATATATGTATATATACATATATATGTATGTATGTATGTATATATGTATGTATGTATGTATGTATATATATACAGTATTTTGGCGTATGTACTATATGTATGTGTATATAATGTGTATATATATGTACATATATATATATATATATATATGTGTATATATATATATATATATATATATATATATATACATATATATATGCATGTATATATATGTATATATATGTACATATATACAGTATATGTATTATGTATATGTATATATATATGTATGTATGTATGTGTATATAATGTATATATATGAATGTATATATATATATATATATATAGTATATGTATTTATGTATGTGTGTATATATATATATATATATGTACGTATGTGTATATACAGTATATATAAGTACATATACATACATATATACAGTATATATATTTATGTATGTATGTATGTCCATATACGTATGTATACAGTGTTAATATATATGCATATATACAGTATATATATGTCTGTTTGTATAAATGAAGTATGTATATATATATACGTATATGTTTGCATGTATATATAAATATATATATAAATAAGTATATATATATATAAATAAATATTATATGTATATATGTATGCATGTATGTGTATATACAGTATATATATGTATGTATGTACATATACGTATGTATACAGTGTTTATATATATATATATATATACATATATGTTTGCATGTATATATATATAAATAAATATATATATATATATATGTTTGTTTGTGTGTGTGTGTCAAAGAACCATCCAAATGATGAATTATTAGATTTTTCCTTAAAAACCTATTATTTGAGGGTAATTATACTTAATGAAAATTATAGGTTTTTTCAACATGAAATTGCCCGGGCAGTGAGCGAGCCAATGTTCAGTTCGAAAGCAGCAGGCTGTTTGTGCAATCATACGGTCAAGTCCATTAAAAATAATTGGTCGCCGCATAATTGCCATCACTAAAAGTTTAGCTTGTCCGAGCTTTTTTTTTTTTCTTCTTTTTACAAATGAAGTTACGCAACACAACACCCCATTTAATACAGCAAATAACTTGTGGAAATGAACCACGCAACAATGAGTGTGAGCGCCAAAAGAACATCATGAAGTCGCTGAATTGGCCCATTACAGTTCAGGGACTGAAGTGCCATCCCTGAGATGTCCAAATATCAAATTGGTTCATACATATGTCCATGGCCTCCTGTCACAGCACATGTGATGGAGTGATGTTAGGCATCTCTTCTCGTTGCCAGATAGCTCTGACAAATGAGTTGCCCATGAGGCATCAGACTGTGGGCTGAGAACTGCTTTGACATCTACTCTGCAACACACATCTGTAAATAACTTCAAGTCAGGACTCTCTTGGTAGCATTTTAATTTTACAATGCAATTTTATCAGATAACTAACATACCGTATTTCCTTAAATTGCCGCCGGGGCGCTAATTAATTTAAAACCTCTTACCAAAGGCATGTGGTAAATTTAGGCCTGCGCTTAGTGTGATGTAAGGATACCATCATGAAAAGCACATTTCATTAAAAAAAAACGTTATTATGGTCTTACCTTTACTTATAAATGAAATCCATGTGCAGCTCCTTCTGATCAAAAGCATCGATAACTTGTTTATAGAAGTCTTCCTTATCTTTCTTCAGTTTTAAAAGTCTCTCTGTCTTGATAGAGATCTTCCTTTATTACTTCCTGCTTCGATTGAAAGTCCAGTTTAGACAACGGTGGTTGTAATTTATATAATATGGAAATACACTGCCTGGCTAAAAGGTTTACATGTTATAATGTCATTTATTGGTTCACCTTTAGTTTTGATTAAGTCATTTTCACAACAAACGTTTTTACTAAATAATAGCAAACACAATCAATATAAAGTTGTCCGGAATGTGGAGTTAAATTAATCAATAACCTGCCATTATTTGCTTAAAGGGGAACTGCGCTTTTTCTTAAATTTTGCCTCTCGTTCACAATCATTATAAGAGACAAGATGATGGAGGTCATTATTTTTTTATGCATTCTAAATATTGAATACATGCAATCAAAACAAAGATAAATTCTGCCTATAAAACCCTTGAAAAAACATCCAAACACCTCCATTAAGATTTTATATACATGATGTAAGTATAAGTAATTAATTTAAAACCTCTTCTCACTTCGGCGCTTACCAAAGGCATGTGGTAAATTTAGGCCTGCGCTTATAAATTTGAGTGCAATGTAAGGATACCATCATGAAGAGCACATTTAATTGAAAAAACTTTATTATGGTCTTATATTTACTTATAAATGAAGTCCATGCGCCGCTCCTTCTGGTCAAAAGCATCGGTAACTTGTTTATAGAAGTCTTCCTTATCTTTCTTCAGTTTTAAAAGTCTCTCTGTCTCGATGGAGATCTTCCTTTATTACCTCCTGCTTCGATTGAAAGTCCAGTTTCGAAAACTGTTTTATTTTAGATATGTGATCCTCCATGTTAAAAGTGCAAGCGAGAGGAAAAAAATAAACACACGCTGCTTGTTGTCACTTCTTCCGCAGCCGAGTAGTCGCAAGAAGGATCATTAGCGCCCTCTACCACCAGGAGGCGGGAGTCATTTAATGCCGGTGTGGTTCTTCCAAGAATGCGTCGAAGCAGAACACAGCAAAGGTAAGATATAAGGCATTTATTTAATAACAAAAGGCTAGGAACAAAAACACTGGTGTAAAGAGAAAAGGTAAACAAAAGACGCTAGCGTGAAAGCTAGGATAAAACACAAGGAAAACTAAAACTTGGTACGAGGACACAAAAGAGCAAACAAAAACATTCGGCATGAAAGCTGGAATATAAAGTGGCTTAGCGTAAGAGCTAGCGAGAAAATACATACGCGTGGGCAAATTAGGATCCGAGAATGAGTGAACAGAAAAGGCGAGTTTAAATAGGAGGGTGAACATTAGTAGCAGGTGTGCGGGGCGAGACTAGCAGGTGGACTGATGCGTGATCATGGTGACAAAGCAAAGAGGAAATAAGGAGTCGGAGAAATATACAAAATAGAAAAATAAATAGTGTAGATCTGAGCAGCAGATCGCAACAAAATGACTCATATTTGACACACGCAGCTACGGTATATTAATAAAACATAGCTGCTTACTGTTCTTTTTAGCATATTCAATAGCTTGGACCTTAAATCCTACTGAATAGCTCTTAATCTTCGTTCCTTTATGCGATTTCAAATAATTGAAATCAGCCTCCTCCATTTTGAAAATGATGACGGGTGAAGTGTCACTCGTGACGTGACGAGTTTGACCCGGTGGAAATTCTAGGCATATGCTAATTATTTTGCAAAACGAGTTTAAACATGCACTAATAAAAATAATATTTTGCGAAATGAGTTTGACCCGGCGTTAATCCTGAGCCGGCGGTAATGCTAAGCATGCGCTAATTATTTAGCGAAACGAGTTCAAACCGGCAGTAATTCTAGACAGGCGCATACTTAATACCCGGCGGCAATTCAAGGAAATACGGTATGTCCTTAACATTTTGAAATTATGTCCATTATGTAAACTTACCAATAAATATACTGTAGTAAAAATATAGTCAAAGATATACAGTAGCTTATACTGTAAAAGTTCCTTTCATTTACACAAATAGATATCCTTCAAACCGATTAATACAAATACAAAGTTGGCAAGTTGTGTTTGAACATTAAAATATCTCGTCTTTGCAGTTTATTCAATTGAATATAAGTTGAAAAGGATTTGCAAATCATTGTATTCTGTTTTTAAAAGGGAATAAGCGGCAAGAAATCTGCGTTCAAAGGATTCCGGCTTGTTAGTGATTCCCAAAGCCCAAAAAAAGTCTGCGGGCTATAGAGCGTTTTCCGTTCGGGCTCCAGTACTCTGGAATGCCCTCCCGGTAACAGTTCGAGATGCCACCTCAGTAGAAGCATTTAAGTCTCACCTTAAAACTCATTTGTATACTGTATCCTTTAAATAGACTCCCTTTTTAGACCAGTTGATCTGCTGTTTCTTTTCTTTTTCTTCTATGTCCCACTCTCCCCTGTGGAGGGGGTCCGGTCCGATCCGGTGGCCATGTACTGCTTGCCTGTGTATCGGCTGGGGACATCTCTGCGCTGCTGATCCGCCTCGACATCTCTGCGCTGCTGATCCGCCTCCGCTTGGGATGGTTTCCTGCTGGCTCCGCTGTGAACGGGACTCTCGCTGCTGAGTTGGAACCGCTTTGGACTGGACTCTCGCGACTGTGTTGGATCCATTGTGGATTGAACTTTCACAGTATCATGTTAGACCCGCTCGACATCCATTGCTTTCCTCCTCTCTAAGGTTCTCATAATCATTATTGTCACAGACGTCCCACTGGATCATTATTGTCACCGATGTCCCACTGGGTGTGAGTTTTCCTTGCCCTTATGTGGGCCTACCGAGGATGTCGTGGTGGTTTGTGCAGCCCTTTGAGACACTAGTGATTTTGGGCTATATAAGTAAACATTGATTGATTGATTGATAGAAAAATGGATGGATGGATGGGTTGTGTACATTCATCATAAAGGATTAAAGATAATGAGTTGATATCCATGATCTAATAATAGATTTGTCGATATTCTTCTGGTGGCCTGGAGGTGTGAAATGAACTCAGCCCTCACGGTGGAGCTGAAAGAGCTAGCCAGGGACTGAAAGATGTCTGCACGCCTCCTTAGACTCTTGACCCTGCACCCCAGACCTGGGTGAGAATGCGTCCTCGCCGACGTTACCCACAATGCCAAGTCCTGCTGATAATATTCATGTGAGATCCTGTTCTGGCATTGATACCCATCACACACACCAATAGCAAACAAAAGTGGTGTTGAAAAGCCAGTTCAAGCAGAAGTCAGATTGTGCGGACGGACAGAGGCCAGATCCATGAGAAAGTCTCGTTCCGTTCAACTGCACATTGCAGACTTTGGATTTTACTGCTGTCCCACTAAATAAAGCCAGGATTTCCTAATGTAGTAGAATAGAAGGTTCTTAACAGATTGATATGCAACAGGGGGATTGTCCATTCTTTAGGAAGGAGCTGGACTGTGGAGTGGAGACTTTTTCTTAATCTCAAGAGTCGGTTGCAGTAGACAAATAAAACTGAAATGAAGCGATCAAGACTATTAAAGCCTTTCTTTTTGGATGCGTTAGTAGTGTAATTAGGGACCGAATGTCCCTTTGGGACGGAGCTAAATATGTTTGAATGTTGTGAATATGTTGGGGTCGGATTTTGCAAAAGGTCAAGAAATGTTTACATAGTAAAGTTTTTAATGGAAAAATGGTATTACAAAATTCCTGGGATTTCGAGAAAACCGGAAATTTTACCAGTTGAAAAAAAACTTAGTTTTTTGAACTGATTAGTTAATTTTTCCTGGAATCTTTTTGATGTCCAGGATAAGTGGAATGTGTTGAAGGTGGAATGGTTTGAATCGGATGAAAAAGTTGGAGGTTGTGGAACTTTGAAACATTTCCCATTCTTTTTAATGAGAGTTTCATAGAAATTTGGGGATTTCAGGGGAAAGTGGGAATTTTTTGGAAAATGCGAAATATTTTGAATGTTGTGAATAGTTGGTGTTGGAATTTTTCAAATCAGTCAATAAATGTTGAATTCATATTTTTAATTGAGAAATGGTATTATGGGATTCCTGGAATTTTACTGATAAACGGTATTTTTTTGAAAATGCTAAATACTTTGAATGTTGTGAATATGTTGGTGTCGGATTTTTCAAAAGGTCAAGAAATGTTTACATATTAACATTTTTAAGTGAAAAATGGTATTACAGAATTCCTGGGATTTCGGGAAAACGCGGAAATTTGGCCAGTTCAAAAAAAAACTTTGTTTTTTGAACTGCTTAGTTATTCCTGGAATCTTTTTGATGTCCAGGATCAGTGGAATTTGTTGAAGGTGGAATGGTTTGAATCGGATGAAAAATGTGGAGGTTGTGGAACTTTGAAAAATGTCTCATTCTATTCAAAGGGAGTTTCCTAGAAATTTGGGAATTTCGGGGGAAAGCGGGAATTTTTTGGAAAATGCTAACTATTTTGAATGTTGTGAATGAGTTGGTGTTGGATTTTTTCCAATTGGATAATAAATGTTGAAGTAGTAACATTTTTAATTGAGAAATAGTATTACGGAATTCCTGGAATTTCGGAAAACCGGGATTTTTTTCCAGTTCAAAAAACTATTTTTTTTTTTTTCCTAATTAAGAGGAATGATTTGAGAGTGGAACGGTTGAAGTGGGTTGAAAAAAGGGGAAGGAGTAGTCAACAGAAAAAAGGATGAAAAATTAGGGAATTTTGGGAATACCTGGAATTTTTTTGATGTCCAGGATAAGTGGAATGTGTTGAAGGTGGAATGGTTTGAATCGGATGAAAAATGTGGGGGTTGTGGAACTTTGAAAAATGTCCCATTGTTTTCAATGGGAGTTTCATAGAAATTTGGGAATTTCGGTAAAAATGGGAATTTTTTTTAAAATGCTAAATATTTTAAATGATGTGAATAGTTGGTGTTGGAATTTTTCAAATCAGTCAATAAATGTTGAATTCACATTTTTAATTGAGAAATGGTATTATTGGATTCCTGGAATTTTGCTGATAAACGGTAAATTTTTTGAAAATGCTAAATACTTTGAATGTTGTGAATATGTTGGTGTCGGATTTTTCAAAAGGTCAAGAAATGTTTACATAGTAACATTTTTGATTGAAAAATGGTATTACAGAATTCCTGGGATTTCGGGAAAACGCGGAAATTTGGCCAGTTAAAAAAAAAACTTAGTTTTTTGAACTGATTAGTTAATTATTCCTGGAATCTTTTTGATGTATAGTGAAATTTGTTGAAGGTGGAATGGTTTGAATCGAATGAAAAATGTGGAGGTTGTGGAACTTTGAAATATTTCCCATTCTTTTCAATGGGAGTTTCATAAAAATTTGTGAATTTCGGGGGAAAGCGGGAATTTTTTTGGAAAATGCTAAATATTTTGAATGTTGTGAATGAGTAGGTGTTGTAATTTTTCCAATTGGATAATAAATGTTGAAGTAGTAACATTTTTAATTGAGAAATAGTATTACAGAATTCCTGGAATTTTGGAAAACCAGGATTTTTTTCCAGTTCAAAAAACAATTTTGTTTTTTTTCCTAATTAAGAGGAATGATTTGAAGGTGGAATGGTTTGAATCGGATGAAAAATGTGGAGGTTGTGGAACTTTGAAACATTTCCCATTCTTTTTAATGAGAGTTTCATAGAAATTTGGGGATTTCAGGGGAAAGTGGGAATTTTTTGGAAAATGCGAAATATTTTGAATGTTGTGAATAGTTGGTGTTGGAATTTTTCAAATCAGTCAATAAATGTTGAATTCATATTTTTAATTGAGAAATGGTATTATGGGATTCCTGGAATTTTACTGATAAACGGTATTTTTTTGAAAATGCTAAATACTTTGAATGTTGTGAATATGTTGGTGTCGGATTTTTCAAAAGGTCAAGAAATGTTTACATATTAACATTTTTAAGTGAAAAATGGTATTACAGAATTCCTGGGATTTCGGGAAAACGCGGAAATTTGGCCAGTTCAAAAAACAAATTTGTTTTTTGAACTGCTTGGTTATTCCTGGAATCTTTTTGATGTCCAGGATCAGTGGAATTTGTTGAAGGTGGAATGGTTTGAATCGGATGAAAAATGTGGAGGTTGTGGAACTTTGAAAAATGTCTCATTCTATTCAAAGGGAGTTTCCTAGAAATTTGGGAATTTCGGGGGAAAGCGGGAATTTTTTGGAAAATGCTAACTATTTTGAATGTTGTGAATGAGTTGGTGTTGGATTTTTTCCAATTGGATAATAAATGTTGAAGTAGTAACATTTTTAATTGAGAAATAGTATTACGGAATTCCTGGAATTTCGGAAAACCGGGATTTTTTTCCAGTTCAAAAAACTATTTTTTTTTTTTTCCTAATTAAGAGGAATGATTTGAGAGTGGAACGGTTGAAGTGGGTTGAAAAAAGGGGAAGGAGTAGTCAACAGAAAAAAGGATGAAAAATTAGGGAATTTTGGGAATACCTGGAATTTTTTTGATGTCCAGGATAAGTGGAATGTGTTGAAGGTGGAATGGTTTGAATCGGATGAAAAATGTGGGGGTTGTGGAACTTTGAAAAATGTCCCATTGTTTTCAATGGGAGTTTCATAGAAATTTGGGAATTTCGGTAAAAATGGGAATTTTTTTTAAAATGCTAAATATTTTAAATGATGTGAATAGTTGGTGTTGGAATTTTTCAAATCAGTCAATAAATGTTGAATTCACATTTTTAATTGAGAAATGGTATTATTGGATTCCTGGAATTTTGCTGATAAACGGTAAATTTTTTGAAAATGCTAAATACTTTGAATGTTGTGAATATGTTGGTGTCGGATTTTTCAAAAGGTCAAGAAATGTTTACATAGTAACATTTTTGATTGAAAAATGGTATTACAGAATTCCTGGGATTTCGGGAAAACGCGGAAATTTGGCCAGTTAAAAAAAAAACTTAGTTTTTTGAACTGATTAGTTAATTATTCCTGGAATCTTTTTGATGTATAGTGAAATTTGTTGAAGGTGGAATGGTTTGAATCGAATGAAAAATGTGGAGGTTGTGGAACTTTGAAATATTTCCCATTCTTTTCAATGGGAGTTTCATAAAAATTTGTGAATTTCGGGGGAAAGCGGGAATTTTTTTGGAAAATGCTAAATATTTTGAATGTTGTGAATGAGTAGGTGTTGTAATTTTTCCAATTGGATAATAAATGTTGAAGTAGTAACATTTTTAATTGAGAAATAGTATTACAGAATTCCTGGAATTTTGGAAAACCAGGATTTTTTTCCAGTTCAAAAAACAATTTTGTTTTTTTTCCTAATTAAGAGGAATGATTTGAAGGTGGAATGGTTTGAATCGGATGAAAAATGTGGAGGTTGTGGAACTTTGAAAAATGTCCCATTTTTTCAATGGGAGTTTCATGGAAATGTGGGAATTTCGGTAAAAGTGGGAATTTTTGGGAAAATGCTAAATATTTTTAATAAGCTGTTGGTGTTGGAATTTTTCAAATCAGTCAATAAATGTTGAATTCACATTATTAATTGAGAAATGGTATTATTGGATTCCTGGAATTTCGCTGATAAACGGTAATTTTTTGGAAAATGCTAAATACTTTGAATGTTGTGAATATGTTGGTGTCGGATTTTTCAAAAGGTCAAGAAATGTTTACATAGTAAAGTTTTTAATTGAAAAATAGTATTACAGAATTCCTGGGATTTCGAGAAAACCGGAAATTTTACCAGTTCAAAAAACAACTTTGTTTTTTGAACTGATTAATTATTCCTGGAATCTTTGTGATGTATAGTGAAATGTGTTGAAGGTGGAATGGTTTGAATCGAATTAAAAATGTGGAGGTTTCAAATCAGTCAATAAATGTTGAATTCACATTTTTAATTGAGAAATGGTATTATGGGATTCCTGGAACGGTAAATTTATTGAAAATGCTAAATACTTTGAATGTTGTGAATGGTTGGTGTCGGATTTTTCAAAAGGCCAAGAAATGTTTACATAGTAACATTTTTAATTGAAAAATGGTATTACAGAATTCCTGGCATTTCGGGAAATCGGAAATTTTGATAATTTTACCATGCCTTCCGCCCGATTGTAGCTGAGATAAGCGCCAGCGCCCCCCGCGACCCCGAAAGGGAATAAGCGGTAGAAAATGGATGGATGGGATGGATGGTAACATTTTTAATTGAAAAATGGTATTACAGAATTCTTGGGATTTCGGGAAAACCGGAAATTTTGCCAGTTCAAAAAACAAATTTGTTTTTTGAACTGATTAATTAATTATTCCTGGAATCTTTTTGATGTCCAGGATAAGTGGAATGTGTTGAAGGTGGAATAGTTTGAATCGAATGAAAAATGTGGAGGTTGTGGAACTTTGAAACATTTCCCATTGTTTTCAACGGGAGTTTCATAAAAATTTGTGAATTTCGGCGGGAAGCGGGAATTTTTTTGGAAAATGCTAAATATTTTGAATGTTGTGAATGAGTTGGTGTTGGATTTTTTCCAATTGGATAATAAATGTTGAAGTAGTAACATTTTTAATTGAGAAATGGTATTGCGAAATTCCTGGAATTTCGAAAAATCGGGATTTTTTTCCTGTTCAAAAAACAATTTAGTTTTTTTTCCTAATTAAGAGGAATGTTTTGACAGTGGAAATTTTGAAGTGGGTTGAAAAAAGGGGAAGGAGTAGTCGACAGAAAAAAGGATTAAAAAGTAGTTTGCAAAATAGGGAATTTTGGGAATACCTGGAATTTTTCTGATGTCCAAGATAAGTGGAATGTGTTGAAGGTGGAATGGTTTGAATCGGATGAAAAATGTGGAGGTTGTGGAACTTTGAAAAATGTCCCATTGTTTTCAATGGGAGTTTCATGGAAATGTGGGAATTTCGGTAAAAGTGGGAATTTTTTGGAAAATGCTAAATATTTTTAATGTTGTGAGCAGTTGGTGTTGGAATTTTTCAAATCAGTCAATAAATGTTGAATTCACATTTTTAATTGAGAAATGGTATTATTGGATTCCTGGAATTTCGCTGATAAACGGTAATTTTTTGGAAAATGCTAAATACTTTGAATGTTGTGAATATGTTGGTGTCGGATTTTTCAAAAGGTCACGAAATGTTTACATAGTAAAGTTTTTAATTGAAAAATGGTATTACAGAATTCCTGGGATTTCGAGAAAACCGGAAATTTTACCAGTTCAAAAAACAACTTTGTTTTTTGAACTGATTAATTATTCCTGGAATCTTTGTGATGTATAGTGAAATTTGTTGAAGGTGGAATGGTTTGAATCGAATGAAAAATGTGGAGGTTTCAAATCAGTCAATAAATGTTGAATTCACATTTTTAATTGAGAAATGGTATTATGGGATTCCTGGAATTTCGCTGATAAACGGTAAATTTTTTGAAAATGCTAAATACTTTGAATGTTGTGAATGGTTGGTGTCGGATTTTTCAAAAGGCCAAGAAATGTTTACATAGTAACATTTTTAATTGAAAAATGGTATTACAGAATTCCTGGCATTTCGGGAAATCGGAAATTTTGATCATTTTACCATGCCTTCCGCCCGATTGTAGCTGAGATAAGCGCCAGCGCCCCCCGCGACCCCGAAAGGGAATAAGCGGTAGAAAATGGATGGATGGGATGGATGGTAACATTTTTAATTGAAAAATGGTATTACAGAATTCTTGGGATTTCGGGAAAACCGGAAATTTTGCCAGTTCAAAAAACAAATTTGTTTTTTGAACTGATTGATTAATTATTCCTGGAATCTTTTTGATGTCCAGGATAAGTGGAATGTGTTGAAGGTGGAATAGTTTGAATCGAATGAAAAATGTGGAGGTTGTGGAACTTTGAAACATTTCCCATTCTTTTCAACGGGAGTTTCATAAAAATTTGTGAATTTCGGCGGAAAGCGGGAATTTTTTGGGAAAATGCTAAATATTTTGAATGTTGTGAATGAGTTGGTGTTGGATTTTTTCCAATTGGATAATAAATGTTGAAGTAGTAACATTTTTAATTGAGAAATGGTATTGCGAAATTCCTGGAATTTCGAAAAATCGGGATTTTTTTCCAGTTCAAAAAACAATTTAGTTTTTTTTCCTAATTAAGAGGAATGTTTTGACAGTGGAAATTTTGAAGTGGGTTGAAAAAAGGGGAAGGAGTAGTCGACAGAAAAAAGGATTAAAAAGTAGTTTGCAAAATAGGGAATTTTGGGAATACCTGGAATTTTTCTGATGTCCAAGATAAGTGGAATGTGTTGAAGGTGGAATGGTTTGAATCGAATGAAAAATGTGGAGGTTGTGGAACTTTGAAACATTTCCCATTCTTTTCAATGGGAGTTTCATGGAAATTTGGGAATTTCGGGGGAAAGCGGGAATTTTTGGGAAAATGCTAAATATTTAGAATGATGTGAATAGTTGGTGTTGGAATTTTTCAAATCAGTCAATAAATGTTGAATTCACATTTTTAATTGAGAAATGGTATTATTGGATTCCTGGAATTTTGCTGATGAACGGTAATTTTTTTGAAAATGCTAAATACTTTGAATGTTGTGAATATGTTGGTGTCGGATTTTTCAAAAGGTCAAGATATTTTTACATATTAACATTTTTAAGTGAAAAATGGTATTACAGAATTCCTGGGATTTCGGGAAAACCGGAAATTTGGCCAGTTAAAAAAAAAAAAACTTTGTTTTTTGAACTGATTAATTAATTATTTCTGGAATCTTTTTGATGTATAGGATGAGTGGAATTTGTTGAAGGTGGAATGGTTTGAATCCAATGAAAAATGTGGAGGTTGTGGAACTTTGAAACATTTCCCATTGTTTTCAACGGGAGTTTCATAGAAATATGGGAATTTCTGGGGAAAGCGGGAATTTTTTGGAAAATGCTTAATATGTTGAATGTTGTGAATGAGTTGGTGTTGGATTTTTTCCAATTGGATAATAAATGTTGAAGTAGTAACATTTTTAATTGAGAAATAGTATTACGGAATTCCTGGAATTTCAGAAAACCGGGATTTTTTTCCAGTTCAAAAAACTATTTTTTTTTTTTTCCTAATTAAGAGGAATGATTTGAGAGTGGAACGGTTGAAGTGGGTTGAAAAAAGGGGAAGGAGTAGTCGACAGAAAAAAAGGATGAAAAGTAGTTTGAAAAATAGGGAATTTTGGGAATACCTGGAATTTTTTTGATGTCCAGGATAAGTGGAATGTGTTGAAGGTGGAATGGTTTGAATCGGATGAAAAATGTGGAGGTTGTGGAACTTTGAAAAATGTCCCATTGTTTTCAATGGGAGTTTCATAGAAATTTTTGGAATTTCGGTAAAAATGGGAATTTTTTTTAAAATGCTAAATATTTTAAATGATGTGAATAGTTGGTGTTGGAATTTTTCAAATCAGTCAATAAATGTTGAATTCACATTTTTAATTGAGAAATGGTATTATTGGATTCCTGGAATTTTGCTGATAAACGGTAAATTTTTTGAAAATGCTAAATACTTTGAATGTTGTGAATATGTTGGTGTCGGATTTTTCAAAAGGTCAAGAAATGTTTACATAGTAACATTTTTAATTGAAAAATGGTATTACAGAATTCCTGGGATTTCGGGAAAACGCGGAAATTTGGCCAGTTCAAAAAAAAACTTAGTTTTTTTAACTGATTAGTTAATTATTCCTGGAATCTTTTTGATGTATAGTGGAATGTGTTGAAGGTGGAATGGTTTGAATCGAATGAAAATTGTGGAGGTTGTGGAACTTTGAAACATTTCCCATTCTTTTCAACGGGAGTTTCATAAAAATTTGTGAATTTCGGGGGAAAGCGGGAATTTTTTTGGAAAATGCTAAATATTTTGAATGTTGTGAATGAGTAGGTGTTGGAATTTTTCCAATTGGATAATAAGTGTTGAAGTAGTAACATTTTTAATTGAGAAATAGTATTACAGAATTCCTGGAATTTTGGAAAACCAGGATTTTTTTCCAGTTCAAAAAACAATTTTGTTTTTTTTCCTAATTAAGAGGAATGATTTGAAGGTGGAATGGTTTGAATCGGATGAAAAATGTGGAGGTTGTGGAACTTTGAAAAATGTCCCATTGTTTTCAATGGGAGTTTCATGGAAATGTGGGAATTTCGGTAAAAGTGGGAATTTTTTGGAAAATGCTAAATATTTTTAATGTTGTGAGCAGTTGGTGTAGGAATTTTTCAAATCAGTCAATAAATGTTGAATTCACATTTTTAATTGAGAAATGGTATTATTGGATTCCTGGAATTTTGCTGATAAACGGTAAATTTTTTGAAAATGCTAAATACTTTGAATGTTGTGAATATGTTGGTGTCGGATTTTTCAAAAGGTCAAGAAATGTTTACATAGTAAAGTTTTTAATGGAAAAATGGTATTACAGAATTCCTGGGATTTCGAGAAAACCGAAAATTTTGCCAGTTGAAAAAACAACTTTGTTTTTTGAACTGATTAATTATTCCTGGAATCTTTTTGATGTATAGTGAAATTTGTTGAAGGTGGAATGGTTTGAATCGGTTGAAAAATGTGGAGGTTGTGGAACTTTGAAAAATGTCCCATTGTTTTCAATGAGAGTTTCATAAAAATTTGGGAATTTCGGGGGAAAGCGGGAATTTTTTGGAAAATGCTAAATATTTTGAATGACGCGAATAGTCGGTGTTGGAATTTTTCAAATCAGTCAATAAATGTTGAATTCACATTTTTAATTGAGAAATGGTTTTATTGGATTCCTGGAATTTTGCTGATAAATGGTAATTTTTTGGAAAATGCTAAATACTTTGAATGTTGTGAATATGTTGGTGTCGGATTTTTCAAAAGGTCAAGACATTTTTACATATTAACATTTTTAAGTGAAAAATGGTATTACATAATTCCTGGGATTTCGGGAAAACCGGAAATTTGGCCAGTTAAAAAAAAAAAAACGTTGTTTTTTGAACTGATTAATTAATTATTTCTGGAATCTTTTTGATGTATAGGATAAGTGGAATGTGTTGAAGGTGGAATGGTTTGAATCCAATGAAAAATGTGGAGGTTGTGGAACTTTGAAACATTTCCCATTGTTTTCAACGGGAGTTTCATAGAAATATGGGAATTTCTGGGGAAAGCGGGAATTTTTTGGAAAATGCTTAATATGTTGAATGTTGTGAATGAGTTGGTGTTGGATTTTTTCCAATTGGATAATAAATGTTGAAGTAGTAACATTTTTAATTGAGAAATGGTATTGCGAAATTCCTGGAATTTCGAAAAAACTGGATTTTTTTCCAGTTCAAAAAACAATTTTGTTTTTTTTCCTAATTAAGAGGAATGTTTTGACAGTGGAAATTTTGAAGTGGGTTGAAAAAAGGGGAAGGAGTAGTCGACAGAAAAAAGGATTAAAAAGTAGTTTGCAAAATAGGGAATTTTGGGAATACCTGGAATTTTTCTGATGTCCAAGATAAGTGGAATGTGTTGAAGGTGGAATGGTTTGAATCGGATGAAAAATGTGGAGGTTGTGGAACTTTGAAACATTTCCCATTGTTTTCAATGGGAGTTTCATGGAAATTTGGGAATTTCGGGGGAAAGCGGGAATTTTTGGGAAAATGCTAAATATTTAGAATGTTGTGAATAGTTGGTGTTGGAATTTTTCAAATCAGTCAATCAATGTTGAATTCACATTTTTAATTGAGAAATGGTATTATGGGATTCCTGGAATTTTGCTGATAAACGGTAATTTTTTGGAAAATGCTAAATACTTTGAATGTTGTGAATATGTTGGTGTCGGATTTTTCAAAAGGTCAACAAATGTTTACATAGTAAAGTTTTTAATTGAAAAATGGTATTACAGAATTCCTGGGATTTCGAGAAAACCGGAAATTTTACCAGTTGAAAAAACAACTTTGTTTTTAAAACTGATTAATTATTCCTGGAATCTTTTTGATGTATAGTGAAATGTGTTGAAGGTGGAATGGTTTGAATCGAATGAAAAATGTGGAGGTTTCAAATCAGTCAATAAATGTTGAATTCACATTTTTAATTGAGAAATGGTATTATGGGATTCCTGGAATTTCGCTGATAAACGGTAAATTTATTGAAAATGCTAAATACTTTGAATGTTGTGAATGGTTGGTGTCGGATTTTTCAAAAGGCCAAGAAATGTTTACATAGTAACATTTTTAATTGAAAAATGGTATTACAGAATTCCTGGCATTTCGGGAAATCGGAAATTTTGATAATTTTACCATGCCTTCCGCCCGATTGTAGCTGAGATAAGCGCCAGCGCCACCCGCGACCACGAAAGGGAATAAGCGGTAGAAAATGGATGGATGGGATGGATGGTAACATTTTTAATTGAAAAATGGTATTACAGAATTCTTGGGATTTCGGGAAAACCGGAAATTTTGCCAGTTCAAAAAACTAATTTGTTTTTTGAACTGATTAATTAATTATTCCTGGAATCTTTTTGATGTCCAGGATAAGTGGAATGTGTTGAAGGTGGAATAGTTTGAATCGAATGAAAAATGTGGAGGTTGTGGAACTTTGAAAATGTCCCATTCTTTTCAATGAGAGTTTCCTAGAAATTTGGGGATTTCGGGGGAAAGCGGGAATTTTTTGGGAAAATGCTAAATATTTTGATTGTTGTGAATGAGTTGGTGTTGGATTTTTTCCAATTGGATAATAAATGTTAAAGTAGTAACATTTTTAATTGAGAAATAGTATTACGGAATTCCTGGAATTTTGGAAAACCAGGATTTTTTTCCAGTTCAAAAAACATTTTTTTTTTTTTTCCTAATTAAGTGGAATGTGTTGCAAGTGGAATGGTTTGAATCGGATGAAAAATGTGGGGGTTGTGGAACTTTGAAAAATGTCTCATTGTTTTCAATGGGAGTTTCATGGAAATGTGGGAATTTCGGTAAAAGTGGGAATATTTTGGAAAATGCTAAATATTTTTAATGTTGTGAATGGTTGGTGTAGGAATTTTTCAAATCAGTCAATAAATGTTGAATTCACATTTTTAATTGAGAAATGGTATTATGGGATTCCTGGAATTTTGCTGATAAACGGCAATTTTTTTGAAAATGCTAAATACTTTGAATGTTGTGAATATGTTGGTGTCGGATTTTTTACAATTGGTTGCTAAATGTTGAAGTAGTAACATTTTTTAATTGAAAAATAATATTACGGAATTCCGGGAATTTCGGGAAAACTGTGAATTTTGCCGGTTCGAAAAACAACTTTTTGTCCTTATTAAGAGGAATGATTTGACGCTAGGACGGTTGAAAAATGTGGTTGAAGTAGTCGACAGAATAAAGAGTGAAAAAAAAGGGTTTGAAAAAGGGGAATTCTGTGAATTCCTGGAATTTTGTTGAACTTGAACATGATGTTTTTTTCACTGTTTGTTACATTTTGGTTGATTGTAAAATATGTAGTTAATATTCAGTGTTTTATCATTCATAGTTAACATTGCAAATCCCACATTCTTTATTTTCGTGTACTTTCTAGGTGTCTCATTCAGTTAAAAAAAAAACAAATTCCATTCGGTTTTTTAAGGCGATCTCTCAAAACGTGTTTAGCTTTCAATCATGATTGTGAGGTTTTGTATAAGGAGTTCCTAAAAAATAGATCTACTGGCCCCAAGACACACTTTTTTTGCATGTAAAATAATTGGTGTAATGTAAGAAACTTTATTTCACTCAAAAACCTATAAGGCTTTATAAATGAAGTGTCAAAAAAAACAAAACCCACTCGGTGCACTTTGTTTCCCCTCGCTGGCATCTCAGTGGATGTCACTGTTAGAGCGGAGAGTGCTGAACTAACACAGTCTGTCAGGAGGCTGTGTGCTATTGATTTCAAGAGTGTGTGACATTGATGGACTTTGACAGCTCACTACGTGGACCACAGGCGGGTCGGACGCCAGCCTGCTTCCAACTTCAGCCTGCCAGGGTTCCGGGGTCATGTCGGCCAAGTCAAACGTGTCCCGCCCTGTGCATGAGTGCCCTTGGACTTGAGCAGTGAGGCTGCAAGGGGACCAGATGATTAGACACCCGCCTGTCTTTAAAATTAAGATTGGATGTTAAATTATGGACTGGACTCTCACTATTATGTTAGATCCACTATGGACTGGACTCTCACTATTATGTTAGATCCACTGTGGACTGGACTCTCACTATTATGTTAGATCCACTATGGACTGGACTCTCACAATATTATGTTAGATCCACTATGGACTGGACTCTCACTATTATGTTAGATCCACTATGGACTGGACTCTCACTATTATGTTCGATCTACTATGGACTGGACTCTCACACTATTATGTTAGATCCATTATGGACTGGACTCTCACTATTATGTTGGATCCACTATGGACTGGACTCTCACAATATTATGTTAGATCCACTATGGACTGGACTCTCACTATTATGTTAGATCCACTATGGACTGGACTCTTACTATTATGTTAGATCTACTATGGACTGGACTCTCACTATTATGTTAGATCCACTATGGACTGGACTCTCACAATATTATGTTAGATCCACTATGGACTGGACTCTCACACTATTATGTTAGATCCACTATGGACTGGACTCTCACACTATTATGTTAGATCCACTATGGACTGGACTCTCACACTATTATGTTAGATCCACTATGGACTGGACTCTCACTATTATGTCAAATCCACTATGGACTGGACTCTCACACTATTATGTTAGATCCACTATGGACTGGACTCTCACTATTATGTTGGATCCACTATGGACTGGACTCTCACTATTATGTTAGATCCACTATGGACTGGACTCTCACTATTATGTTAGATCCACTATGGACTGGACTCTCACTACTATGTTAGATCCACTATGGACTGGACTCTCACTATTATGTTAGATCCACTATGGACTGGCCACTCATTATTATGTTAGATCCACTATGGACTGGACTCTCACTATTATGTTAGATCCACTATGGACTGGACTCTCACTATTATGTTAGATCCACTATGGACTGGACTCTCACTATTATGTTAGATCCACTATGGACTGGACTCTCACTATTATGTTAGATCCACTATGGACTGGACTCTCACTATTATGTTAGATCCATGGATACATGGATGATACAGCAGAGGATTGGGAGAATGTCATGTGGTCAGATGAAACCAAAATAGAACTGTTTGGTATAAACTCAACTCGTCGTGTTTGGAGGAAGAAGAATACTGAGTTGCATCCCAAGAACACCATAACTACTGTGAAGCATGGGGGTGGAAACATCATGCTTTGGGGCTGTTTTTTTGCTAAAGGGAGAGGACAATTGATCCGTGTTAAGGAAAGAATGAATGGGGCCATGTATCGTGAGATTTTGAGCCAAAACTTCCTTCCATCAGTGAGAGCTTTGAATGGTTGACCAAATTCTTATTTTCCACCATAATTTACAAATACATTCTTCAAAATTCCTACAATGTGAATTCCTGGATTTTTTTTCCACATTCTGTCTCTCACAGTTGAAGTGTACTTATGATGAAAATGACAGACCTCTGTCATCATTTTAAGTGGGAGAACTTGCACAATCGCTGGCTGACTAAATACTTTTTTGCCCCACTGTCTGCATTGGCCAAAACTGAAGGTGTGCAAAGTTGTGAGCGGTGAGTGAAATCCGAGGAGATGGTGTCTATTTTGGAGCAAATTGGTGTTTAAATGTAAATAAACCGAAACAAAAAAATATCCCTCTGGTTTTTTTTTAGTGATGTGATCATGTTGCAGGGTGACCCTCTCCTCACCAGCAGTGCGCGGTCCCTCGAGAGCCACAGCTGTGGCGGACCTCTGTGTGAACTCACAGCAGGAGTTAAACACCACCTCCTGGCCCCGAAGCTGCCCCCTTCTTCTCCACCATGGCGTCAACTTCCCAGTCCTGTAACCATAGCCCAGGTCTTTTTTTTTTTTTAAAGGGGGCCAAAACCTTCCATAGCAGCTGCTGGCCCTGGTAAGCAGATCCACATAGCGGATCACCTGAGAGCACCAGGGGGTAGTTTTCTGCTTAGCTGCTCATGTGACTGCTTTGTTTGCAGACAGCCGCCGAAGAAAAGACGACCAGGACCCATGGAACTGGGCGCAAAAGAGAAAATGTCGTTACATAACAATAAAGCAATGTTTGATTTACAAACCCCATTTCCATATGAGTTGGGAAATTGTGTTAGATGTAAATATAAACAGAATACAATGATTTGCAAATCATTTTCAACCCATATTCAGTTGAATATGCTACAAAGACAACATATTTGATGTTCAAACTCATAAACTTTATTTTTTTTTTGCAAATAATAATTAACTTAGTATTTCATGGCTGCAACACGTGCCAAAGTAGTTGGGAAAGGGCATGTTCACCACTGTGTTACATCACCTTTTCTTTTATCAACACTCAATAAACGTTTGGGAACTGAGGAAACTAATTGTTGAAGCTTCTACTTCTAGAAATAGAAGCATTTAAGTCTCACCTTAAAACTCATCTGTATACTCTGGCCTTTAAATAGACCTCCTTTTTAGACCAGTTGATCTGCCGCTTCTTTTCTTTCTCTTATGTCCCCCCCTACCTTGTGGAGGGGGTCCGGTCCGATGACCATGGATGAAGTACTGGCTGTCCAGAGTCGACTCTTATTTTCTTGTGATAGAGTGATTGGGGATTTGGTTCTTTTATGAATTTATTATGGGTCTACTGAAAAAGTTAAGATGTGACTTTAAGGTTTTACTACTTACGTATAAAATACTACACGGTCTAGCTCCATCCTATCTTGCCGGTTGTATTGTACCATATGTCCCAGCAAGAAATCTGCCTTCAAAAGACTCCGGCTTATTAGTGATTCCTAGAGCCCCAAAAAAGTCTGCGGACTATAGAGCGTTTTCCGTTCGGGCTCCAGTACTCTGGAATGCCCTCCCGGTAACAGTTCGAGATGCTACCTCAGTAGAAGCATTTAAGTCTCATCTTAAAACTCATCTGTATACTCTGGCCTTTAAATAGACCTCCTTTTTAGACCAGTTGATCTGCCGCTTCTTTTCTTTCTCTTATGTCCTCCCCTCCCTTGTGGAGGGGGTCCGGTCCGATGACCATGGATGAAGTACTGGCTGTCCAGAGTCGAGACCCAGGATGGACCGCTCGTCGGGACCCAGGATGGACCGCTCGCCTGTGTATCGGTTGGGGACATCTCTACGCTGCTCATCCGCCTCCGCTTGGGATGGTTTCCTGTGGACGGGACTCTCGCTGCTGTCATGGATCCGCTTGAACTGAACTCTCGCGGCTGTGTTGGAGCCACTATGGATTGAACTTTCACAGTATCATGTTAGACCCGCTCGACATCCATTGCTTTCGGTCCCCTAGAGGGGGTGGGGGGGAGGGATTGCCCACATCTGAGGTCCTCTCCAAGGTTTCTCATAGTCAGCATTGTCACTGGCGTCCCACTGGATATGAATTCTCCCTGCCCACTGGGTGTGAGTTTTCCTTGCCCTTTTGTGGGTTCTTCCGAGGATGTTGTAGTCGTAATGATTTGTGCAGTCCTTTGAGACATTTGTGATTTGGGGCTATATAAATAAACATTGATTGATTGATTGATTGAAGCTTTGAAAGCGGAATTCTTTCCCATTCTTGTTTTATGTAGAGCTTCAGTCCTTCAACAGTCCGGGGTCTCCGCTGTCCTATTTTACGCTTCATAATGTGCCACATATTTTCCATGGGAGACAGGTCCGGACTGCAGGCGGGCCAGGAAAGTACCCGCACTCTTTTTTTATGAAGCCATGCTGTTGTAACACGTGCTGTATGTGGCCTGGCATTGTCTTGCTGAAATAAGCAGGGGCGTCCATGAAAAAGACGGCGCTTAGATGGCAGCATATGTTGTTCCAAAACCTGTATGTACCTTTCAGCATTAATGGTGCCTTCACAGATGTGTAAGTTACCCATGCCTTGGACACTAATGCACCCCCATACCATCACAGATGCTGGCTTTTCAACTTTGCGTCGATAACAGTCTGGATGGTTCGCTTCCCCTTTGGTCCCGATGACACGATGTTGAATATTTTCAAAAACAATTTGAAATGTGGACTCATCAGACAACAGAACATTTTTTCCACTTTGCATCAGTCCATCTTAGATGATCTCGGGCCCAAAGAAGCTGGCGGCGTTTCTGGATGTTGTTGATAAATGGCTTTCGCTTTGCATAGTAGAGCTTTAACTTGCACTTACAGATGTAGCGACCAACTGTATTTAGTGACAGTGGTTTTCTGAAGTGTTCCTGAGCCCATGTGGTGATATCCTTTAGAGATTGATGTTGGTTTTTGATACAGTGCCGTCTGAGGGATCGAAGGTCACGGTCATTCAGTGTTGGTTTCCGACCATGCCGCTTACGTGGAGTGATTTCTCCAGATTCTCTGAACCTTTTGATGATATTATGGAGCGTAGATGTTGAAATCCCTAAATTTCTTGCAATTGCACTTTGAGAAAGGTTGTTCTTAAACTGTTTGACTATTTGCTCACGCAGTTGTGGACAAAGGGGTGTACCTCGCCCCATCCTTTCTTGGGAAAGACTGAGCTTTTTTCGGGAAGCTGTTTTTATACCCAATCATGGCACCCACCTGTTCCCAATTAGCCTGCACACCTGTGGGATGTTCCACATAAGTGTTTGATGAGCATTCCTCAACTTTATCAGTATTTATTGCCACCCTTCCCAACTTTTTTGTCACGTGTTGCTGGCATCAAATTCCAAAGTTAATGATTATTAGTAAAAAAAAAAAAAGTATCAGTTTGAACATCAAATATGTTGTCTTTGTAGCATATTCAACTGAATATGGGTTGGAAATGATTTGCAAATCATTGTATTCTGTTTATATTTACATCTAACACAATTTCCCAACTCATATGGAAACAGGGTTTGTACATGTGCTCCACATTGGTCATTATTAAGTCATCAAACTCATGCAAACTTTCCAGTTTAGAGTCTGTTTTGTGGCAGCATCGAACCAAACTACAACACGGGGCTGATTAATCTAGAACAGAGATGTGACATTCTTGAACGAGTCGAATCGAGTAAACAGCTCTTCGTATGAGAGGCGTTTGTAAGCCACACTGAGGAGTGGCAGGCTGGCGTTTCCCGCCTAGGCCTTCAATGATGTCCGGCTTTATTAAATACCGCTCAAAATACCATCGTTTATAGTCCCTACATGACCATTCCTGGAAAAATACCATACAGGAAAGACATTATTGGGCATTGAAACACATCTCTCGCTCAGTCTTTTAGGCATGTGCCTTTTCCTCCCACTCCAACCATTTGTGTCGTACCGGCTGCTGCTACTAAGGACCACAGGTGATTAGATAACTGTCCTAGCTAGGTGATTAGATAACAGTCCCAGCTGGGCCATCTATTCACCTGCTGCTGTTTTCGAGGCCGGTCCTTACACACCCTGCTCCGCGGCAGGCTTGCAGACCACGCCCCCCCTCCACAGAATACTTTTAGATAATTAGGGAAAGTAAATTAAAAACTACTTTTATCTTTAATCATGATCATGATTCCTACAGCCTGAATGCAGCTGAGGTAGGCTCCAGTGATCCCCCTGCGACCCCGAAGGGATAAACGGTAGAAAATGGATGGATTTCTGGTTAATTTAGGCCTGCAGGCCCTGACGATACACCACTGACACTGAGCCATAGTCAACGGAAACATAGCAGCATTCAAGATGCAATTGTCTGGTTCATTGTTTTGTCGTGGATTTGTTAAGTAGCTTAGTTTAAAACCGGAACAACAACGTGAAATGGGATCTTTATGAACTCAAAGACCAAACGGAATTGCGACGAGAGGTGAACATCCTCCGAGAGGAAAACATTTGCTGTCAAACAAAGTAACATAGTTCTGAAAAACATCATAGATCCAAAAAAAATCAGGATAGAAAATAAAAATAATGATATCATTGTGCTTGGGCACTGAATTTGTTCAATTCTATTTATAAACAACTTTTGCAAGGTAATAAAGGACATAAAGTGAGAATCAGTTGCAGACGACCCAGGTGTGTTTTCTCCAGGAGAGAATACATAAAGGTTAATACAAACAATAACAGAATAAATGAATAAATTAAAGAGATGACAAAAGGTTTGACAAAAACAAACTATCTTTGAATCTCAAAATAACCAAAATAATGCAGAAGAAGAGACAAACACAAGTAAATTTAAAGCTGCGAGCAGAGTTGAATGGGCCCTCGACTCACGGGGGGGTCATGCGAGTCGGCTCGGTCGGCCTTACATTTGCGGTCACATCCTTCCCGGGTTCCTGCCCCACCACCAAAAATTTCAGGAAGATCGAAGCATGCGGAAGGAAATTATGACTGTTATATTCTTCCACCACAAGGGGGCAATATTGGCGCAATTGCAGCAGTGCAGTTGCATCGCACCCAATACCTGAACCCACCATCAAACATTTCAGGAACACCAGAAGATGTGTAAATAAGTTATGAATGTGAATGTTTTTTCACCACAAGGAGGCGATAAAGTTGCCACAGAAGTCACGCAGTTGCGTCCCACCCAACAACCCGACCCGCCGTCAAAAATTTCAGGAATATTGGTGCATGTGGAAGGAAGTTATGACAGGTTTAATTTTTAACCACCAGGGGGCGATATTGGTGGCACAGTAGTCATGCAGTTGCATCCCACACAGCACCCCATTCCAACATCCAAAAATATAGGACAATCGGTGCATGTGTAAGGATATCATTTTCCACCACAAGAGGGCGATAATGGCGCCACAGATGCAGTTATATCCCACTCAATACTCCGACGCACCACAAAAAATTTCAGGAAGATCAGAGGACGTGTAATGAAGTTATGACCGTCCTAGTTTTCCACCACAAGGGGGTGACAATGTTACCTCAGTATTTAAATAGTTGCGTCTCATCCAACATACTCGAAAAGTTCAGCAAAATAGGAACGTGTAGAAGGAAGTTATGATTGTGCCAATTTTCCACCACAAGGGGGCGATAATTTCGCCACTGCAGCTCACCCAATACGCCAAACCACCATCGAAAATTTCAGGACGATCGGAGCATGTGTAAGGAAGTTATTACTTACATAATAGTGAGAGTACAGCCCATAGTGGATCTAACATAATAATAAGAGTCCAGTCCATAGTGGATCTAACATAATAGTGTGAGAGTCCAGTCCATAGTGGATCTAACATAATAATGAGAGTCCAGTCCATAGTGGATCTAACATAATAGTGTGAGAATCCAGTCCATAGTGGATCTAACATAATAATGAGAGTCCAGTCCATAGTGGATCTAACATAATAGTGAGAGTCCAGTCCATAGTGGATCTAAAATAATAGTGTGAGAGTCCAGTCCATAGTGGATCTAACATAATAATGAGAGTCCAGTCCATAGTGGATCTAACATAATAGTGTGAGAGTCCAGTCCATAGTGGATCTAACATAATAGTGAGAGTACAGCCCATAGTGGATCTAACATAATAATGAGAGTCCAGTCCATAGTGGATCTAACATAATAGTGTGAGAGTCCAGTCCATAGTGGATCTAACATAATAGTGTGATAGTCCAGTCCATAGTGGATCTAACATAATAGTGTGAGAGTCCAGTCCATAGTGGATCTAACATAATAGTGAGAGTCCAGTCCATAGTGGATCTAACATAATAGTGTGAGAGTCCAGTCCATAGTGGATCTAACATAATAGTGTGAGAGTCCAGTCCATAGTGGATCTAACATAATAGTGTGAGAGTCCAGTCCATAGTGGATCTAACATAATAATGTGAGAGTCCAGTCCATAGTGAATCTAACATAATAGTGTGAGAGTCCAGTCCATAGTGGATCTAACATAATAGTGTGAGAGTCCAGTCCATAGTGGATCTAACATAATAGTGTGAGAGTCCAGTCCATAGTGGATCTAACATAATAGTGTGAGAGTCCAGTCCATAGTGGATCTAACATAATAGTGTGAGAGTCCAGTCCATAGTGGATTTAACATAATAGTGAGAGAGTCCAGTCCATAGTGGATCTAACATAATAGTGAGAGTCCAGTCCATAGTGGATCTAACATAATAGTGTGAGAGTCCAGTCCATAGTGGATCTAACATAATAGTGTGAGAGTCCAGTCCATAGTGGATCTAACATAATAGTGTGAGAGTCCAGTCCATAGTGGATCTAACATAATAGTGTGAGAGTCCAGTCCATAGTGGATCTAACATAATAATGTGAGAGTCCAGTCCATAGTGGATCTAACATAATAGTGTGAGAGTCCAGTCCATATTGGGGCCAGCAGGAGATCATCTTGAGTGGAGACGTCCCCAACTGCTGCACAGATCAACTGGACTTAAAGGGTGGTCTATTTAAAGGCTAGAAGTTCCTCAAGGTCACATGATTGCCATCCAACTATACAACCAGTTCAAATAAAAACATTCTTCAAGTCACACTTATTTTATAACAACATTCTTCTTGAGTTTGTCTTCATTTGTGTGCAGCAGGATTCCACATCTTTTGAAAGCAACAATGGCGATGTTTGCCCCCCTGTTGTTTAATATTGTACAGATGGATGCCAGCTGCAATTGGTAATTAAACCCCGTATTTTAAAACATTCCCCTCCCGCACACTCTTGTTGACGCTCACAGCTTCAGGTGGACATGTGCACTATTTAATTCGGCCTCATCTACACAACAATTCTCAATGACTCCTCTCTTTGACTCCAACAAAGTCCTGCCCTAACAGAACCTTGACCTCTGCAACCGATCCAAATCTCTTTTTACCACTATCCTTGGTTACTACAACAAGCCGGGTCGGGAACTAGAATGGTCGTAGGCCCATTTGGTAAAGTTCCGACATCACATTGCGGTATTTTGGGCGTTGTTCAGGTTCGTAGTCCTCGAAGATGGCGACGGGGTACCCTCGGTATTGTAGCTCGCCTCTCCCAGCCCTGACCTCGCTGATATCTCTCTCCTTCACCTGGTACTTGTGTAGCCGTATCAGAACGGGCCTCGGTCTCTGGTCTGGCTTCGGCTTGCTCGCGAGTGTCCTAAGGGCCCGGTCGTACTCCGGCTGCGATTCGAAGAAATCCTCGTCAAATATCTCCTTCAGTAGCTCCGCAAAAAACGTAGTTGGACGTGGCCCCTCCACGGACTCTGGTATGCCGACCACTCGAATGTTATTTCACCGGCTCCGGGATTTGAGGTCGCGAAATTTAGCCCGTAGCTTAGCTTCGATATCCATTAGCTTAGCACTATGGACTGGACTCTCACACTATTATGTTAGATCCACTATGGACTGGACTCTCACACTATTATGTTAGATCCACTATGGACTGGACTCTCACACTATTATGTTAGATCCACTATGGACTGGACTCTCACACTATTATATTAGATCCACTATGGACTGGACTCTCACTATTATGTTAGATCCATTATGGACTGGACTCTCACACTATTATGTTAGATCCACTATGGACTGGACTCACAGTATTATGTTAGATCCACTATGGACTGGACTCACAGTATTATGTTAGATCCACTATGGACTGGACTCTCACTATTATGTTAGATCCGCTATGGACTGGACTCTCACACTATTATGTTAGATCCACTATGGACTGGACTCTCACACTATTATGTTAGATCCACTATGGACTGGACTCTCACTATTATGTTAGATCCACTATGGACTGGACTCACAGTATTATGTTAGATCCACTATGGACTGGACTCTCACTATTATGTTAGATCCGCTATGGACTGGACTCTCACACTATTATGTTAGATCCACTATGGACTGGACTCTTACTATTATGTTAGATCCACTATGGACTGGACTCTCACAATACTATGTTAGATCCACTATGGACTGGACTCTATGTAGTCGCAAATTATAATAGTCCATAGTGGATCTAACATAATAGTGAGAGTCCAGTCCATAGTGGATCTAACATAATAGTGAGAGTCCAGTCCATAGTGGATCTAACATAATAGTGAGAGTCCAGTCCATAATGGGGCCGGGAGACCATCCCGAGCGGGGACAGGTCAGCAGTGCAAAGACGTCCCCAACCGATGCACAGATGAGTGGTCCACCCCGGGTCCCGACTTTGGACAGCTAGCACGTCATCAGTGGTCACCGAATCTGTGCCCCAGGGGGCAGAGCAGAAAAGTAACGGCAGATCAACTGGTCTAAAAAAAGGGGGTCTACTTAAAGGCTCAAGTATACTAATGAGTTTTAAGATGGGACTTAAATGCTTCTCCAGAGGTAGCATCTCTAACAATCAGACTCCTCGCACGCTGAGACGTGTGCTTTCATTTCATGTTCAACAACTTGTTGCTACACATCTAACAATACAAAAAAAAAATCTTTGCAGTGCAGTGAATAACCTTCATCTCCAAATTTGGTGCTCGGATTAAGTGTTCCCTCGGCGGAGAAAATCCCTTTACTTCACGTCTTGATGCTAAACCAGCTAAAAACCACTGGATTATCTGAAAGACATTGCCACAAAGCTGAAAAGGCCTTTTTTTTCTTCCTCGATAATGGACGTTTCTTCCTCTCCTTTTGAACCTCATACCGTGAAGCTGTAATCTTTACAATCAACTTTGTAAATGTCCTGATATCACGGGGCTTAGTAGATTCTAAAATGAAGTAATTCAATTGTTATTTATTGAATCCGTCACCGATGCGATTTTGTAAACAAAAGTTTTTATGTTTTTCCAGTGACTTGGGGTGAGATTCATGGCTGGTGAGGCACTGACTTCATCACAGTCAGATTTACAAACATATGAAGCCTAAAGAGTATCTTATTCACCATGTGTTATGTTTAAAAGCTCATACCAGCATTCTTTACACAAACAAACTGTAGCACACAAAAAAGCACATTTAATAAAAAATAAAACGTTATTATGGTCTTACTTTTACTTATAAATGAAGTCCATGCGCCGCTCCTTCTGATCAAAAGCATCGATAACTTGTTTATAGAAGTCTTCCTTATCTTTCTTCAGTTTTAAAAGTCTTGACGGAGATCACCCTATGAAGCAAACCTTTTAACTCCAGCGTTGGTCTTCTTTTAATCATTACCTCTTGCTTCGATTGAAAGTCCAGTTTAGAAAACTGTTTTATGTTAGATACCGGTATGTAATCCTCCATGTTAAAAAACCAGGGAGATGGATGTTTGTTTATTCACTACTAACATAAAAGTTGTCGAGTAAGATCACTATTATATTTAAAGGGGAACATTATCACAATTTCAAAAGGGTTAAAAACAATAAAAATCAGTTCCCAGTGGCGTGTTGTATTTTTTGAAGTTTTTTTTCAAAATTTTACCGGTCTACGAATATCCCTAAAAAAACTTTAAAGTGCTTGATTTTCGCTATTTGCGATGCTACTATCCATTTCCCTGTGACGTCACACAGTGCTGCCAATGTAAACAAACAATGGCGAATAGCACAGCAAGATATAGCGACATTAGCTCGGATTCAGACTCGGATTTCAGCGACTTAAGCGATTCAACAGATTACGCATGTATTTAAACAGATGGTTGGAGTATAAAAGTATTGAAGAAGAAACTCAAGCTATTGACGTTATTCATAGCCATCGCATGGCCGAATAGCTGCGTTAGCATCGCCGGTAAAATGTGCGGACCAAACGATCAGGACTTTCGCATCTTGTGACACTGGAGCAACTTAAATCCGTCGATTGGTAAGTGTTTGTTTCGCATTAAATGTGGGTGGAAGGAAACATAATATAGTTGCAAATGCATCTACAGGTTATCCATACATCTCTGTGCCATGTCTGCTTTAGCACCGCCGGTAAATAGCATGTTAGCATCGATTAGCGTAGCATGTTAGCATCGATTAGCTAGCAGTCAACATCAACAAAACTCACCTTTGTGATTTCTGTGACTTTATCGTTGCAAATGCATCTGCAGGTTATCCATACATCTCTGTGCCATGTCTGCCTTAGCACCGCCGGTAAATAGCATGTTAGCGTCGATTAGCGTAGTATTTAGCATCGATTAACTGGCAGTCACGCCGCGACCAAATATGTCTGATTAGCAAATAAGTCAACATCAACAAAACTCACCTTTGCCATATCGTCGAATTTATGGTTGCAAATGCATCTGCAGGTTATCCATACATCTCTGTGCCATGTCTGCCTTAGCATCGCCGGTCAAATGTGGAGACACTCCGGCAAAATCAATGGGGGTCTGGCGGCAGACACTTTCACATCTTCGGGCCAGTGGTGCAACTTGAATCCCTCCCTGTTAGTGTTGTTACACCCTCCGACAACACACCGACGAGGCATGATGTCTCCAAGGTTCCAAAAAATAGTCAAAAAAACGGAAAATAACAGAGCTGAGACCCAATGTTTGTAATGTGTTGAAAATGAAAATGGTGGGTGTGTTACCTCGGTGACGTCACATTCTGACGTCATCGCCTCCAGAGCGATAAACAGAAAGGCGTTTAATTCGCCAAAATTCACCCATTTAGAGTTCGGAAATCGGTTAAAAAAATACATGGTCTTTTTTCTGCACCATCAAGGAATATATTGACGCTTACATAGGTCTGCTGATAATGTTCCCCTTTAAGACTTGCAATAAGGAACATATGTTTAATGTACCGTAAGGTTTTTTGTTGAAATAAAGCCAATAATGACATTTTTTGTGGTTCCCTTTATGTAGAAAAATACCAAAAAACATTTTGGTACCAAAACATTGGTATTAGGACAACACAAGTAACTTGTGCAGTGGTTCTCAACCTTTTTTCAGTGATGTACCCCCTGTGAACATTTTTTTAATTCAAGTACCCCCTAATCAGAGTAAAACATTTTTGGTTGAAAAAAAGAGATAAAGAAGTAAAATACAGCACTATGTCATCAGTTTCTTAAGTTATTAAATTGTATAACAGTGCAAATTATTGCTCATTTGTAGTGGTCTTTCTTGAACTATTTGGAAAAAAAGATATAAAAATAAATAAAAACGTGTTGAGAAATAAACAAGTGATTCAATCATAAATAAAGATTTGTACACATAGAAGTAATCATCAACTTAAAGTGCCCTCTTTGGGGATTGTAATAAAGATCCTGTCAGAGTTAGTTGTTGACGAAACCCAAGATGCAGATATGGAGGCAGGCATGGAGTGAGAAAACATGATTTAATTTAAAACACTAGGACAAAAACAAATAAAGGGTACAAACAAAAAGCGCGCACCTGGGCGGATAACAAACAAAAAGGCAGAGCGTGGAAACTAGCAGGTATCTAGCAGGAATACAAAAGTCGTACTTGTAATAAGAAAACAAACTGGAAGCAGGGAACAAAAGACAGTAAGGTAAAAAACGCTATCAAACACAGCTTACCGCAACGTTGCATTGACACGACAAGATACGACACGACAGGTAGCAATGACAAGCAGCAACGACATCGACATCGACATGACAGGAGCAATAATAAGGAAGACATCGACAAGACAGTAATCCATACAACTAATCAGGCGGGCTGATTGACACCAGGTGTGGCCAGATGCCAATCGGCCACAGCTGAGGGAAAACAGCGCACAGGGAAAGAAACAGGAAACAGACAAAATAAGAGTGCTGACAGGAACTAAGGACAGGAAATACTAAACACACAGAGGCAAGCCTGACAGATCCATCTGGATTCAGGAACTTAATTCACAAAAAATAAATCTTAAAAATCAATATTTATGGAAAAATATCCACAACAAATCTAGCTGTCGACACTGAATATTGCATTGTTGCATTTCTTTTCACAGTTTATGAACTTACATTCATATTTTGTCGAAGTATTATTCAATAAATATATTTATAAATTATTATAAAATATTTTTGAATTGTGAGAATCAGCACCTCCAAGTCCGAGTCCATGGTTCTCGCCCGGAAAAGGGTGGAGTGCCATCTCCGGGTTGGGGAGGAGACCCTGCCCCAAGTGGAGGAGTTCAAGTACCTAGGAGTCTTGTTCACCAGTGAGGGAAGAGTGGATCGTGAGATCGACAGGCGGATCGGTGCAGCGTCTTCAGTAATGCGGACGTTGTATCGATCCGTTGTGGTGAAGAAGGAGCTGAGCCGGAAGGCAAAGCCCTCAATTTATCGGTCGATCTACGTTCCCATCCTCACTTATGGTCATGAGCTTTGGGTCATGACTGAAAGGATAAGATCACGGGTACAAGCGGCCGAAATGAGTTTGGGTCTCTCCCTTAGACATAGGGTGAGAAGCTCTGCCATCCGGGAGGAACTCAAAGTAAAACCGCTGCTCCTCCACATGGAGAGGAGCCAGATGAGGTGGTTCGGGCATCTGGTCAGGATGCCACCCGAACGCCTCCCTAGGGAGGTGTTTAGGGCACGTCCAACCGGTAGGAGGCCACGGGGAAGACCCAGGACACGTTGGGAAGACTATGTCTCCCGGCTTGCCTGGGAACGCCTCGGGATCCCCCGGGAAGAGCTAGACGAAGTGGCTGGGGAGAGGGAAGTCTGGGTTTCCCTGCTTAGGCTGCTGCCCCCGCGACCCGACCTCGGATAAGCGGAAGAAGATGGATGGATTTTTGAATTGTTGCTATTTTCAGGATATTTTTTTTTAAATCTCACATACCTCTTGGCATACCTTCAAGTACCCCCCTTTGAGAACCACTGAACTAGTATATCATGCAAAAGTGCATATTCCAGCCATTTAAATACTTTGTACAGTTTGAGACTTACGGTCATTAGAAAACATGACACTTTACACCTTAAAGATCTAAAAAAATATATTTGGGGGGGTCCGGCGGGCCAGATTGAAAAGTTTAACGGGCCGCATGTGGCCCCCAGGCCTTAATTGACCCAGGTCTAGTCTACGCTAATTACTTTTTATATTCCTGAGCTGCTAGGAAGGGTGGGGTTCAGTGTGGGGGTAGGTGGGGGGAGGTGTTATGTCAAGTCTGCAGGTCAGCAATCACCCAAAACACATTTGGAGATCATTACGGAGTCAGTCATGCTGGCGGACTCCAAGCGGCCGCAACACTGACTACAGTGTTTCAAGTGGATTGGATGAAAGCTCTCATTCAGCACAGCTCATTAGTTGGAGCCTCGGATAGCACATGTCCAAAGATTACTCACTGAGGGCCTTGCACTAAGCCGGGAGGTTTTTCTTCTCATTTATTTATATGACATCAACTACTCTGTAAAAAACACATAATAAGAAATGTTGGGGAGGTATCCTGCGAAAACATTTTTTTAATTGTGTTATTGAATCAGCATGGATGCCTGTTTTTTTAAGCAGTGTTTGTTTCAATTACATTTGATGGCTGCCTGGCGTAGTGTTGCTCTATTGTTTGTTGTCAACTGGACCAATTGTGTAGGAAGAAGCCGTTGTACAAAACCCCCAAACCAGTGAAGTTGGCACGTTGTGTAAATGGTAAATAAAGACAGAACACAATGATTGGCAAATTATTTTCAACTTATATTCAATTGAATAGACTGCAAAACCCAGATACTTAACGTTCAAACTGGTGAACGTTGTTGTTTTTTTGCAAATATTAAATAATTTGGAATTTGAAGCCTGCAAAATATTTTTTAAAAAAGCTGGCACAAGTGAAGTGAATCATATTTATATAGCGCTTTTCTCTAGTGACTCAAAGGGCTTTACCCAATATTTAAGTTACATTTAAACCAGTGTGGGTGGCACTGGGAGCAGGTGGGTAAAGTGTCTTGCCCAAGGACACAAAGGCAGTGACTAGAATGGCGGAAGCGGGAATCGAACCTGCAACCCTCAAGTTGCCGGCACGGCCACTCTACCGACCGAGCTATGGCAAAAAAGACAGAGGAAGTTGAGGATTGCTCATCAAACGCTTATTTGGAACATCCCTTAGGTGAACGGGCTGATTGGGAACAGGTAGGTGCCAAGATTGGGAATAAAAGAAGCTTCCATGAAATGGTCAGTCGTTCACAAACAAGGACGGGGTGAAGGTCACCACTTTGTGAACAAATGCGTGCGCAAATTTAAAACAAATTCTCGACCAGTTATTTCAAGGAATTTAGGGGTTCACCATCTACGGTCCGTAATATCATCAAAAGTTTCAGAGAATCTGGAGAAATCGCCCAAAACCACCATCGAATGCCCGTGACCTTCGATCCCTCAGGCGCATCAAAAACCGAAATCAGCGTGTAAATGATATCACCACATGGGCTCAGGAACACTTCAGAAAACCCCTGTCAGTCACTACATACAGTTGGTCGCTACATCTGTAAGTGCAAGTTAAAACTCTACTATGCAAAGCCAAAGCCATTTATCAACAACACCCAGAAAGGCCGCCGGCTTCGTCAGCCCGAGCTCATCTAAGATGGACCGATGCAAAGTGGAAAAGTGTTATGTGGTCTAACGAGTCCACATTTCAAATAGTTTTTGCAAACAGAGGATGTGTTGTCCTCCGGAACAAAGAGGAAAAGAACCATCCGGATTGGTTTAGGCGCAAAGTCCAAAAGCCAGCATCTGTGATGGTATGGGGGTGTATTAGTGCCCAAGGCATGGGTAACTTACACATCTGTGAAGGCACCATTAATGCTGAAATGTACATACAGGCTTTGGAGCAACACGTGTTGTCATCCAAGCAACGTTATCATGGACGCCCCTGCTTATTTCAGCAAGACAATGCCAAGCCACGTGTTATAACAATGTGGCTTCATATTAAAAGAGTGTGGGTACTAGACTGGCTTGCCTGTAGTCCAGACCTGTCTCCCAATGAAAATGTGTGGCGCAATATGAAGCCTAAAATACCACAGGTATGAAGGACTGAAGCTCTACATAAAACAAGAATGGGAAATAATTCCAATTTCAAAGCTTCCACAATTAGTTTCCTCAGTTCCCAAACATTTATTGAGTGTTGTTAAAAGAAAAGGTGATGTAACACAGTGGTGAACATGCCCTTTCCCAACTACTTTGGCATGTGTTGCAGCCATGAAATTCCAAGTTAATTATATTTTGCAAAAAGAAAATAACGTTTATGAGTTTGAAAATCAAATATGTTGTCTTTTTAGTGCATTCAATTGAATATGGGTTGAAAAGGATTTGCAAATCATTGTATTCTGTTTATATTTACATCTAACACAACTCATGTGGAAACAGGGTTTGTACGAATTACACAACGTGCCAACTTCCCTGGTTTTGGGTTTTGTATTATTTGCCAGGGTTTGATGAGTTTGTGTACATCAGCCTTAGGTAAGATTAATAAGAAGATTGACTTTTAGTTCGACAGCAATTTTCTTTTTTCCTATTATAGCGCAATGACCACAATAACCTTGAAGTCAAAAGCACTCTACTGGAGTCAAAAGCAATTCATGTCCGTGCAGCTCCATGTTGGTCATCATTTCCAGTCATTTGAAAACTCACCCATTTTTTTCTGAACCCATTAAAACTGTTTGTAGAGTCTTGCTTTTAGACCAGGGGTTGTTACATCAGCTAAAGAGGTCATGTTTGTACGTGTTTGTGGTCCTACAATATATTCACTTCTCTCTTTAGGACAGGGATGTCCAACAAGGGCCACTGAGGGCCACATTGCAGTTATTGCTGCCCTAAGAGGGCCGTTTGTGTGTATATAATTCATGAATATAAATATGTGAAAGTTCTCCTGGCCGACAGATCTTCGGTAGACCGGTAGATCGTTTGAATCAAGTCTATATATCAAACATATGCTTTTTTCTTCTCAGTCTCGCGTCTCTCGCCCTCGCTCCAACTCCAACTCCCCTGTCTCGTTCCGGCTGCTGCTAATAAAGGCAACAGGTGAGTAGATTACCAGGCCCACCTGGGCCATCAACTCAACCTGTCGCTGTCTTCAAAGCCGGTTCTTGCACACCCCGTTCTGCGGCAGGCTCGCAAAATCGCTACATCTGTAAGTGCAAGTTAAAACTCTACTATGCAAAGCCAAAGCCATTTATCAACAACACCCAGAAAGGCCGCGGGTTTCGTCAGCCCAAGCTCATCTAAGATGGACCGATGCAAAGTGCAAAAGTGTTATGTCACATCCAAAACCCAAATTTGTATCCAGGACACACTCCATAGTATATTTCTGTAATTGTGTGCCTAAATTGTTATGGTAAAACGACAGATTACGTTTTCCCTTTCCGGACTGAAAAAAACATCCCTTTCTATTTTATGCTAAATACGCTGCTTAAATCTTTTTTGGATGAGCTGGGAAAAATGCTTTGACACAATGAGGAATACACGCTGTGACGCATTGCTGTAAATTTGAACAACCCATCAGCATATAATGTGCTTAAAATGCACTTTTGCAGCAGTGCAATGCAACAAATGCACTAATGCACTGCTATCAATCACCCAAAACTTTGTGTGCATTTAGTCATCGTGGTATTTTTGTGACACACTCCAAGCATCGAGCTGCCACGGCCCTACTTCCGTCTCCCTGTATTGACGACGCGAGAGCTTCGTTGACTTCAATCAATCAATCAATGTTTATTTATATAGCCCCAAATCACAAATGTCTCAAAGGACTGCACAAATCATTACGACTACAACATCCTCGGAAGAACCCACAAAAGTGCAAGGAAAACTCACACCCAGTGGGCAGGGAGAATTCACATCCAGTGGGACGCCAGTGACAATGCTGACTATGAGAAACCTTGGAGAGGACCTCAGATGTGGGCAACCCCCCCCCCCCTCTAGGGGACCGAAAGCAATGGATGTCGAGCGGGTCTAACATGATACTGTGAAAGTTCAATCCATAGTGGCTCCAACACAGCCGCGAGAGTTCAGTTCAAAGCGGATCCAAGACAGCAGCGAGAGTCCCGTCCACAGGAAACCATCTCAAGCGGAGGCGGATCAGCAGCGTAGAGATGTCCCCAACCGATACACAGGCGAGCGGTCCATCCTGGGTCTCAACTCTGGACAGCCAGTACTTCATCCATGGTCATCGGACCGGACCCCCTCCACAAGGGAGGGGGGGACATAGGAGAAAGAAAAGAAGCGGCAGATCGACTGGTCTAAAAAGGAGGTCTATTTAAAGGCTAGAGTATACAGATGAGTTTTAAGGTGCTTCTACTGAGGTAGCATCTCGAACTGTTACCGGGAGGACATTCCAGAGTACTGGAGCCTGAACGGAAAACGCTCTATAGCCCGCAGACTTTTTTTGGGCTCTAGGAATCACTAATAAGCCGGAGTCTTTTGAACGCAGATTTCTTGCCGGGACATATGGTACAATACAATCGGCAAGATAGGCTGGAGCTAGACCGTGTAGTATTTTATACGTAAGTAGTAAAACCTTAAAGTCACATCTTAAGTGCACAGGAAGCCAGTGCAGGTGAGCCAGTATAGGTATATATGTATGTATATATGTATATAAAGGTATATACAGTATAGGTATATATGTATGTATATATGTATATAAAGGTATATACAGTATAGGTATATATGTATGTATATATGTATATAAAGGTATATACAGTATAGGTATATATGTATGTATATATGTATATAAAGGTATATACAGTATAGGTATATATGTATGTATATATGTATATAAAGGTATATACAGTATAGGTATATATGTATATAAAGGTATATACAGTATAGGTATATATGTATGTATATATGTATATAAAGGTATATACAGTATAGGTATATATGTATGTACATATGTATATAAAGGTATATACAGTATAGGTATATATGTATGTATATATGTATATAAAGGTATATACAGTATAGGTATATATGTATGTATATATGTATATAAAGGTATATACAGTACAGGCGTAATGTGATCAAACTTTCTTGTTCTTGTCAAAAGTCTAGCAGCCACATTTTGTACCAACTGTAATCTTTTAATGCTAGACATGGGGAGACCCGAAAATAATACGTTACAGTAATCGAGACGAGACGTAACAAACGCATGGATAATGATCTCGGCGTCTTTAGTGGACAAAATGGAGCGAATTTAAGATTACGGTAAGCGCACCCAAGTTCTGCAAATCTCTATACACAGACTTGGGACACCGTATTACTGCATTTCCCATTTTATTTAATTGGATTTGTCGCAACTAAAGTCTGCAGTTGAGACTTTGTTTCGTCCGCTTTTCTTCTGCTTGGCGTCACTGGCAGCTCGGCTTGTTTTTCGCCCAAAAAACGCCAAGCAGATTCCCGTCTCCATTCCGCAGTGTGTTTCACTACAGTGTTGTAAAACTGTTGTCGGTATTAGGGACTGCCAATTATCTGACAAAGAGCGGCTTAAAACCTTTTTTTTTTTTTTTTCAGAGGTAATCTGGAAAAGACTGTATTCTCCCAACAATGAAATAGACTCATTCTTACAGAGAAAGTGGTGTCTTTCAATGGCGGACTTGTCAAAAGGATGTGCATTGCAAGCTATAACCTTCACCACACATATATATATATATATATATATATATATATATATATATATATATATATATATATATATATATATATATATACTTGTGTGTGTATTTGATTGTCAACAATCGCAACCTTCGATCCAATCCAATCCACTTTATTTATATAGCACATTTAAACAACAATAACGTTTCCAAAGTGCTGCACAGCCATGTTAAAAACAATTTTGAAAAAAATTATAATAAAATAAAATAAAATAAAAATATATATGGATATATATATATATACAAACAAAAAGCGCGCATGTGGGCGGATAACAAACAAAAAGGCCTAGCGTGGAAGCTAGCAGGTATCTAGCAGGAAAACAAAAGTCGTACTTGTAATAGGAAAACAAACTGGAAGCAGGAAACAAAAGACAGTAAGCTAAAAATCGCTATCAAACATAGCTCACCGCAACGCTGCATTGACACGACAAAATACGACACGACAGGTAGCAATGACAAGCAGCAACGACATCGACATGACAGGAGCAACAATACGGAAGTCATCGACAAGACAATAATCCAGCAACTGACTGGAAGACAAAAACAGACTCAAATGGAAATCGGGCTGATTGACACCAGGTGTAGCCAGGTGCCAATCAGCCGCAGCTGAGCGAAAACAGCGCACAGGGAAAGAAACAGGAAACAGACAAAATAAGAGTGCTGACAGGAACTAAGGACAGGAAATAGTAAACACACAGAGGCAAGCCTGACGGATCCATCTGGATTCAGGAACTTAATTCACAAAAAATAAATCTTAAAAATCAATATTTATGGAAAAATGTCCACAACAAATCTAGCTGTCGACACTGAATATTGCATTGTTGCATTTCTTTTCACACTTTATGAACTTACATTCATATTTTGTCGAAGTATTATTCAATAAATATATTTATAAATTATTATTGCATTGTTGCAATATTATATATATACATATATGTCCCCCCCTCCCTTGAGGAGGGGGTCCGGTCTGATGACCATGGATGAAGTACTGGCTGTCCAGAGTCGAGACCCAGGATGGACCGCTCGTCGGGACCCAGGATGGACCGCTCGCCTGTATCGGTTGGGGACATCTCTACGCTGCTGATCCGCCTCCGCTTGGGATGGTTTCCTGTGGACGGGACTCTCGCTGCTGTCTTGGATCCGCTTTGAACTGAACTCTCGCGGCTGTGTTGGAGCCACTATGGATTGAACTTTCACAGTATCATGTTAGACCCGCTCGACATCCATTGTTTTCGGTTCCCTAGAGGGGGGGGGGTTGCCCACATCTGAGGTCCTCTCCAAGGTTTCTCATAGTCAGCATTGTCACTGGCGTCCCACTGGATGTGATTTTTCCTTGCCCTTTTGTGGGTTCTTCCGAGGATGTTGTAGTCGTAATGATTTGTGCAGTCCTTTGAGACATTTGTGATTTGGGGCTATATAAATAAACATTGATTGATTGATTGAAATTATGCTCCACTGAATAAAAACAAAAAATAAATAAACATAAAACCAATAAAAACAATATAAAAACAAATATGATTAAAAACTATTTTAAAGGGTAAAATCAATTAAAACAGTAAAATAGAAATCAAAGTGTATAAAAAACACAGAGGACCACACAACTCACGTAGTGTTAAAAGCCAAAGTGGGTCTTTAGACCAGACTTAAAAGAGTCCACTGTGGAAGCAGTTTGAACATGGAGGGGCAGAGTGTTCCAGACCACAGAGAAGACCCTGTCTCCCCTGGTCTTAAGTCTGGTCTTGGGCACCACGAGCTGGAACTGGCTCTCGGACCTCAGAGCGCACACAGGAATGTAAATTTGGATGAGGTCCGAGATATATTGAGGTGCCAGTCCATGTAAAGATTTAAAAACAAACAGCAATGTTTTCAAATCAATTCTAAAATGAACAGGGAGCCAGTGCAAACTCTGAAGAATTGGGGTTCTATGCTGGCGTTTCCTGGCCCCTGTTAAAAGTCCTGCTGCCGCGTTCTGGACTAACTGCAACCGGGAGAGAGCTTTTTGGCTAATGCCAGCATAAAGTACATTGCAGTAGTCCAGGCCACTTGAAATAAAAGCATGCACCACTTGTTCAAAAAGGTTAAAAGATAAAAACGGTTTAACCTTTACTAAAAGACGAAGGTGATAAAAACGCGATTTTAAAACGCCATTGACTTGTTTGTCTAGTTTAAAATGGCTGTCTATAGAACCTGAACACACTTTGGCAACACTGAAAAGAAGATTCTGAGATAAACCAGAGTAGACAACCAAATAATAAGTAGTCTCGCCCCCCTGGACTCAATAATCGGCATAGAGCTGTGTCTAATACTCTTTTCAAACCAAAGTCCAGCATGGGTTTTAACTGCATTGATTTGGGGTTGAAAGGGGTCAGCCTTCATTGTCCTACTCGGGTTCACAGCCCAACTCGTGAAGTGCCGCAGACACGGGTCAGACAAGGGTCACCTTCAATGTGGATTGCACCACCCAGGATGCTCAAAATACTCCTTGGCTGCCAATGGTGATCAACCATAGACAAGAGGCCAGAATTGGGTACAGTACACAAAATTTGCACTCATGTAAGAGTGCCGTTACTTTAGAACAGGGGTCACCAACGCGGGCACCAGGTAAGGACCATTGAGTCGCCCGCTGGCCTGTTCTAAAAATAGCTCAAATAGCAGCACTTACCAGTGAACTGCCTCTATTTTTTTAATTTTATATATTTACACGTTGGGAAGACTACGTCTCCCGGCTGGCCTGGGAACGCCTCGGGATCCCCCGGGAAGAGCTAGACGAAGTGGCTGGGGAGAGGGAAGTCTGGGCTTCCCTGCTTAGGCTGCTGCCCCCGCGACCCGACCTCGGATAAGCGGAAGAAGATGGATGGATGGATTTATTTACTAGCAAGCTGGTCTGGCTTTGCTCGACATTTTTAATTCTAAGAGAGACAAAACTCAAATAGAATTTGAAAATCCAAGAAAATATTTTAAAGACTTGGTCTTCACTTGTTTAAACAAATTCATTTTTTTTTTTTTTTTACTTTGCTTCTTATAACTTTCAGAAAGACAATTTTAGAGCAAAAATACAAAATTAAAAATGATTTTAGGATTTTTAAACACCTTTTTACCTTTTAAATTGTTTCCTGACAATTTAAATCAATGTTCAAGTATTTTTTTTTAATGTAAATAATAATAAATACATTTTAATTTAATACTTAATTTTAGCTTCGGTTTTTTTCGACAAAGAACATTTGTGAAATATTTCTTTGAACTTATTATGATTAAAATTCCAGAAAATATTCTGGCAAATCTAGAAAATCTGTTGAATCAAATTTAAATCTTATTTCAAAGTCTTTTGAATTTCTTTTAACATTTTTGTTCTGGAAAATCTAGAAGAAATAATGATTTGTCTTTTACTTTGCTTCGTATAACTTTCAGAAAGACAATTTTAGAGAAAAATACAACCTTAAAAATGATTTCAGGATTTTTAAACACCTTTTTACCTTTTAAATTCCTTCCTCTTCTTTCCTGACGATTTAAATCAATGTTCAAGTAAATTTCTTTTTTTTTTATTGTAAAGAATAATAAATATATTTTAATTTATTTCTTCATTTTAGCTTCTGTTTTGTGAAATATTTCTTCAAACTTATTATGATTAAAATTCCCAAAAATTATTCTTGCAAATCTAAAAAAAATCTGTAGAATCAAATTTAAATCTTATTTCAAAGTCTTTTGAATTTCTTTTAAAATTTTTGTTCTGGAAAATCGATAATAAATAATTATTTGTCTTTGTTAGAAATACAGCTTGGTCCAATTTGTTATATATTCTAACAAAATGCAGATTGGATTTTAACCTATTTAAAACATGTCATCCAAATTCTAAAAATAATCTTAATCAGGAAAAATTACTAATGATGTTCCATGATTTTAGGATTTTTAAACACCTTTTTACCTTTTAAATTCCTTCCTCTTCTTTCCTGACGAATAAAATCAATGTTCTAGTAAATTTCTTTTTTTTTTATTGTAAAGAATAATAAATACATTTTAATTACATTTTTCATTTTAGCTTAGGTATTTTCGACAAAGAACATTTGTGAAATATTTCTTCAAACTTGTTATGATTAAAATTCCCAAAAATTATTCTGGCAAATCTAAAAAATCTGTAAAATCTAATTTAAATCTTATTTCAAAGTCTTCTGAATTTCTTTTAGAGTTTTTGTTCTGGAAAATCTAGAAGAAATAATGATTTGTCTTTGTTAGAAATATAGCTTGGTCCAATTTGTTATATATTCTAACAAAATGCAGATTGGATTTTAACCTATTTAAAACATGTCATCCAAATTCGAAAAATAATCTTAATCAGGAAAAATTACTAATGATGTTCCATGATTTTAGGATTTTTAAACACCTTTTTACCTTTTAAATTCCTTCCTCTTCTTTCCTGACGAATAAAATCAATGTTCAAGTAAATTTCTTTTTTTTTATTGTAAAGAATAATAAATACATTTTAATTAAATTTTTCATTTTAGCTTAGGTTTTTTCGACAAAGAGCATTTGTGAAATATTTCTTCAAACTTATTATGATTAAAATTCCCCAAAAATTACTCTGGCAAATCTAGAAAATCTGTAAAATCTAATTTAAATCTTATTTCAAAGTCTTCTGAATTTCTTTTAGAGTTTTTGTTCTGGAAAATCTTGAAGAAATAGTGATTTGTCTTTGTTAGAAATATAGCTTGGTCCAATTTGTTATATATTCTAACAAAGTGCAGATTAAATTTTAACCTATTTAAAACATGTCATCAAAATTCTAAAAATAATCTTAATCAGGAAAAATTACTAATGATGCCGCCCCAATTTGGGAAATGACTGCCAAATTCATGGTCTTGTTGGTGTTTGGGTGTTTTAATCACTTTGTTACGTCTTACTTTGTTACTCCGATTGACTTATTTGTCCAGAAATGTACATTTTCTCATACAAAAGTATTTTGTAATAGCAAATTACTATGTTTTATTAATATACCGTAGCTGCGTGTGTCAAATATGAGTCATTAAATGACTCTTGGTTCCTGGTGGTAGAGGGCGCTAGTGATCCTTCTTGCGACTACTCGGCTGCAGAAGAAGTGACAACAAGCAGCAAGAGTGAGCAGCGATCGTTTATTTTTCATCTTTTAACATGGAGGATTACATAGCTAAAATAAAACAGTTTTCTAAACTGGACTTTCAATCAAAGCAGGAGGTAATAAAGGAAGATCTCCATCGAGACAGAAAGACTTTTAAAACTGAAGAAATATAAGGAAGACTTCTATAAACAAGTTATCCATGCTTTTGATCAGGAGGAGCTGCACATGGACTTCATTTATAAGTAAAGGTAAGACCATAATAACGTTTTTTTTAATTAAATGTGCTTTTCATGATGGTATCCTTACATCACACTCAAATTTATAAGCACAGGCCTAAATTTACCGCATGACTTTGGTAAGCGCCGGAGGGAGAAGAGGTTTTAAAATAATTAGCGCCCTAGCGGCAATTCAAGGAAATACGGTAGCCCTAAATCACAAGTGTCTCAAAGGGTTGCACAAGCCACAACGACATCCGCGGTACAGAGCCCACATAAGGGCAAGGAAAAACTCCCCCCAGTGGGACGTCGGTGACAATGACTATGAAAAACCTTGTGGAGGATCGCATATGTGGGCAATCCTTTCCCTCTTGGGGAGACCGAAAGTAATGAGTGTCGAGCGGGTCTAACATGATATTGTGAAAGTCCAGTCCATAGTGGATCCAACATAACAGTGAGAGTCCAGTCCATAGTGGATCTAACATAAAAGTGAGAGTCCAGTCCATAGTGGATCCAACATAACAGTGAGAGTCTAGTCCATAGTGGATCTAACAGAATAGTGAGAGTCCAGTCCATAGTGGATCTAACATAACAGTGAGAGTCCAGTCCATAGTGGATCTAACAGAATAGTGAGAGTCCAGTCCATAGTGGATCTAACATAACAGTGAGAGTCCAGTCCATAGTGGATCTAACATAATAGTGAGAGTCCAGTCCATAGTGGATCTAACATAATAGTGAGAGTCCAGTCCATAGTGGATCTAACATAATAGTGAAAGTCCAGTCCATAGTGGATCTAACATAATAGTGAGAGTCCAGTCCATAGTGGATCCAACATAACAGTGAGAGTCCAGGCCATAGTGGATCCAACATAACAGTGAGAGTCCCGTCCATAGTGGATCCAACATAATAGTGAGAGTCCAGTCCATAGTGGATCCAACATAACAGTGAGAGTCCCGTCCATAGTGGATCTAACATAATAGTGAGAGTCCAGGCCATAGTGGATCCAACATAACAGTGAGAGTCCAGTCCATAGTGGATCTAACAGAATAGTGAGAGTCCAGTCCATAGTGGATCCAACATAATAGTGAGAGTCCAGTCCATAGTGGATCTAACATAATAGTGAGAGTCCAGTCCATAGTGGATTTAACATAATAGTAAGGGTCCAGTCCATAGTGGATCTAACATAATAGTGAAAGTCCAGTCCATAGTGGATCTAACATAATAGTGAGAGTCCAGTCCATAGTGGATCTAACATAACAGTGAGAGTCCAGGCCATAGTGGATCCAACATAACAGTGAGAGTCCCGTCCATAGTGGATCTAACATAATAGTGAGAGTCCAGTCCATAGTGGATCCAACATAACAGTGAGAGTCCCGTCCATAGTGGATCCAACATAATAGTGAGAGTCCAGGCCATAGTGGATCCAACATAACAGTGAGAGTCCCTTCCATAGTGGAGCCAGCAGGAGACTATCCCGAGTGGAGACGGGTCAGCAGCGCAGAGATGTCTTAAAACCGTTCTTTGTAGCATATTCAATAGCTTAGACCTTAAATCCTACTGAATAGCTCTTAATCTTCTTCCCTTTATGCGATTTCAAATTAATGAAATCAGCCTCCTCCATTTTGAAAATGATGACAGGTGAAGTGTCACTCGTGACGTGACGAGTTTGACCCGGTGGAAATTCAAGGCATATGCTAATTATTTGGCGAAACGAGTTTGACTCGGCGTTAATCCTGAGCCGGCGGTAATGCGAAGCACATGCTAATTATTTTGCGAAAGGTGTTTGACCCGGCAGTAATTCTAGTCAGGCGCATACTATATACCCGGCGGCAATTCAAGGAAATACGGTATAAATAAACATTGATTGATTGATTGATTTAATAGTTTCATGTAAAAAACTCCAATCAGAGAGTTAGCCTTCACACATGTGGTGTGTTATCCTCCACATTCAGGTACATGACACTTTTCTTTCACCTTGAAAATCCAATAAAAGAACGCCCTAATGGCGTTCCGCATCAAACCTCTCATAACAGTCCAAAACTAACACTTAAAAGCCCATCAAGCGTCCATTACTGTGTTTCCTGAGCTTTGTTCCAAGAATGATCCAACCCCAGATCCTCAGATAAAGCAGAACTGTTGAACATGTGTATCTAACTTTTCAATCACCTTGTCTATTCTTGTCCCCACCGGCTAGAATGTTCCAGTAACATGATACTGTATAAATATTTGTCCGACATAGCTGCAAGGCCCGTTCGGCTGATCCTGTGGCTACAATAGCCCCTTATCCCGGGCAAGTAACCCAATACTCCCCTGGCTGGTCATTACGGATGGCCGGGTAAGTCTTACTGTTACAAACCAATTACTCGGCCATTAATGTTGGATGAGCCGCTCCGCAAGTACACCTTGATGCTTATCCACCCACCCCCGCTTGTGTTACTTCTTCCTGTGCACACCTTCATCCACTTTCTGCAATAAGTAAGAGGTGAGAGTGACAGCTGACCGTCTGAGCTTATCTCATTTCAAGAGGTAAAGGAGAGGTGACTGACAAGTCCCCCTCGGTAACATCAGCTCATCTCAGGGAAGAAACTGGCAGTAAGATACAAAACGTGTGTCTACAAGTCCATAAAAGAACATTCTAGTGCAGTAATTCTAAAACTGTGGTACGTCTTCATCATCGGCGGTCACTAGAACGAGTATAACAGTCGTCCTGGTAGGGGTGTATCCCTTTAAGGAGGATAACTGTGCGTGGCTTTGTTTGACATTGGGAGACTGGTACACAGTCACGATCATTGACAGAATCGGGTCAGGGTCCAGTGGCATGGAGTCCAAGACGACTGGGGACCCTTTTCTGCGGCAGCTTTCCCCCGCCTTTGGAGTCGTTGTAGTAGTTCTTAAAAATACCGTCTTCCGCCTGCTCCGCTGTTGAGGTATTCACCGTATCCTTGGCGAGGGGGCAGTCAGGTACTCGGCCTTTGCCAAGGACCACCTGGGGTAACAGTAGTAAAGGGGTTAACCTCCTAGTGCCCCAAGACCCCCATAGAGAAATCTGCGTTCTAAAGACTCCGGTTTATTAGTGATTCCTAGAGCCCAAAAAAAGTCTGCGGGCTATAGAGCGTTTTCCGTTCGGGCTCCAGTACTCTGGAATGCCCTCCCGGTAACAGTTCGAGATGCTACCTCAGTAGAAGCATTTAAGTCTCACCTTAAAACTCATCTGTATACTCTAGCCTTTAAATAGACCTCCTTTTTAGACCAGTTGATCTGCCGCTTCTTTTCTTTCTCCTATGTCCCCCCCTCCCTAGTGGAGGGGGTCCGGTCCGATGACCATGGATGAAGTACTGGCTGTCCAGAGTCGAGACCCAAGATGGACCGCTCGTCGGGACCCAGGATGGACCGCTCGCCTGTGTATCGGTTGGGGACATCTCTACGCTGCTGATTTGCCTCCGCTTGGGATGGTTTCCTGTGGACGGGACTCTCGCTTCTGTCTTGGATCCGCTTGAACTGAACTCTCGCGGCTGTGTTGGAGCCACTATGGATTGAACTTTCACAGTATCATGTTAGACCCGCTCGACATCCATTGCTTTCGGTCCCCTAGAGGGGGGGGGGGTGCCCACATCTGAGGCCCTCTCCAAGGTTTCTCATAGTCAATATTGTCACTGGCGTCCCACTGGATGTGAATTCTCCCTGCCCACTGGGTGTGAGTTTTCCTTGCCCTTTTGTGGGTTCTTCCGAGGATGTCGTAGTCGTAATGATTTGTGCAGTCCTTTGAGACATTTGTGATTTGGGGCTATATAAATAAACATTGAGGTAGACCGGCTAGCTAGCATGGGAATACTTTGCCGGCTACATCCAGCGGCCTGTGAAGCAGCGGAGTATATGTGTTGTCTGTCTATTTATGAATAATGCAGACCAGGAGTGTTGGCTGACTTCTTAACGTTTGCTTTCAGAGCGTGCATATCACAACATACAAGATGCCGGCATGCTCCTCACTCCTGTTGCATGCTGGGTAGGGTAGTTCTTTTTTTCCCTGGCTCATAACATCACAATATAGTACCATGTATATGATGCGTTCAGTTTATCAAAGCACCAAGCAAACAATCGGAAAATTCCCATCATATCAATTCCTAGATATGGTCATAATTATTTTAAGTGCACTACGCAGAATAAACACAACATTATTAATATTGCTACTACGGATAATTTGATCAAAAATTCCCTAAAACAGCCCACCACCTATAATATAGGTTTTTTAAACATAAGATCCCTGATAAAAAAAAAATGTTTCTGCTGTTACCTCAGAAATTGCCTGTTCAGATGTTATGATTGTGGCTCAGAGATTTGTATGTAGATTATATTTATTTTCCATAACAAACAGGATAACTTAAATACCCTGGCAGTGGCAATAAGCTTAAATGTTTGTATTTACATTTTTGGAGTTGATTTTCATCAAATATGCTATTTAACTGCTACTGTTTAACAAGGACTGATTTAAATTGTGTTTGCACAACAAATGTTTTGGCGCTTTTGTTCATGTGGGAGAATATTCCAATAAAGGTGCACTACACACTACTTTTGAATTCATTATTGGGCTTTGCGTATACAATGCAGTTAATCGTGATTAATCGGAGAAATACTGCAATTAACTTCGATTAAAATTTTTAATCGTTGCCCAGCCCTAATATATATCAATCAATCAATCAATGTTTACTTATATAGCCCTAAATCACTAGTGTCTCAAAGGGCTGCACAAACCACTACGACATCCTCGGTAGGCCCACATAAGGGCAAGGAAAAACTCACACCCAGTGTGACAATGATGACTATGAGAACCTTGGAGAGGAGGAAAGCAATGGATGTCGAGCGGGTCTAACATGATACTGTGAAAGTTCAATCCACAATGGATCCAACACAGTCGCGAGAGTCCAGTCCAAAGCGGATCCAACACAGCAGCGAGAGTCCCGTTCACAGCGGAGCCAGCAGGAAACCATCCCAAGCGGAGGCGGATCAGCAGCGCAGAAATGTCCCCAGCCGATACACAGGCAAGCAGTACATGGCCACCGGATCGGACCGGACCCCCTCCACAAGGGAGAGTGGGACATAGAAGAAAAAGAAAAGAAACGGCAGATCAACTGGTCTAAAAAGGGAGTCTATTTAAAGGCTAGAGTATACAAATGAGTTTTAAGGTGAGACTTAAATGCTTCTACTACATATATATAGTTTTTTGTTGTTTTTGTTTTTGCCTTCACGCGGTGATCCTAAAGGCAGACGTCAGCAGCTTTGCGGAGGCGCTTGTCCTTAAGAATATGATAAAAGGGAAGCAGGCCTTTCCTCCTCAAGAAGGATGTTTTCCGCTGCACATCCTGTCTGATTAGTGAGACGAGTGCCTCTTTCCTCTCAACAACACCGCACGGCCATCCTTAACAACGCGTTTGCAGAAAGAAAACAAAAAGAAAAAAGAAAATGAGCATGCAGTTGAAAAGCCCTCAGTTGCACCCGAAGGGTTTCTCTAATGCATATAACTCTTCTAAAACAAGGTTTTGCCAATTTGTATTGTGTTGATTTATCAGGCACTCACTCTCGTGGTTGGCAGGTGTTACATATTCAAAAAGGACTTAAGGAAGGTTACACAATGGAATTGGGTAAAACTGTTACACAATGAATCAGGGCTTTGACTACAGAGGAACTTTGAAAGGGCTCTAAGCTGTCGGATCCTCCTTTTCTCTTCTGAAATCCTTCTGGTGGCAGTTAAGGAGGAGATGCATTATCTGAGTGTCCAGCGAAAGTTGGGGGGGGGACTCGCCGGCTGAAGTTTATGGAGATTTATGGCTCCTTCCCCCCCCCCAGGTCCTTAATTGCCTCCTCCTCTGTGGGCAGTCCTGGGAGGCCCGTGGTGAGCCTGAACCAGCACCAGGGCTCCTGCAGGTGGGCTCACCAAATGTCTGTTTACTCAGACTTCTTATGGAGACAAATGGACAACTGGACTTGTTATGGAGGGCCGCAAAACCGCAGGACAGGCACAGACCAGGAAGAGCCAGGACAGAGAGACATCTGGTCCCTGAAAGGATCCAGGACTTCAACTTGGCCTTTAGGGGCAACAACAGAAAAAAAGCGTTATGGGAACTATCACTGGTTCCAATTGATATGTAGCATTTCTGAATGACTGTGGTAAAATAATGACGGAAAGGAACGTTATTATATGGTTTTATACACCAGAATTTGTCTATTTATTTTTAAGAAGAAGAAGAAGAAGAAAAAACATATGTCTGAATGCTTTGAAGCATTCAGACATATGGTTTTTCTTCTACAGATTTTGGCGCGCTCTACTTTCCACATGTTTCACCCGATTCAAACCGTTCCAACTTCAAAGTGTTCAGCCTATTCAGAAATCACTGGCTTTTCCTTGACAAATTCAAAAAATTCCCCAGATTTTCCCAGAATTCCAGGTTTTCCGGGATATTTTTCCCATTCAAAATGAATTAGCCATTTTTCATACTTCCAACATTTTCACATTTTTCAAACTATCTAAACTATTCTACCTTCAACATCATTCTGGAAATGTAAACTTCCCTTTTTTCCCAGTTAAAAAAAATTCCAGGATTTTCCAGAATTCCTGCTTTTCCAAAGCCCTATTTCCACCCTTTTTTCTGGCGAGTACACCTTCCACATTTTTCAACGTATTTCAACTGTTCTACCGTCGAAACATTCCTCTAAATCAGGACCAAAAAAAAAAGTTTTTTTTTTTTTCTTTTTTTTTTTAACTGGAAAAATTCCCGTTTTCCCGAATTTCAAGGAATTCCGTAATACAATTTCTCAATTCAACATGTTTCTACTTCAACATTTCTCGACTGATTTGGAAAATTTCAACACCGACCATTTCAACTCATTCAGACCATTCGAGTTTTTTACCATTTTTAGCAAAATTCCCATGTTCCCTTAAATTTTTGGGAAATTACCATTGAAATAAATTGGCCATTCATCAAAGTTCCAAAATTCCCACATTCTTCAAACCATTCCACCTTTAACAAATTCCACCATTCTGGAAATTCAAACTACCATTTTTCCCAAGTTTAAAAACAATTCCAGATTTTCCCGAAATTCCCTAATACCATTTACTACTTCAACATTTCTTGCCCGATTTAAACAATTCTAACACGAACCAATTCAGCTCATTCAGGACACTCATGCTTTTAATCATTTTCAAAAAGTCCCGCTTTTTCCGAGAATTCCAAAATTTCCAGGAAGTTCCCGATGATTTTGGCGTGTTTTACCTTCCACATTTTTCACCCGTTTCAAACTGTTCCAACTTCAAACTGTTCAGTCTATTCAGAAATCATTGGCTTTTCCTTGACAAATTCCAAAAATTGCCCAGATTTTCCCAGAATTCCAGGTTTTCTGGGATATTTTTCCCATTCAAAATGAATTAGCCATTTTTCAAACTTCCAACATTTTCACATTTTTCAAACTATCTAAACTATTATACCTTCAACATCATTCTGGAAATGTAAACTTCCCTTTTTCTAAGTTAAAAAAATTCCAGGATTTTCCAGAATTCCTGCTTTTCCAAAGCCCTATTCCCACCCTTTTTTCTGGTGAGTACTCTTTCCACATTTTTCAACGCATTTCAACTGTTCTACCGTCAAAACATTCCTCTAAATTAAAATAAAAAAAAAACATTTTTCCTGAATGTCAAGGAATTCCATAATACAATTTCTCAATTCAACATGTTTCTACTTCAACATTTCTCGACCGATTTGGAAATTTTCAACACCGACCATTTGAACTCATTCAAACCATTCAATTTTTTTACCATTTTTCCTTAAATTTTTGGGAAATTGCCATTGAAATGAATTGGCCATTCATCAAAGTTCCAAAATTCCCACATTCTTCAAACCATTCCACCTTTAACAAATTCCACCATTCTGGAAATTCAAACTACCATTTTTCCAAGTTTAAAAACAATTCCAGATTTTCTAATACCATTTACTACTTCAACATTTCTTGCCCGATTTAAACAATTCTAACATGAATCAATTCAGCTCATTCAGGACATTCATGCTCCTAATCATTTTCAAAAAGTCCCGCTTTTTCCGAAAATTCCAAAATTTCCAGGAAGTTCCCGATGATTTTGGCGTGTTCTACCTTCCACATTTTTCACCCGATTCAAACCGTTCCAACTTCAAAGTGTTCAGCCTATTTAGAAATTGCGGACTTTCCCTTGACACATTCCAAAAATTCCCCAGATTTCCCAGAATTCCAGGTTTTCCGGGATATTTTTCCCATTCAAAATGAATTGGCCATTTTTCAAACTTCCACCATTTCCACATTTTTCAAACTATTCAAACCATTGCAATTTTCAACATATTTCATCATTCTGGAAATTTAAAATCCCGCTTTTCTAAGTAAAAAAAAATTACAGGATTTTCCAGAATTCCTGCTTTTCCAAAGCCCTATTTCCACCTTTTTTTCTGGCGAGTACGCTTTCCACATTTTTCAACGCAGTTCAACCGTTTGATCGTCAAAACATTCCTCTTAATCAGCAAAAAAAAAAAAAAAGTAGTTTTTTGAACTGTTAAAATTCCAGGATTTCTCAAAATTCCAGGAATTCAATTTTTAACTTCAACATGTTACAACGTCAACATTTCTCGACCGATTTGGAAAGTTTCAACACCAACCATTTCAACTCATTCAGACCATTCAGGGTTTTTTACCATATTCAAAAAAATTCAAAATTTTCCCGAAATTCAAATATTTTTGGGAAATTACCATTGAAATTAATTGGCCATTCTTCAAAGTTCCACAATTCCCACATTTTTCAATCTATTTAAACCATTCCACTTTCAACATCATTCTGGAAATTTAAACTTCCCTTTTTCTAAGTTAAGAAAAATTCCAGGATTTTCCAGAATTCCTGCTTTTCCAAAGCCCTATTTCCACCTTTTTTTCTGGCGAGTACTCCTTCCACATTTTTCAACGCATTTCAACCGTTCTACCGTCAAAACATTCCTCTAAATCAGGACCAAAAAAAAACATTTTTTTGTTTTGTTTTTGTTAACTGGAAAAATTCCTGTTTTTCCTGAATTTCAAGGAATTCCGTAATACAATTTCTCAATTCAACATGTTTCTACTTCAACATTTCTCGACTGATTTGGAAAATTTCAACACCAACCATTTCAACTCATTCAAACCATTCGAGTTTTTTACCATTTTTAACAAAATTCCCATTTTCCCTTAAAGTTTTGGGAAATTACCATTGAAATGAATTGGCCATTCATCAAAGTTCCAAAATTTAAACAATTCTAACACAAACTAATTCAGCTAATTCAGGACACTCATGCTTTTAATCATTTTCAAAAAGTCCCGCTTTTTCCGAAAATTCCAAAATTTCCAAGAAGTTCCCGTTGATTTTGGCGTGTTCTACCTTCCACATTTTTCACCCGATTCAAACCGTTCCAACTTCAAAGTGTTCAGCCTATTCAGAAATCACGGACTTTCCCTTGACACATTCCAAAAATTCCCCCGATTTCCCAGAATTCCAGGTTTTCCGGGACATTTTTCCCATTCAAAATAAATTAGCCATTTTTCAAACTTCCACCATTTCCACATTTTTCAAACTATTCAAACCATTCCACCTTCAACATATTTCACCATTCTGGAAATTCAAACTTCCACTTTTCCAAGTTCCAAAAAATGCCAGAATTTTCCAGAATTCCTGCTTTTCCAAAGCCGCTTTTCCACCCTTTGTTCTGGCGACTACTCCTTCCGCATTTTTCAACGCATTTCAACGGTTTAACCGTCAAAACATTTAACTTAATCGGGACAAAAAAAGGTTGTTTTTTGAACTGGAAAAATTTCTGGTTTTCCCGAAATTCCAGGAATTTTTTAATGCCATTACTACTTCAACATTTTTCAACCAATTCGAAAAATTCCAACACCAACCATTTCAACTAATTCCGACCATTCAAGTTTTTTTTAACTGTTTACAAAAAAATTCCAGTTTTTCCCGAAATTCCCAATTTTTGGGGAAACACTCATTGAAATCAATGGGACATTCTTCAAAGTTCCCACAACGCCCACATTTTTTCATCTGATTCAAACGGTTCCTTTGACGATCCGTCTCTTCATTTCTGTTGGTTTTCCTTGTTTTTGTATTTACTTCCCGTCAGTGCTCTTATTTTGTTCAATTTCCTGTTTGTTCCTCGGAGCACTGTTTTCTCCTCACTTGCCGTTGATTGGCAGCCGGGCCACACCTGCTGCCAATCAACATTTGTCTATTTTAGTTTTCACTCGAGCACTCCTTAGTGCTCGAAGATAATTCTATGTTTGGAACTTCTGTTTGCAAGACTGCTCCGTGTTTTTCTTGTGATGATAATTAAAGTCACCTTACCTGCTCTCAGCTCTCCTGGTTCTTGCATCTTGGGGAAACAAAACGGCAGTCATGCGTTTTCAAGACAGGTTCCAATTTCAAAATATTCAGCCTGTTTGGGAATTGTGAGCTCTGCTTCAACAATTCGAAAAAAAAATCCAGGATTTCAGTTCAACATCAGCATTGAAGCATTCACACACAATTCCTCCAGGAATTGCGTCATCTAGTTACCAAGTGTTATATCTCATGTGGATTAAGAAGGTCATTGACACGTTTTGTTATCAGATTTGGTAAGTAGACTTATCATTACAACAATAAAGCACATACAACTAATAAGAGATTACAAGATAAATATTTAAACCACAAATATTTGACATCGAGTTCAGCTTCCCCTGAAATAAGTTGAATAGCTCTGAGCATTGATCTAATCAGGAATACTTTTCATATTTGGCTACAACGGGACAAAAGTTCACAAAGACGAGGAGCTGTTTTTCTTGAAGGCAGGGAGACGGATCGTTTTTCTGAAGATTAAGGTTGTCGCTCGATTGATTTTTCAAGCCATCTTCACTTGGCTTGTTTATTGGCATTCTGACTTTAATGGCTTGAATCAATAAGAATGTTCCACATCAATAATTTTCTTCAGACAGCAACATACTGCTGTGGTTAGGTTGTTTGTATTTGTTGGGCTTATTATCTTTGATAAAACCAACTATAATACAAACCTAAAACTAGTGAAGTTGACACGTTGTGTAAATGGTAAATAAAAACAGAGTACAATAATTTGCAAATCCTTTTCAAAGACAAGATATTTAACGTTCAAACTGGAAAACTTTGTTATTTTTTGCAAATATTAGCTCATTTGAACTGGATGTCTGCAGCAAGTTTCGAAAAAGCTGGCACAAGTGGCTGAAAAAGACTGATAAAGTTGAGGAATGCTCATCAAACACTTATTTGGAACATCCATATAAGCAGCTTCCATGAAATGCTCAGTCATTCACAAACAAGGATGGGGCCGAGGGTCTCCACTTTGTGAACAAATGCCCGAGCAAATTGTTTAAGAACAACATTTCTCAACTAGCTATAGCAAAGAATTTAGGGATTTCACCAACTACGTCCGTAATATGATCAAAAGATTCAGAGAATCTGGAGAAATCACCCAAAACCATCAATGAATGCCCGTGACCTTGGATCCCCCATGCGCATCAAAAACCAAAATCAGTGTGTAGAGGATATCACCACATGGGCTCACGACCATTTCAGAAAACCACTGTCAGTAACAACAGTTGGTCGCTACATCTGTAAGTGCAAGTTAATATTCTACTATGCTAAGCGAAAGTCTTTTATCAACAACACCCAGAAATGCTGCCGGCTTCGTCTGCCCAAGCTCATCTAAGATGGACTGATGCAAAGTGGAAAAGTGTTCTGTGGTCTGACGAGTCCACATTTCAAACTGTTTTTGAACAAATGCCTGAGCAAACAGTTTGAGAACAACATTTCTCAACGAGCTATTACAAGGAATTTAGGTTTTTACCATCTATGGTCCGTAAAATCATCAAAACGTTCACAGAATCTGGAAAAATCACTGCACTTAAGCCGCAGGACCAAAAACCATCAATTAATGCCTGTGACCATCGATAACTCAGGCGGTACTGCATAAAAATAAAAAAACAACATCAGTGTGTAAAGGATATCACCACATGGGCTGAGGAACACTTCAGAAAACCACTGCCGGTAACTACAGTTGGTCGCTACATCTGTAAGTGCAAGTCAAAATTATACTATGCTAAGCGAAAGCCATTTATCAACAACACCCAGAAAGGCCGCCGGCTTCGTCTGCCCGTGCTCATCGAAGATGGACGGATGGAAAGTGTAAAACTGTTCTGTGGTCTGACGAGTCCACATTTCAAACTGTTTTTGGAAACTGTGGATGTGCTGTACTTTTGTGAACAAATGCCTGAGCAAACAGTTTGAGAACAACATTTCTCAACGAGCTATTGCAAGGAATTTAGGGATTTCACCATCTAAGGTCTGTAATATCATCAAAACATTCACAGAATCTGGATAAATCACTGCACTTAAGCTGCAGGACCAAAACCATCAACTATTGCCTGCGACCTTCGATAACTCAGGCGTTACTGCATCAAAAAAAAAAAAACACGACATCAGTGTGTAAAGGATATCACCACATGGGCTCAGGAACTCTTCAGAAAACCACTGTCGGTAACTACAGTTAGTCGCTACATCTGTAAGCGCAAGTTAAAATTCTACTACGCCAAACGAAAGCCGTTTATCAACAACACCCAGAAAGGCCGCTGGCTTCGCTGGGACCGAGCTACAAATTACATGTGCTGTTCTTTTGTCAACAAATGCCTGAGCAAACAGTTTGAGAACAACATTTGTCAACGAGCTATTGCAAGGAATTTAGGGATTTCACAATCCACGGTCCGTAATATAATCAAAACATTCACAGAATCTGGATAAATCACTGCACTTAAGCTGCAGGACCAAAACCATCAATTAATGCCTGCGACCTTCGATAACTCAGGCGGTACTGCATTAAAAAAAAAAAACACATCAGTGTGTAAAGGATATCACCACACGGGCTCAGGAACACTTCAGAAAACCACTGTCAGTATCTACAGTTGGTCGCTACATCTGTAAGTGCAAGTTAAAACTCTACTATGCAAAGCCAAAGCCATTTATCAACAACACCCATAAAGGCCGCCGGCTTCGTCTGCCCGACCTCATCTAAGATGGACAGATGCAAAGTGTAAAACTGTTCTGTGGTCTGACGAGTCCACATTTCAAACTGTTTTGGAAACTGTGGATGTGTTGTACTTTTGTGAACAAATGCCAGAGCAAACAGTTTAAAAACAACATTTCTCAACGAGCTATTGCAAGGAATTTAGGGATTTCACCATCTATGGTCCGTAATATCATCAAAACGTTCACAGAATCTGGATAAATCACTGCACTTAAGCGGCAGGACCAAAAACCATCAATTAATGCCTGCGACTTTTGATAACTCAGGCGGTACTGCATTAAAAAAAAACAACACACATCAGTGTGTAAAGGATATCACCACACAGGCTCAGGAACACTTCAGAAAACCACTGTCGGTAACTACTGTTGGTCGCTACATCTGTAAGTGCAAGTTGAAACTCTACTATGCAAGCCAAAGCCATTTATCAACAACACCCATAAAGGCCGCCGGCTTCGCTGGGACCGAGTTACAATTCACATGTGCTGTTCTTTTGTGAACAAATGCTATGGCAAACAGTTTAAGAACAACATTTCTCAACGAGCTATTGCAAGGAATTTAGGGATATCACCATCTACGGTCCGTAATATCATCAAAACATTCACAGAATCTGGGACGGCATGGCGCAGTGGAAGAGTGGCCGTGCGCAACCCGAGCGTCCCTGGTTCAATTCCCACCTAGTACCAACCTCGTCACGTCCGTTGTGTCCTGAGCAAGACACTTCACCCTTGCTCCTGATGTGTGCTGGTTGGCGCCTTGCAGGGCAGCTCCCTCCATCAGTGTGTGAATGGGTAAATGTGGAAGTAGTGTCAAAGCGCTTTGAGTACCTTGAAGGTAGAAAAGCGCTATACAAGTACAACCCATTTATCATTTATTTATTTAAATCACTGCACTTAAGCGGCAGGACAAAAACCGTCAATTAATGCCTGCGACCTTCGATAACTCAGGCATTAAAAAACAAAAACGACACCAGTGTGTAAAGGATATCACCACATGGGCTCAGGAACACTTCAGAAAACCACTGTCGGTAACTACAGTTGGTCGCTACATCTGTAAGTGCAAGTTAAAACTCTACTATGCTAAGCGAAAGGCATTTATCAACAACACCCAGAAATTCCGCCGGCTTCGCTGGGACCGAGCTACATTTTACTGGTTAAAATGTAGCTTCACATGTGACCCAGAATGCACTAATTGAATTTTTAAATCATTTCATTGGGGAAAATCGGCTTGAGATAAAACAGCAGAGGTACCAAGATATTATAGTAAATAATAATAATAATGACAGTGCTCAAACAAATGATTTCCTAACTATGCAGACACAGCTTTGAGTAACATTCCTAACAACCGTACTACCAGTGCAAAATACGTTTTCCACAGTATCCAATCAAAGCTTTGGCACAGCAAACACGAGCTATTTGGCCCCTGCAGAGCGGCCATTAGAAGATTAGCCTCCGCCATGTTATTATCTTGCGGAAAACACGGCAACATGCCGCCATGAATAAATGAAATATGTTACGTGAGCCATCTGGATGCTTTTTTTTAATTTATTTTTTCCGAACTCTTCTAATAGGAACGGCTAGTTGGGTAATCATTGGATGTCACATATCATTTGTTGAGTGACTCACCAGCAGCATTATTCATGCAGAGGAACATGGAGGACATACAGATCAGGAAATAGCATTTGAGTTTCCAGTAAAACATCACCGTTACATCCGGAGTTAATGTTACTCTGTTACAGGGGTTTCAAACTCAAATACAGAGTGGGCCAACATTTTAAACGGAACAAAACCGCAGGCCAAGATTGAACAAATTAACCTTTTAATAGGGACCCAAACAAGTTTTGCATTAAATATTGAACAAGCAAGGCTTAAATAACTTTAGTGACATGCAAAATCCAGTTTCAAATAATAATAATAATAATAATTAAAAGAATATCAATGGCATATCAAATAGGCAGGTGTGAACCGCTGCCAATCAACGGAAAGAGAAAAACAACAGTGCTCCGTGAATAAAACAGGAAATACAACAAAATAAGAGCACTGAACAGGAAATAAATACAAAAACACGAAAAACTAACAGAAATGAAGTGACAGATTGTCACATGTATAAAAATAATAGATGCAACTCCCTTTGCAAGTCATCATTCTACACATGCTGGGTTTTTAAAGGATTTTTAAGCCTTTTTTTAAAAGCATCCACAGTCTGTGGTGCCCTCAGGTGGTCAGGGAGCGCGTTCCACAGACCGGGAGCATAGATGGTAACTTCTTCCCTTGGAGGTTGGAGGAGGTTAGCCTGTTTGGAGCGTGTGAAAGTTTCACCGCCGGCATTGTGCCAAAATGTGATTGCCTACCAAAAATGTAATTTCTAACGCGGGGGCGAGCACCGTATGACAAACGCTAGCTGAATTCTGATTGGATATTAACTCTAACCTAAAAACAACAGCACTGGAAGGAGCATAATATGACATGAAGAGAATAGAAATACATGTATATATTTGTGAATGTTATCTGTCTATCTGTGTTGGCCCTGCGATGAGGTGGCGACTTGTCCAGGGTGTTCCCTGCCTTCCGCCTGATTGTAGCTGAGATAGGCGCCAGCGCCCCCTGCAACCCCGAAAGGGAATAAGCGGTAGAGAATGGATGGATGGATGGATGGAAATTAAAAATGACTGCGCCCCCCGCGACCCCGAAAGGGAATAAGCGGTAGAAAATGGATGGATGCCTTGCTGTCAATCATCCATCCATCCATTTTCTACCGCTTATTCCCGTTCAATAACTGTATTTCCCATTATAGGGCAATTAATGTATTAAAAATGTACTTGTCTCCTTACAATTGTACGTGCAGAAATAGGAATTAAAGCATGCTGTGATCCACCCCCTCCATTAAAGGGAAGCAGATGTTATGACCTCAAAATAACACCGATGTGACCTCATCGAGACCCTATTGTACTCCACACTGATCACACTAAACAAGACTCTCTGGTTTCACATTGCAACACTGAATAAGACTTCAAAGCCTCAAGCTTCATTTATGTTCCGATTAAATATCCATATCCATGTTATCTTGTCACAATTTCGCACGATCGCGGTACTTGTGACCCCAAAATGCAGCTAAAATTAAGTTGAGTAACGTATTTCCTTGAATTTCCACCGGGTAAAACTCGTCACGTCACGAGTGACACTTCACCTGTGATCATTTTCAAAATGGAGGAGGCTGATTTCAATCATTTGAAATCGCATAAAGGGAAGAAGATTGAGAGCTATTCAGTAGGATTTAAGGTCCAAGCTATTGAATATGCTAAAAAGAACAGTAAGCAGCTATGTTTTATTGATATACCGTAGCTGCGTGTGTCAAATATGAGTCATTAAATGACTCCCGCCTCCTGGTGGTAGAGGGCGCTAGTGATCCTTCTTGCGACTACTCGGCTGCAGAAGAAGTGACAACAAGCAGCAAGAGTGAGCAGCGATCGTTTGCACTTTTAACATGGAGGATTACATATCTAAAATAAAACAGTTTTCTAAACTGGACTTTCAATCGAAGCAGGAGGTAATAAAGGAAGATCTCCATGGAGACAGAGAGACTTTTAAAACTGAAGAAAGATAAGGAAGACTTTTATAAACAAGTCGTCAATCAGAAGGGGCTGCGCATGGACTTCATTTATAAGTAAAGGTAAGACCATAATAACGTTTTTTTATTATTAAATGTGCTTTTCATGATGGTATCCTTACATCAAACACAAATTTATAAGCGCAGGCCCAAATGTACCGCATGCCTTTGGTAAGCGCCGAGGTGAGAAGAGGTTTTAAAATAATTAGCGCATGCTTGCCTTTACCGCATGCCTTTGGTAAACACCGGAGTGAGAAGAAATTTCCAATTAATTATCAAGGAAATACGGTACTCTCAAAGCAAATATTTGTGCAGCAAGGAAGTGCACAGGAAGCCTAAACAAACATACAACAAACAAGCAGTTACAAATACAAAGAATAACAAATGCAACGACTAAGGCTGGCTTAAAAAAAATAAACGACATGTACTATATTGCCAAAAGTATTCGGCCACCCATCCAAATGATCAGAATCAGGTGTGCTAATCACTTAGCCCAACCACAGGTGTATAAAATCAAGCACTTTGGCATGGAGACTGTTTCTACAAACATTTGTGAAAGAATGGGCCACTCTCAGTGATTTCCAGCGTGGAACTGTCATAGGATGCCACCTGCGCAACAAACCTTTATTATAAGAAAATGGAAGAGTTAGGGAACAACAGCAACTCAGCCACCAGGCGTTAGGCCACATAAACTGACAGAGAGGGGTCAGAGGGTGCTGAAGCGCAGAGAGCAAAGAGGTCGCCGACTTTCTGCACAGTCAGTTGCTACAGAGCTCCAAATTTCATGTGACCTTCCAATTAGCCCACCTACAGTACGCAGAGAGCTTCGGGGAATGGTTTTCCATGGCCGGGCTGCTGAATCTAAGCCATAAATCACCACGTTCAATGCAAAGTGTCGGATGCAGTGGTGTAAAGCACGTCACCACTGGACTCTAGAGAATTGGAGACGTGTTCTCTGGAGTGATGAATCAGGCTTTTCCATGTGGCAATCTGATCGACCAGTCTGGGTTTGGCGGTTGCCAGGAGAACGGTGCATATCGGACTACATTCTGCCGGGTGTGAACATTTGGTGGTGGAGGAATTATGATGTGGGGTTGTTTTTCAGAAATTTTGGACTTGGCCCCCTTAGTTCCAGTGAAAGGAGCTTTAAATGCTCCAGGATACCAAAAAATGTTGGACTAATGTCATGCTCCCGACCTTGTGGGAACAGTTTGGCGCGGCCCCCTTCCTCTTCCAACATGACTGTGCACCAGTATACAAAGCAAGTTCCATAAAAACATGGATGACAGAGTCTGGTGTTGATGAAACTTGACTGGGCTGCACAGAGTCCTGACCTGAATCCGATAGAATAGCTTTGGGATGAATGAATAGCTACGAATTCTGGGAGACCGGGCTTTCTGCTCCGCCGTTCTCAGTCTGTGGAATGTTCTCCCTGACCACCTGAGGGCACCACAGACTGTGGATGCTTTTTAAAAAAAAGCTTAAAAACCTTTCTTTTTCCTTTTTTTTTTAACTTTTTTAAGGTATATGCCTAATATTATTATCTATTAGGCTGTTGTAGTTTTTATTTTTATTTATTTTTATTATAATTTTTTTTTTTTATTATTATTATTATTTTATTTTATTTTTTTTAATTTTTAATACACTGTAGCACTTTGAGGATTATTTGCTCAATGTAAAGTGCCACTTCACTGAAATGTGCTACGTTCAAAGACCCCCCAACTCTAGCCAGGGCGTCCTATCTTTGTCTATGACAGGCCGTGGTTGCCAACGTTGAAGAGTCAGCTTCTCTGCGGCTCCTCTCAGCCTGACCCAGTTGCCTGACAGGAACCGGAGATGCAAGTGTTGCTTTTCCCAGGCTGAGAAACCCCCCTGAAACCCCCCCATTCCTCCACCTAATGAAGACCAGAGGAGAGGATATCAGGCCCACGGTCTACTCCTCATATGTTGCGAGCGGTCTGCGCTCGTGCGCTGAAGCCGAGGGGATCGTGCCACTCCATTCCAGAACAGGAGGTAGTCAACAAAAGCACATGGCCTGTGGCGGACTGGAGTCCCACACGGGCAACACCTCCTTGTTTGACCACGTGCTCGTCTGGGAAGAAGGATTGTTTGCCAGATTTAATCTGGCCGCTCTAATTTGTCAAGCGGCCTACTGACATTGACTTGGCCTCGGTGGGTTTGAATCAGGAGTTGAGGCTTTTTGTTTGTACTATTTTTTAATAAAAGCATTTGGCTTGGTTTTGTAATACTTTCAGTATCATTTCCACTGAAAAATACCATAGGGCTAAATGTTTTGTACAAACCCCAAAACCTGTGAAGTGGGCACATTGTTCAAATGGTAAATAAAAACAGAATACAATGAATTGCAAACACTTTTCAACTTATATTCATTTATGCAAAGACCGGATACTTAATGTTCGAATTGAGAAGGTAATTTTTTTGGGGCAAATAATCATCAACTTACAATTTATTGGCAGCAATACATTGCAAAAAAGTTGGCACGGGGTAATTTTTACCAATGTGTCACATGGCCTTTCCTTTTAACAACACTTGGTAAAGTTTTAGGAACTGAGGAAACCAAATTTTGAAGTTTTTCTGGTGGAATTCTTTCCCATTTGCCACGATCGGGTCGCATGATGATGCTCCCAACGACAACGTAAAGGTAAGATGGTTTAATAACTAAGACACAGTACTAAACGGACAGAAATAAACAAAAGAACGGCGTGCCGAATGCACGGGAAGCTAAGGCTAACACTTAGCACACGGGGTAGGTTTATATACACCCTTTCGGCTCAATCGTTGCTCAAATGAGTGTTTTTTTTTCTTTTTTTTTTGTTGTTGTTCTTTGTTTTATGTGAAGATTGCCGAAATAAATATGGAAATTAAAAAAAAACTTGAAATTGTGATGTATCTTGTTGTATGCTTGCATGTTCGAAATAATGTCAAACTCAAACTCAAGAAGGCGTGTCCAAACTTGTGGCCCTATTTTGAATACTGATGCATTTTTCAATAATAAAATATAATAGAATAGAATAGAAAGTACATTATTAATCCCTGGGGGAAATTCAGCACCACAGTTCGCTCACAATAGACAATAATAAAAATAAATAATATAATATATATCATTTATTATATATATAATATATGAATAATATAAATATATATTTACCATCAAAAATTGATTTTTCATCTTCGAGGTTTTTATTTTCTCAAGTACACTTTTGGCCCTATCCTAGCGCCGTACAAACCAGTCTGTTCCATCAGGCCTGACAAGAAAAACAAGCCCTAGCTTATAAGAAATTAAAACTTTTTTTTTTTTTTTTGCCAGCATACTTTTATGTCTCCTGCGCCGCATTCTGAACATATTTCTGCTCGTCCGTATGACTGTAAATCAACTATTTTGCTTCAGGGACTGCAGGTTGAGTACACCAGGCAACACTCTGGACTTGTTTTGAAAACCAGTAGATGCAAATCATTCATGGATTAAAAAGGTACTAAATATATTTCAGGGTTTTTGTTGTTTTTCCAACACGCGTGTGCATATTTGTGATGTGTAAGTACTTTTTATTACTTTTTTGCACTGCATGGAAGTGGAACTAGGTAACAACATTGTGCCGTCAGATGTTTATATAAAACAGACCTGGGGCAACATTCAGCCCATTAAGATTTTCAATCCAGCCCACCGGACGTTCTACATAATTTTTTTTAGACCATTAACATCAAAAGTGTTGCCTCCATTATGAAGTGCGGTGCTGTTTTTAAATGACCGAAAGCTTTGAACTATAGAATGTATTCCAATGATTGAAATCTACACTTTTTTATAGACTGACCATACGTCCTCTTTTCCCCGGACATGTCCTCTTTTGCAGGACTGTCCGGGCTGTCCGGGCGGGGTTTCTTAAATGCATCAACTGTCCGGCGTTTTGAGTCAGGGTTGCGTGTATTTGCAACGTAAGTAAAGGGTTAAGAAGGGGTTGAAGAAAACAAAAAAATTTTTGAATGTGTGCGCATGTAGCACAATTAGTGAGGGAGGGGCAGAGAGAGTGAGATAGTGGATTGGTTGTTAATCAAGGCATACTTAGTCAACAGCCATAAAGGTCACACTAAGTGTAACCTGTATGGCTGTATGAACCTTAACATTGTTACAAATATGCGCCACACTGTGAACCCACACCAAAAAAGAATGACAAACACATTTTGGGAGAACATCCGCACCGTAACACAACATAAACATACCCAGAATCCTTTTCAGCACTAACTATTCAAGGACCCTGCTATCCCCTACCCCCCACCTCAACCCCGATTATGTCACATCAAATATTCCACTTTGAAAGATAATTTTGGTGGAAGATTTTATTAATATATTATATATTATATATTATATTATATGAGCCTGTCATGAGCTCATGGGAACGTAGATCGACCGGTAAATTCAGAGCTTTGCCTTCCGGCTCAGCTCCTTCTTCACCATAACGGATCGATACAGCATCTGCATTTTTGAAGACGCCGCACCGATCCAATCACGATCCAATCTTCCCTTACTCGTGAACAAGACTCCGAGGTACTTGAACTCCTCCACTAGGGGCAATATCTCCTCCCGAACTTGAAGAAGGTGAAGATGGGAACGTAGATCGACCGGTAAATTGATAGCTTTGCCCACCGGCTCGGCTCCGTCTTCACTACATAGGATCGATACAGCGTCTGCATTACTGAAGACGCCGCACCGATCCGCCTGTCGACCTCTCGATCTACACTTCCCTCACTTGTGAACAAGACTCCGAGGTACTTGAACTCCTCCACTAGGGGCAAGATCTCCTCCCCAACTTGAAGAAGTTGAGGATGGGAACGTAGATCGACCGGTAAATAGAAAGCTTTGCCTTCCGGCTCAGCTCCTTCTTCACCACAACGGATCGATACAGCGTCCGCATTACTGAAAACGCCGCACCGATCCGCCTGTTGATCTCACAATCCACTCTTTCCACACTCGTGAACAAGACTCATAGGTACTTGAACTCCTCCACTTGGGGCAAGATCTCTTCCCCAAGTTGAAGAAGGTGAGGATGGGAACGTAGATCGACCGGTAAATTGAGAGCTTTGCCTTCCGGCTCAGCTCCTTCTTCACCTCAACGGATCGATACAGCGTCCGCATTACTGAAGACGCCGCACCAATCCGCCTGTCGATCTCACGATCCACTCTTCCCTCACTCGTGAACAAGACTCCTAGGTACTTGAACTCCTCCACTTGGGGAAAGATCTCCTCCCCAACTTGGAGAAGGTGAGAATGGGAACGTAGATCAACTGGTAAATTGAGAGCTTTGCCTTCCGGCTCAGCTCCTTCTTCACCTCAACGGATCGATACAGCGTCCGCATTACTGAAGACACCGCACCGATCCGCCTGTCGATCTCACGATCCACTCTTTCCTCACTTGTGAACAAGACTCTAGGTACTTGAACTCCTCCACTTGGGGAAAGATCTCCTCCCCAACTTGGAGAAGGTGAGGATGGGAATGTAGATCGACTGGTAAATTGAGAGCTTCGCCTTCCGGCTTGGCTCCGTCTTCACCACATAGGATCGATACAGCGTCTGCATTACTGAAAACGCCGCACGGATCCGTCTGTTGATCTCACGATTCACTCTTTCCTCACTCGTGAACAAGACTCCTAGGTACTTGAACTCCTCCACTAGGGGAAAGATCTCCTCCCCAACTTGAAGAAGGTGAGGATGGGAACGTAGATCGACCGGTAAATTCAGAACTTCGCCTTCCGGCTCAGCTCCTTCTTCACCACAACGGATCAATACAGCGTCCGCATTACTGAAGAGGATGCACCAATCCGCCTGTCAATCTCACCATCAACTCTTCACAAGACTCCGAGGTACTTGAACTCACTTGGGACAGGGTCTCCTCCCCAACCCGGGCAAGAACCATAGACTCGGACTTGGAGGTGCTGATTCTCATCACACTATTTTTTACCTGCATTCTGCCTGCCATCTCTGCATCTCGGGGTGGCGCCGCAAGCAACTCAGTCAGTTGGTATATAATGATATGCTTTGTTTAGTCAGGGCGCATGTGAGAAAACATTGTCTCTCTCGAACTTTAGCCCATAAAGCCCAAATTAATGTTGTGAAAAGTGTGACTTCTTCCCCAGGAATGCTCAGAGGGGAGTAAAAATAGGGACAATTAGAAAGCTGCCAACAAATCAAACGACTTGATGCTTCCTTCTTTACGACACACGGTGGTATCATCGGTTCCGCAGACCACGCTCGACACTCCCCCGAAAGTGTGGACGGAGATTGGCAAGCGGAGAAGTGAAGTGAAACCACGGTCTCCTGCACTCTGCATGACTGCTCGCTGTTGTGCAAAAGTTTTTTCTCGTCCCGCCTTTGCCAGCTTGTTGTTTTTGACTTTCAACATCCTACACACGGTCGGCCACGAGGGTCTGACGCTGCTGTTTAACCACGGACTCACTTACACCGCACACTGACATAAAAAGGGAGGATCGAGGAAGTAAAACATGCTTTATAATCAGTTGTATCAGAGGTATCTTCTCTTGATGGGCTCTGAGATGTGAAGAGCAGGGTCTATAGACGCTATGCAGTAGTCCTGGGCTTGACGTTAAAGGGGAACATTATCAGCAGACCTATGTAAGCCTCAATATATACCTTGATGGTGCGGAAAAAAAAACAAATCTATTTTTTAACCGATTTCCGAACTCTAAATGGGTGAATTTGGGCCGAGGTAACACACCCACCATTTTCATTTTCAACACATTACAAACACCGGGTCTCAGCTCTGTTATTTTCCGTTTTTTTGACTATTTTTTGGAACCTTGGAGACATCATGCCTCATCGGTGTGTTGTCGGAGGGTGTAACAACACTAACAGGGAGGGATTCAAGTTGCACCACTGGCAAGAAATCTTCCGCCAGACCCCATTGAATGTTCCGCCAGAGTGTCTCCACATTTGACCGGCGATGCTAAGACAGACATGGCACAGAGATGTATGGATAACCTGCAGATGCATTTGCAACGATAGTCAACGAAATCACAAAGGTGAGTTTTGTTGATGTTGACTGCCGGCTAATCGATGCTAACATGCTATGCTAATCGATGCTAACATGCTATTTACCGGCGGTGCTAAAGCAGACATGGCACAGAGATGTATGGATAACCTGCAGATGCATTTGCAACGATAGTCAACGAAATCACAAAGGTGAGTTTTGTTGATGTTGACTGCCAGCTAATCGATGCTAAAATGCTATTTACCGGCGGTGCTAAAGCAGACATGGCACAGAGATGTATGGATAACCTGCAGATGCATTTGCAACGATAGTCAACGAAATCACAAAGGTGAGTTTTGTTAATGTTGACTGCCGGCTAATCGATGCTAACATGCTATGCTAATCGATGCTAACATGCTATTTACCGGCGGTGCTAAAGCAGACATGGCACAGAGATGTATGGATAACCTGCAGATGCATTTGCAACGATAGTCAACGAAATCACAAAGGTGAGTTTTGTTGATGTTGACTGCCAGCTAATCGATGCTAAAATGCTATTTACCGGCGGTGCTAAAGCAGACATGGCACAGAGATGTATGGATAACCTGCAGATGCATTTGCAACGATAGTCAACGAAATCCCAAAGGTGAGTTTTGTTGATGTTGACTGCCGGCTAATCGATGCTAAAATGCTACGCTAATTGATGCTAACATGCTATTTACCGGCGGTGCTAAAGCAGACATGGCACAGAGATGTATGGATAACCTGCAGATGCATTTGCAACGATAGTCAACGAAATCACAAAGGTGAGTTTTGTTGATGTTGACTGCCAGCTAATCGATGCAAACATGCTATGCTAATCGATGCTAACATGCTATTTACCGGCGGTGCTAAAGCAGACATGGCACAGAGATGTATGGATAACCTGCAGATGCATTTGCAACGATAGTCAACGAAATCACAAAGGTGAGTTTTGTTGATGTTGACTGCCGGCTAATCGATGCTAACATGCTACGCTAATCAATGCTAACATGCTATTTACCGGCGGTGCTAAAGCAGACATGGCACAGAGATGTATGGATAACCTGCAGATGCATTTGCAACGATAGTCAACGAAATCACAAAGGTGAGTTTTGTTGATGTTGACTGCCAGCTAATCAATGCTAAAATGTTACGCTAATCGATGCTAATACCAGCGGTGTTAAAGCAGACATGGTACAGAGATGTATGGATAACCTGCAGATGCATTTGCAACTATATTACGTTTCCTTCCACCCACATTTAATGCGAAACAAACACTTACCAATCGACGGATTTAAGTTGCTCCCGTGTCAAAAGATGCTCAAGTCCTGATCGTTTGGTCCGCACATTTTACCGGCGATACTCACGCAGCTATTCGGCTTTGCTATGGCTATGAATAGCGTCAATAGCTTCAGTTTCTTCTTCAATATTTTCATACTCCAACCATCTGTTTCAATACATGCGTAATCTGTTGAATCGCTTAAGTCCTGAAATCCGAGTTTGAATCCGAGCTAATGTCGCTATATCTTGCTGTGGTATTCCCATTGTTTGTTTACATTGGCAGCACTGTGTGACGTCACAGGGAAATGGCCAGTGTCTTCGCAGAGAGCGAAAATAAGGCACTTTAAAGCTTTATTTAGGGATATTCCGAGACCGGTAAAATTTTGAAAAAAACTTCAAAAAATACAACAAGCCACTGGGAACTGATTTTTATTGTTTTTAACCCTTTTGAAATCGTGATAATGTTCCCCTTTAAAGTGCATCCGGCACTGGAGGCTCCTGTATGGGGTCTTGGAGCTCTAGGAGGTCGACAACATGACATCATCGTGCCAAGTGTGTGCTCTTTCAGTCAATTAGTGCACATATATACAACCCAGAACCCTGGCCAAAATGTTTTTAATTGTAATTTTTAAGAATTTATCTGAATGTGCATGAACAAATTCTGTTCAAAATTGTTAGAAATGTCAAATGTTTAAATGTTAACTGTCCGTTTACCATACCTTGCCAACTGTACTACTACAAGAGTACCTATTTAGGGTAAGTTTTATTATTTCTTTCTTTCTTCCGCACCTATGCGCTGTAATTTGACCCCCTTAACATGCTTCAAAACTCACCAAATTTGACACATAGTCGGTCTGGCATCCCTTCCCAACATATTAGGCAGCGAAACCAGAAAAATCAACATTGCGCGCTAGCGCCCCCTAGGAAGGAAAGAAAAACAGACTGCTTGTAACTTCCGTTAAGAATGTCGTAGAGACATGAAACAACAACCTTCATGTAGGACTGACTTAGACCTAGATTCCCCATTAGAAACTTCTTTACCTAAAATCAACAGGAAGTTGGCAAAAACCCCTCCAAAGCAAAATGTTCGCAAAAAATGCATTTTTTGCCTCTTTGAGCTGTAATTTGACCCCCTTAAAATGCTTCAAAACTCACCAAACTTGGCACACACATCAGGATTGGCAAAAATTGCAATCTCATGAAAAAAAAAAAAAAAATCAAAAATGCGCTCTAGCGCAATTTTTGAATAAAACACAGAAAAAAACTGCTCCTAGGAAGAAAACACAAACAAAATTGCTTGTAACTTCCAGTAGGAATGCCGGAAAGATATGAAACAAAACCTTCTATGTAGGTCTCACTTAGACCTACATTTAGATAATTGACATCCTTTGGCAAAAATCAACAGGAAGTTAAAAATTACCCCTTCAAAATAAAAGTTTTGTAAAAACCCGTCACTTTTTTCAAACGTAAACTCCTCCCAGTGCATTTGTCGTTTCGGCTTCAAACTCGCACAGGAGAGAGACTGAACCCTTCTGATTAAAAGTATTGAACAAAGTTTTGATTACTGCTCCGGTTTGGATTTTACGCGCCTTCAAAAAACCCCTGCGCAAAGTTTCCTAAAAAATGTAATTTTTGCGTCTTTAAACTGTAATTTGACCCCCTTAAAATGCTTCAAAATGCAAGTTAAAGCTCTACTATGCAAAGCAAAAGCCATTTATCAACAACATCCAAAAACGCCGATCTGTAATTTGACCCCTTTAACATGCTTCAAAACTCACCAAATTTTACACACACATCAGGACTGGCGAAAATTGCCATCTAATAAAAAACCAAACCCCAAAAGTCAAAATTGCGCTCCAGCGCCCCCTAGGAAAAAACCCAGACAAAACTGCTTGTAACTTCTGTTAGGAATGTCGTAGAGACATGAAACAAAGACCTCTATGTAGGTCTGACTTAGACCAGGGCTTGACAGCGGCCAAAGGCGGAACTGACCAATGCTGCTTGCAGCATTAATTTCTATTGTTTCATTGAAAATAAACCAGCAAAGTCCACTTGGCTGTCATCTGTTTTGATTATGAGACACAATTGTGTCAAAGTCAGGATTTTTTTGTTCATGCTTGAAGTCAGAAATGATTACTTTTAAAAAGTAGTTTTGTACTTGTGAGTGTTGATGACCCAGCTTTGCAACACTTGATGTTCTAGTTTCAAAGATCTTTTTACTCAATATAGGTCATCAAATCTCAGCAACAAGCTGTAATACCTTACTGAGATCATTTAGGACCGAAACCCTTAAAAAAAGTTGTGGAGAGGCGCAGCCGACGGGCCGACGGCGGAGCAGTGCTCGCTGCAGCCCTGCCCAAGATGGCGGCAAGGAGGCGGAGAATGCAGCGGAGCGGAGAGGCGGGGCGTGCCGGGAGCGACGCCGCCGCGATCGAATTCTGGTGCGTGGCTCACACACCGGTAAAGGATTTACATTTCAACTGACACTATATAAAAGGGGAGAAGGAGGAGAGATCGAGGAGAGAGGAGGAGAGTCCGCAGCGCATGAGAAGCGAGAGCAACACAGAGCGCAAGACGAGAACGACGACGACGGCGGCTGAAAAGCAGACCTGGAACGAGCAGTGGAGGAAGGAGCTGAAAAGCGATCCAAGCTTTGTTGAAAAATAAAGAAGTCAAACCTGCTCAAATTATGTCCTTCCTGGGTGGTCCATTGAACCCGAGCGACGACACAAGTAAAACACTCTAACATAAAATCTGCCCGGTGAGAAAAATTATCTTATCAGACAGAAAATAAGCAAATATCACGCTTATATGAGATATTTCATCTTACTTAGATTTCAGTTTTTGCAGTGTGGCGTTGATATTGTTACGTAGCAACCGGAGTTTGGGGTTCCCCCTCTGCCCGGTTCTACGTGCCAGTTTGCCTATAAAAACGGGTTTTGGTGAGCAGGAGTCATCAATCGAATTAGGATCCCAAGCCTAAAGTTGGCTTAGTACTTGGCGAAGAAACCCTTGTTGAGAATCACAGAGGTGAGGTGTTTCCTGCATTGTACACATCTCAAGAGGGGTTTTGGTCGGAGAAACGAAAAGCGGAACATTTCCATATCAACGTTGACAATTTGGAAAGGTTTGTTGGGGTTATAGTCAGCAATTGTCTGACCTTGAGTGAACTTGGTGCCAAAGAGCTACATTTTGGTCCCCCAGAGTGGGTGACTGCAACGTTCCAGGGTGAGCCTTGGGTTGACCTTGGAATAACCTTGATCATACTAAACATTTGTCAAGTATTCCACTAACTGCTGGAGAGAGCACTTTAAGCAGTGGAAAGGTCGAGAGAGAGAGGTCACGGACCCAAGTAAACAAGTGTCTGTGAACCATAAACAAATCATTGTATCTCACAGATAGTCCCTCAGGTGACACAACACTTTAGACTCTTTGGAGTCCGTTTACACTTCCTAAAACCTGCAAAGCATCTAATAATCTAATATTTTGTTAAAATTCGCTAACTGATTCATCATAATTTATTATTAACGCCAATACATCACTAAACCTAAAACCAGTGAATGGTAAATACGAAAAGAATAAAATGATTTGCAAATCCTTTTCAACCTCTAATTAATACTTAATGTTCAAACTGGAAAACTGTTGTTATTTTTTGCAAATGTTAACTCATTTGGAATTTGATGCCTGCAACATGTTTCAAAAAAGCTGGCACAAGTGGCAAAAAAAGACTGAGAAAGTTGAAGAATGCTCATCAAACGCTTATTTGGAACATCCCACAGGTGAACGGGCTAATTGGGAACAAGTGGGTGCCATGATTGGGTATAAAAGCAGCTTCCATGAAAGGCTCAGTCCTTCACAAACAAGGACGGGGCGAGGGTCACCATTTTGTGAACAAATGCGTGTCCAGCAGTTTAAGAACATTTCTCAACGAGCGTTTTAGGGGATTTCTCCATCTACGGTCTGTAATATCATCAAAAGGTTCAGAAAATCTGGAGAAATCACAGCCCGTCAGCGATGATATTACGGACTTTCGATCTCTCAGGCGGTACTGCACCAAAACACGACATCAGTGTGTAAAAGATATCACCGTATGGGCTCAGGAACACTTCAGAAAATCACTGTCAGTAACTACAGTTTGTCGCGACATCTGTAAGTGCAAGTTAAAACTCTAATATGCAAAGCCCAAGCCATTTATCAACAACACCCAGAAACGCTGCCAACTTCTCTGGGCTCAAGATCGTCTAAGATGGACTGATGCAAAGTGGGAAAAAGTTTTGTGGTCTGAAGAGTCCACATTTCAAATAGTTTTTGGAAATATTCGACATTATGTGTCATCCGGACCAAAGGGGAAGCGAACCATCCAGACTGTTTTCGACGCAAAGTTCAAAAGCCAGCATCTGTGATGGTATGGGGGTGCATTAGTGCCCAAGGCATGGGTAACTTACACATCTGTGAAGGCACCATTAATGCTGAAAGGTACATACAGGTTTTGAAACAACATATGCTGCAATCTAAGCGCCATCTTTTTCATGGTCGCCCCTGCTTATTTCAGCAAGACACATTTAGCATGTGTTACAACAGCGTGGCTTAGTAGTAAAAGAGTGTGGGTACTTTCCTGGCCCGCCTGCAGTCCAGAACTGTCTCCCATCAAAAATGTGGCGCATTATGAAGCGTAAAATAGGACAGCGGAGACCCCGGACTGTTGAACGACTGAAGCTCTGCATAAAACAAGAATGGGAAGGAATTCCACTTTCAAAGCTTCAACAAGTACTTTAATCAGTTCCCAAACGTTTATTGAGTGTTGTTAAAAGAAAAGGTGACTAAATACAGAGTCTTGGAAAACTGGCGTGCACAAGCGATCCCTCAGAAAGCTGGCGTGCACATCACTTGTGCACGCCAGCTTTCCGAAACTCTTATTTTGTCAGCGCAGGCAGCATGAAGCAGGGCTTTTATTGTGAAGATAGGAAATGTGCAGTCGGCCTTTAGAGTTTTGACGGAAGGGACGGCGCGAAAGTCTGTTGAAATAAAAAGTGTTTCTCGCCTTCCTCCCTGTCATTTTTTCATAATAATGAACTGGCAGCAGCCAGCGTCATCTCACAAGACCCTCGGGTGCCGTGAATGTCAATCAAGCAAGCTACGGAATTTGCCGCCAATGTTTTTCTTGTAAAGTGTATGGAAGCTGGATGAATTAGATGCCAAAAACCAAGCACTTTCATGTGGTATTGTACAGAAAGGACAACTTTTTTTCTCCTCCATTTGAAAATGTGGGCGTTATCATCATTACTGTCTGATTCCAATCAATGCAAGTCATCAGAATCAGGTAATACACCAACTTATAATCTTGTCTTCGTGAAAGAAAGACATCTATATGTGTTACACATGCTTGTATTATCATTAAACACATTTAACTTGTTTACAAAAATGTCTCTTTCATAAATAAATAAATATAAATGATATATATAAATGAGGTAGATCCCCTCGAGTTGGTCAATTGAAAAGTAGCTCGCCTGCAGAAAAAGTGTGGGCACCCCTGCTTTAAATGCTCCACTTTTGCTTCAACAATACAGGCTGTAAGTTATGTTGCTGCTTCTGGATATGATTGCCTAGCACTGACATCCATATTTACCATCTTTACATAAAGCGTGTTTGCATGGCCTCTTTGTCTGGCTGCGAGACGACATGTCGGACAACGTAAACACGAGCGTTCCTGGAGGAATGCGTTCCTTTTTATGAAAGCGTGTTGTCTGGCCCCCATGACCTTGACGCACTTAACCCATTATTGTGACCTCCTGAGAAAGGAACACAAACACTGTAAATGCTTCCTGTGTCACATGAAGAATAGTCAAGGACTCGAATTGCAGATTTTCACTCGTCGCCAGATCAGTGCCAGAGCTTGGTCCGCATTGCCGGCAGTAAGTCGGACACATTTCCAGTGGGGGTTGGACTCCGCCAAGGCTGTCCTTTGTCACCGATTCTGTTCATAACTTTTATGGACAGAATTTCTAGGCGCAGTCAAGGCGTTGAGGGGTTCCGGTTTGGTGACCGCAGGATTAGGTCTCTGCTTTTTGCAGATGATGTGGTCCTGATGGCTTCATCTGACCGGGATCTTCAGCTCTCACTGGATCGGTTCGCAGCCGAGTGTGAAGCGACCGGAATGAGAATCAGCACCTCCAAGTCCGAGTCCATGGTTCTCACCCGGAAAAGGGTGGAGTGCCATCTCCGGGTTGGGGAGGAGACCCTGCCTCAAGTGGAGGAGTTCAAGTACCTAGGAGTCTTGTTCACGAGTGGGGGAAGAGTGGATTGTGAGATCGACAGGCGGATCGGTGCGGCGTCTTCAGTAATGCGGACGTTGTATCGATCCGTTGTGGGGAAGAAGGAGTTGAGCCGGAAGGCAAAGCTCTCAATTTACCGGTCGATCTACGTTCCCATCCTCACCTATGGTCATGAGCTTTGGGTCATGACCGAAAGGACAAGATCACGGGTACAAGCGGCCCAAATGAGTTTCCCCTCTCCCTTAGAGATAGGGTGAGAAGCTCTGCCATCCGGGAGGAACTCAAAGTAAAGCCGCTGCTCCTTCACATGGAGAGGAGCCAGATGAGGTGGTTCGGGCATCTGGTCAGGATGCCACCCGAACGCCTCCCGAGGGAGGTGTTTAGGGCACGTCCAACCGGTAGGAGGCCACGGGGAAGACCCAGGACACGTTGGGAAGACTATGTCTCCCGGCTGGCCTGGGAACGCCTCGGGATCCCCCGGGAAGAGCTAGACGAAGTGGCTGGGGAGAGGGAAGTCTGGGCTTCCCTGCTTAGGCTGTTGCCCCCGCGACCCGACCTCGGATAAGCGGAAGAAGATGGATGGATGGATGGCACTCGTCGCCAACCACTGGAAAGCGTCCATCGGCAGCTTATTTTAAATTCTCTTTGGACTTTTGGAAAGTAAACACGATGGTGACACCTACCCGCAGGAATATGTTTGTTCGGATCGCGTTTGTTTTTACGAGGGGGTTCTCCGCCTCCAGCCCCCACCGTGTTTTCCCTTTTATTTGGCGTGATCATGTAATATTTATATTCGATAAACAAAAACAAAATAAAGCATATTCTAAGTCCCCGACGCACGCAGTAAATGAAAATGCAATTACCGTGCTTCACACTTTGTTTCAGGCTAAGCCCGCCTTGGCCCCGCTCCTGCAGCGTCAGATGGAATGACACGAGTCCTCATGTGACTGCGCCGCAGGTTTTTACAATCATGCAACCTCGTAAATCAAGCACCGAGAACACTGAGGACTCTTGTCGACAAAACCCCACTCAACGCTGGCTTATGTCTCTTATGTCTGGGGGAAAACAACGAGAAAAAAAAACGGGTGTTCTGGGAAAAGTTCTCTCCAAGCGATTGTTGAGTTACACCAGGGGTTCTCAACCTTTTTTTTTGTCATCCCCCACTTTGGACAGGGGGGAGTTTTCAAGCCCCAGCTGCCCCCATCCTCCCAACAGAACGCTTCAATAATTAATCAAATAACTTGCATCAAGTTCAATAATTAATCAAATAACTTGCATTAAGTTCAATAATTAATCAAATAACTTGCATCAAGTTCAATAATAAATCAAATAACTTGTATCAAGTTCAATAATTAATCAAATAACTTGCATCAAGATCAAAAATCAATCAAATAACTTGCATCAAGTTCAATAATTAATCAAATAACTTGCATCAAGTTCAATAATTAATCAAATAACTTGCATCAAGTTCAATAATTAATCAAATAACCTTCATCAAGTTCAATAATTAATCAAATAACTTGCATCAAATTCAATAATTAAACAAATAACTTGCATCAAGTTCAATAATAAATCAAATAACTTGCATCAAGTTCAATAATAAATCAAATAACTTGCATCAAGTTCAATAATTAATCAAATAACTTGCATCAAGTTCAACAATAAATCAAAAAACTTGCATCAAGTTCAATAATAAATCAAATAACTTGCATCAAGTTCAATAATTAATCAAATAACTTGCATCAAGTTCAACAATAAATCAAAAAACTTGCATCAAGTTCAATAATAAATCAAATAACTTGCATCAAGTTCAATAGTAAATCAAATAACTTGCATCAAGTTCAATAATTAATCAAATAACTTGCATCAAGTTCAATAATAAATAAAACCAAAGTGTTATAACTTGCATCAAGTTCAATAATAAATAAAACCAAAGTGTTATAACTTGCATCAAGTTCAATAATAAATCAAAACAATGTGTTATAACTTGCATCAAGTTCAATAGTAAATCAAATAACTTGCATCAAGTTCAATAGTAAATCAAATAACTTGCATCAAGTTCAATAATTAATCAAATAACTTGCATCAAGTTCAATAATAAATAAAACCAAAGTGTTATAACTTGCATCAAGTTCAATAATAAATCAAAACAATGTATTATAACTTGCATCGAGTTCAATAATAAATCAAATAACTTGCATCAAGTTCAATAATTAATCAAATAACTTGCATCAAGTTCAATAATAAATCAAATAACTTGCATCAAGTTCAATAATAAATCAAATAACTTGCATCAAGTTCAATAATAAATCAAATAACTTGCATCAAGTTCAATAATTAATCAAATAACTTGCATCAAGTTCAACAATAAATCAAAAAACTTGCATCAAGTTCAATACTAAATCAAATAACTTGCATCAAGTTCAATAATAAATAAAATAACTTGCATCAAGTTCAATAATAAATCAAAAAACTTGCATCAAGTTCAATACTAAATCAAATAACTTGCATCAAGTTCAATAATAACTCAAATAACTTGAATCAAGTTCAATAATAAATCAAATAACTTGCATCAAGTTCAACAATAAATCAAAAAACTTGCATCAAGTTCAATACTAAATCAAATAACTTGCATCAAGTTCAATAATAACTCAAATAACTTGAATCAAGTTCAATAATAAATCAAATAAATTGCATCAAGTTCAATAATTAATCAAATAACTTGCATCAAGTTCAATAATAAATCAAATAACTTGCATCAAGTTCAATAATAAATCAAATAACTTGCATCAAGTTCAATACTAAATCAAATAACTTGCATCAAGTTCAACAATAAATCAAAAAACTTGCATCAAGTTCAATACTAAATCAAATAACTTGCATCAAGTTCAATAGTAAATCAAATAACTTGCATCAAGTTCAATAATAAATAAAACCAAAGTGTTATAACTTGCATCAAGTTCAATAATAAATAAAACCAAAGTGTTATAACTTGCATCAAGTTCAATAATAAATCAAAACAATGTATTATAACTTGCATCAAGTTCAATACTAAATCAAATAACTTGCATCAAGTTCAATAGTAAATCAAATAACTTGGATCAAGTTCAATAATTAATCAAATAACTTGCATCAAGTTCAATAATAAATAAAACCAAAGTGTTATAACTTGCATCAAGTTCAATAATAAATAAAACCAAAGTGTTATAACTTGCATCAAGTTCAATAATAAATCAAAACAATGTATTATAACTTGCATCGAGTTCAATAATAAATCAAATAACTTGCATCAAGTTCAATAATTAATCAAATAACTTGCATCAAGTTCAATAATAAATCAAATAACTTGCATCAAGTTCAATAATAAATCAAATAACTTGCATCAAGTTCAATAATAAATCAAATAACTTGCATCAAGTTCAATAATTAATCAAATAACTTGCATCAAGTTCAACAATAAATCAAAAAACTTGCATCAAGTTCAATACTAAATCAAATAACTTGCATCAAGTTCAATAGTAAATCAAATAACTTGCATCAAGTTCAATAATTAATCAAATAACTTGCATCAAGTTCAATAATAAATAAAACCAAAGTGTTATAACTTGCATCACGTTCAATAATAAATAAAACCAAAGTGTTATAACTTGCATCAAGTTCAATAATAAATCAAAACAATGTATTATAACTTGCATCAAGTTCAATAATAAATCAAATAACTTGCATCAAGTTCAATAGTAAATCAAATAACTTGCATCAAGTTCAATAATTAATCAAATAACTTGCATCAAGTTCAATAATAAATAAAACCAAAGTGTTATAACTTGAATCAAGTTCAATAATAAATAAAACCAAAGTGTTATAACTTGCATCAAGTTCAATAATAAATCAAAACAATGTATTATAACTTGCATCGAGTTCAATAATAAATCAAATAACTTGCATCAAGTTCAATAATTAATCAAATAACTTGCATCAAGTTCAATAATAAATCAAATAACTTGCATCAAGTTCAATAATAAATCAAATAACTTGCATCAAGTTCAATAATAAATCAAATAACTTGCATCAAGTTCAATAATTAATCAAATAACTTGCATCAAGTTCAACAATAAATCAAAAAACTTGCATCAAGTTCAATAATTAATCAAATAACTTGCATCAAGTTCAACAATAAATCAAAAAACTTGCATCAAGTTCAATACTAAATCAAATAACTTGCATCAAGTTCAATAGTAAATCAAATAACTTGCATCAAGTTCAATAATTAATCAAATAACTTGCATCAAGTTCAATAATAAATAAAACCAATGTGTTATAACTTGCATCACGTTCAATAATAAATAAAACCAAAGTGTTATAACTTGCATCAAGTTCAATAATAAATCAAAACAATGTATTATAACTTGCATCAAGTTCAATAATAAATCAAATAACTTGCATCAAGTTCAATAGTAAATCAAATAACTTGCATCAAGTTCAATAATTAATCAAATAACTTGCATCAAGTTCAATAATAAATAAAACCAAAGTGTTATAACTTGCATCAAGTTCAATAATAAATAAAACCAAAGTGTTATAACTTGCATCAAGTTCAATAATAAATCAAAACAATGTATTATAACTTGCATCGAGTTCAATAATAAATCAAATAACTTGCATCAAGTTCAATAATTAATCAAATAACTTGCATCAAGTTCAATAATAAATCAAATAACTTGCATCAAGTTCAATAATAAATCAAATAACTTGCATCAAGTTCAATAATATATCAAATAACTTGCATCAAGTTCAATAATTAATCAAATAACCTGCATCAAGTTCAATAATAAATAAAACCAAAGTGTTATAACTTGCATCAAGTTCAATAATAAATAAAACCAAAGTGTTATAACTTGCATCAAGTTCAATAATAAATCAAAACAATGTATTATAACTTGCATCGAGTTCAATAATAAATCAAATAACTTGCATCAAGTTCAATAATAAATCTCTTTTTTATGTATTCGCAAAACAGCAAATCCTCGCACAGTGACTCGCCATTCACAAAGCGGACGTATGCGATGAACAGGCAGTCTTTATTGCTGTCGGTAGCTTCGTCCACTTGTAAAGCAAAACGACTTTCTTTTAATTTGTCTACAAGTTGTTCCTCAAGATCACTTGCAATGTCGCATGTACGTCTCGCAACTGTCGTTTGTGGGTGGGACAGCTTTTAACTTTGCTGTGCTTGTCTCCTCAAGCATGACTGACACCATGTCTATTGCAGCGGGGAGAATGGGCTGCTCAGCCATTGTGTGTGGTTTTTTACATTCAGCAATTCTGCATGCAACTCTATATGAATCCAATTTATCCATTTTGTGTAATTGTGGTCCACACATTAGCCTGCTACCCATCCACGCGGACGTTTGTTCAGCTTAGCCCCGCCCCACATGTTGCGCCTGTCAAACTTTCGCTCCTACCTACAAATTTAAAGCCTACAGGAAAAATAATTGACATTAATTTATGTAGCGGATTTCACAGACAGAATCACACAGTGATTTACAGTTTGTATAGAAAATGGGGTTGTAAAAAAAAAAAATCCAAGAACATAATAAATAAATAAAAAAATGTCCTCCTGTTCCTCACGCCCCACCTGTCATGTCTCTATTCCCCCCCAGTGGGGGGCGCCCCACACTTTGAGAAACGCTGAGTTACACAGACGGATTGACTCATTGGAATCTTGGAAGTCCATTAAACTTAGGCTTGGATAAACTTTATTGAAACTTTAATGGGGAAATTGTTCCTATTAGAAAAGTCATACAATTAGAATAAGGCTTTAAGTCTCAGAAATAAAGAACTAGGGTTGTTTTCATACCTCTCAGGCTTGCCCATGAAAGTTTGTTTGTTTTAGTTTTTCCTCTGTGTGTGTTTAGTATTCACTGTCTTTAGTTCCTGTCAGCGCTCTTATTTTGTCTGTTTCCTGTTCCCCTTAGCTGCGGCTGATTGGCACCGGGCCACACCTGGTGTCAATCAGCCCACTCCTATTTCTACCTGTTTTGTCTTCCAGTCAGGGCTGGATTACTGTCACTCTTGTCGTTGCTACCTGCCGTGTCGTGTCATTTCATATCGTGCCAATGCAGCGTAGCGGTAAGCTATATTTGATAGTGGTTTGTAGCTTCTTGTCTTTTGTTCCCTGCTTCCAAGTTTGTTTTCATATTATAAGTACAACTTCTGTTTCTTGCTCGATACCTGCTAACTTCCTCGCTAGGCCTTCTTGTTTGTTATCCGCCCACGTGCAAAAAAATACAACAATTCACCATTTACCTGGGAAGTCTTAGCTGGGGATGACGTCACCACTTTACACAGGTGAATGTGTATAACGAGTGCAACATACATTTGAAATTTCCTAAAAGTCATTTTGAGTTGAGCGTCTAGTAAGTTGTTTATTGCTAAAGGATATATAAAGGAGAAAAATGCAAGCAAAAACATTTTTGCTGTGGAAAAAAAAGAAAGTCCACCACGCAAAAAGCACAGGCAAATGGGATCGGACTGAACACACTCGGAGGCTGCAGCTAAAACCTCGGTACACAGAGTTTAAGATAAGTCGCATTTACGTAACCCGAGTATGGACTGCAAATCTGCTTAAATAGTCCTGCGTACGAATAGATGTTTTCACAGCAAGGGGATCCAATCTGGGCGCAGTAAGCCTCACATTAGGATTATAATTGGGGTTTCCCTTTTTTAAATCCACTTTATGGCCGCCTGAGTCAATGACAACCTGATAGGGTTAAATAAACACCAGGACTCAATCCCCTTTGATGTACGGCGCTCTTACAATCCACAAATATTACACATCCAGTATGTGTGATCACTAATCTATAATAATAATAATAATAGATTTTATTTGTAAAAAGCACTTTACGTTGAGCAAACAACCTCAAAGTGCCACAGTGTAAAAAATAGTAATAATAAAAATAAATAAAATATAAAACTAGAAACAGCCCAAAGGCTACAACCAGCATAGAAAGGCTTTTTTTTTTTTTTAATTGGGTTTTTAAGCCTTTTTTAAAATCATCCACAGTGTGAGGTGCCCTCAGGTGGTCAGGGAGAGCGTTCCACAGATCAGACGTTTTCTATCAACACAGCGCTGATAGCATCACTGAAAATATCCACACAGAGATTAATTTATTCAATGATTAATACAAATATTTTTCGGACTATGAGTTGCATTTTTTTTTCCCATTGCTTTGAACTCTGCGGCTTGATAAACTGTGTGGTTGATTTATGGATTGTTCTTTGCTTACAACATGGGTGTCCAAACTTTTTCCACTGAGGGCCGCACACTGAAAAATCAAAGCATTTTAAAAACCGATACAATTTATGTTTTAAAATATACATTTAGGCTTCCACTCACGGTTTTGGTCAAAAAAAAAATATTAAAAATGTGTCATTATTCAGTATTATTATTATTATAGGCTTAAATCTCTAGATCAACATTAGGTCTATCCGTCAATATAACATTTAAAAAAAAATTAAGTTGTATCTGTTTTTGTCAAAGAAAACTATTTTTTTAAATAGAAAAAACACAAAATATGTAATATTTTCACCGAATAACATTTTTAAGTGGAATATTTTGGATTATATAATAAGTGTAGCTTTAAAAAGGTCAATATTTTAATTTTCCTGAAGGAATCAATAAAGTACTATCTATCTATCTATCTAAGTCATAACAACATTGATTTTAATTCATTAATATTTTTTGAGCAATGACACTTAAAAAAAAAAAATCACACTAAAATTATTGGGTATCCAAAAGGGTCCTACTCATTAAAGTGTTAAAAAATCAATTATAATTATTTTGTTTACTTTTAACACAATAATCTCAAAATCAACTTCCAATCTCTCTGTCAATTATAAGTTTTATTGTTGTTTATGTTTTTTGTTTGTTCATTTTACAACAAAAACGTGAGGCAAACACTAAAAATGCAACATTTTACCCAAAATATATCTCAAAGTGGAATATTTAATTACTGCTTTGAATAGGTCAATAATTCATAAAGTCATTGATTTTGATTCATTATTTTTTTTTAAAGAAAAAAACAGCATGCATGGCAACTTTGTGTTATTAGAGTCAACATTGCAACATTTTCTATTTAGATTTCACCTCTTTGCTGTTTTATACCACTTTTTATGTTTTGTATTTTTTTTAATCGACTTTTTAGAATGTGCCGTGAGGCCGTTAAAAAATTCCCTGCGGGACGCAAATGGCCCCCGGGCCACACTTTGGACAACCTTGGCTTACAACAATAATAGTTTGCATTCAACACTTAGTTTTCAACACCAAAAGAGACACTGAAATGGTGTGTTATAGTTTCTGCTATTGTATATATATATATATTTATTTTTTTTCTCATTCCCCCTACTTGTTTACCTCACATTTTTTGTAATGGGCGATCCTGTTCTGTCTCCCTGTAATGTTTGTCTAATCTTCAATGGGATTGTGCTGAAGATTTCAATTTCCCCTTGGGGATAAATAAAGTATGTCTGATTCTGATTGAATGAGTTCGCTCCCTGCAGGTGCTGCGGGTTGAAAATGTACTTCTTCACAAGTATGGGAAAGAATTCCACTTTCAAAGCTTCAACAATTAGTTTCCTCAGTTCCCAAACGTTTATTGAGTGTTGTTAAAAGAAAAGGTGATGTAACACAGTGGCGAACATGCCCTTTCCCAACTACTTTGGCACGTGTTGCAGCCATGAAATTCTAAGTGAATTATTATTTGCAGAAAATTCCACTTTCAAAGCTTCAACAATTAGTTTCCTCAGTTCCCAAACGTTTATTGAGTGTTGTTAAAAGAAAAGGTGATGTAACACAGTGGTGAACATGCCCTTTCCCAACTACTTTGGCACGTGTTGCAGCCATGAAATTCTAAGTGAATTATTATTTGCAGAAAATTCCACTTTCAAACCTTCAACTATTAGTTTCCTCAGTTCCCAAACATTTATTGAGTGTTGTTAAAAGAAAAGGTGATGTAACACAGTGGTGAACATGCCCTTTCCCAACTACTTTGGCACGTGTTGCAGCCATGAAATTCTAAGTGAATTATTATTTGCAGAAAATTCCACTTTCAAAGCTTCAACAATTAGTTTCCTCAGTTCCCAAACGTTTATTGAGTGTTGTTAAAAGAAAAGGTGATGTAAGACAGTGGTGAACATGCCCTTTCCCAACTACTTTGGCACGTGTTGCAGCCATGAAATTCTAAGTGAATTATTATTTGCAGAAAATTACACTTTCAAAGCTTCAACAATTAGTTTCCTCAGTTCCCAAACGTTTATTGAGTGTTGTTAAAAGAAAAGGTGATGTAACACAGTGGCGAACATGCCCTTTCCCAACTACTTTGGCACGTGTTGCAGCCATGAAATACTAAGTGAATTATTATTTGCAGAAAATTCCACTTTCAAAGCTTCAACTATTAGTTTCCTCAGTTCCCAAACGTGTATTGAGTGTTGTTAAAAAAAAAGGTGATGTAACACAGTGGTGAACATGCCCTTTCCCAACTACTTTGGCACGTGTTGCAGCCATGAAATTCAAAGTGAATTATTATTTGCAGAAAATTCCACTTTCAAAGCTTCAACAATTAGTGTCCTCAGTTCCCAAACGTTTATTGAGTGTTGTTAAAAGAAAAAGTGATGTAACACAGTGGTGAACATGCCCTTTCCCAACTACTTTGGCACGTGTTGCAGCCATGAAATTCTAAGTGAATTATTATTTGCAAAAAAACTAAAGTTTATGAGTTTCAACATCAAAAATTTTGTCTTTGTAGCATTTTCAACTGAATATGGGTTGAAAATTATTAGCAATTCATTGTATTCTGTTTATATTTACATCTAACACAAGTTCTCAACTCATATGGAAACGGGGTTTGTAGAGAAAAAAAAAGCTTTTTCTTTTATTCAAGAGCAGTATTTTATTTTTAGACTGAATTATTGCGAGAACTTCCTGTGTGCAGTCATTTAGCGCGAGCTATCATTTACTCAACGTAGTCACGCTTCAGCGGGGGACAATCCTAAATTTGTGGTTCCGGCTTGGTGACCGTCAGCCGGTCTCGTGTTTTTCTCTTGGCACCGACTCCATGTGTAATCTTTCAAAACCGTTTCATGCTCAACGCGTTTCTGCTCTACTCGCCTGGCATGAAGGACTGGTTTGATATGGAAAGTCCATTCGGGACGGTAGGCCTGAGCCCTCTCTGGACACCCCCCCCCACACACACACACTTTTACCTTTTCATCAACTTATCACACCTTGTTCGGATCAGCTTATTTGAAAGAGAACGTCGGAAGGACGGAGGGAGGAGGGGAACGAATGCGTAGGGGAGGATGGGCAGAGGAATCCTCTCAGTGCCTGAAGCTGTGACTGCCAGGAAAAAAAAAAAAAAAAACTGTTACGCTACCTTCGCAGAACCCCCAAGACTGAGGAAGGGATTTTTATCTCTTAGTCCCCTGGGACTTGAGAATGCAATGGAAGGTTATTTCCTGAGAGCTAAAGAAGGGGGCAGGGGGGGTGAAGAAAGGAAAAAATAGACAGGCGAGATCTTGTGTTTGTGCATCCAGGATGGGAAACGAGCTGGGGTAGGCAGAGAGTGACCCAAAAGCAACAACAAAGCGTAGACCGTAGTCCATTGTTTTATCTCCGGGTCCCAAGTACTCACATTTCCACAACAAAAACAAATCCGCGTGTGCATCTCCAGTGCTGCTGGGTCACAGTCGCGAGACATAAAACATCTCCAAACTTTAATGTTGTTCAAACACAGCCTGCTGCTTTAAAAGACCACCGGGTATCAAAGAAGAGTTGCTAGGCAAAGGTGCAGAAATGAAAGACAGACGGGTTCAAAGATTGGCCGAGACCATGCTCTCGAGAGTTTTCACAATATAATCTCTTTGACTGGTTGATTGAGACTTTTATTAGTACAAACCCCGTTTCCATATGAGTTGGGAATTTGCGTTCGATGTAAATATAAACGGAATACAATGATTTGCAAATCCTTTTCAACCCATATTCAATTGAAAGCACCACAAAGACAACATATTTGATGTTCAAACTCATAACCTTTCTTTTCTTTTTTGCAAATAATAATTAACTCATGGCTGCAACACATTCCCAAGTAGTTGGGAAAGGGCATGTTCACCACTGTGTTACATCACCTTTTCTTTTAACAACACTCAATAAACGTTTGGGAACTGAGGAAACTAATTGTTGTGAAGCTTTGAAAGTGGAATTTTCTGCAAATAATAATTCACTTAGAATTTCATGGCTGCAACACGTGCCAAAGTAGTTGGGAAAGGGCATGTTCACCACTGTGTTACATCATCTTTTCTTTTAACAACAATCAATAAATGTTTGGGAACTGAGGAAACTAATTGTTGAAGCTTTGAAAGTGGAATTTTCTGCAAATAATAATGAACTTAGAATTTCATGGCTGCAACACGTGCCAAAGTAGTTGGGAAAGGGCATGTTCACCACGGTGTTACATCACCTTTTCTTTTAACAACACTCAATAAACGTTTGTGAACTGAGGAAACTAATTGTTGAAGCTTTGAAAGTGGAATTTTCTGCAAATAATAATGAACTTAGAATTTCATGGCTGCAACACGTGCCAAAGTAGTTGGGAAAGGGCATGTTCACCACTGTGTTACATCACCTTTTCTTTACAACACTCAATAAACGTTTGGGAACTGAGGAAACTAATTGTTGAAGCTTTGAAAGTGGAATTATTTCCCATTCTTGTTTTATGTAGAGCTTCAGTCCTTCAACAGTCCGGGGTCTCCGCTGTCCTATTTGACGCTTCATAATGCGCCACACATTTTCCATGGGAGACAGGTCTGGACCGCAGGCGGGCCAGGAAAGTACCCACACTCTTTTTTTTACGAAGCCACGCTGTTGTAACACTTGGCATTGTCTTGCTGAAATAAGCAGGGGCGTCCATGAAAAAGATGACAGCATATGTTGTTCCAAAACCTGTATGTACCTTTCAGCATTAATGGTGCTGTCACGCCAAATTTCTTCCCCGCTACAAAAACCTCCCCCCGCCCACCATTTACTTCCGGGGTCATGATTAATACAGACGTTTTGCTAACGCTATATTATAAAAATAAAACGCTATATTATAAAAATACAGACGTTTTGTTAACGCTATATTATAAAAAAAAAAATTAAAAAACAATTTACAAACACAAGCTATCCGTGGGTTCCCTAAGAGTACTCCGGCTTCCTCCCACTTCCAAAGACATGCACCTGGGGATAGGCCCCTCCCACTTCCAAAGACATGCACCTGGGGATAGGTTGATTGGCAACACTAAATGGTCCCTAGTGTGTGAATGTTGTCTGTCTATCTGTGTTGGCCCTGCGATGAGGTGGCGAATTGTCCAGGGTGTACCCCGCCTTCCGCCCGATTGTAGCTGAGATAGGCGCCGGCGCCCCCCGCGACCCCAAAAGGGAATAAGCGGTAGAAAATGGATGAGTGGAAGCTATGGGATGACGCATTTACTTCCGGGGTCACATTTCCTCTTATGTCATCCCATAGCTTGTGTTTGTAAATTGTTTTTTAATTGTTTTTTATAATATAGCGTTGACAAAACGTCTGTATTTTTATAATATAGCGCAGGGGTCGGGAACCTTTTTTGCTGAGAGAGCCAAAAAGCCAAATATTTTAAACAGTATTTCCGTAAGAGCCATATTATATTTTCTTTAACACTGAACACAACTAAACACATGCATTTTTAAGTAAGACCGACATTTCTAGAGAATAATAGGTCTCTTATTCTTTGTAATAACATTGTTATTATGAAAATAACTGTGGAGGGGGACGTGGCCTGCAGGCCTGCAGCGAAATAGGGTGTGGCAGGACTGGCCTCGAATTCAGCGACAAGTGTGTAGAAGGCCCACCTGGGCCTTTGTTATCTAATCACCTGTCGCTCTGTTATAAGCAGCAGCCAGGAGGAGGGACGGGGTTGGGGCTGGAGCCAGAGCGCGAGCGAGAACGAAAGAGAAAAATTAAACAATATTGTAACCCTGAAACAGGCTCTCATGTCGGTGCTTGGTGGTCTGAAGAACCCCCAGGAGGGCAAGCCAATAATAAATAAATAAATAACTTCTTACCAGTTACGCAACTTCTTGAACAGGTGCGGTGGAAAAACGGATGGATGGATTAAAAATGCATGAGAATGTTTTATATTTTGAACATTATTTTTAACACTGTGATTACAGGTGGAATTATTCATTACTTATCCTGTTAAGCAATGTCAGCTCAGATTTATCCGAGAGCCAGATAGAGTCATCAAAAGAGCCACATCTGGCTCCCGAGCCATAGGTTCCCTACCCCTGATATAGTGTTTTATTTTTATAATATAGCGTTAACAAAACGTCTGTATTAATCATGACCCCGGAAGTAAATGAGGGGGTGAAGGTTTTTGTAGGGGAGAAGAAATTTGGCGTGTAAGTGACCCATGTGTAACGCAGGCGTCAAATACATTTGCGGAGACTATTAGCCTCTTGCCTTTCTATTTACTCTTTGTTCACTTCCTAGTCACGTGACCGCCACAGTCCAATCAGCTGTAGGTATATACCGGTAGCCGAAAGTGACTGGTATGCTCTTGCTCGAGTTTATCTTTGGCAACTCTGCGCACCCCTCCCTTGTCACGTGACCGCCGCGGTCCAATTAGTGGCGCTTGCAAGCCGATAGCAGGAAGTAGCCAGGAGACAGGACTTGAGAGATCGATTACATTTCTGCTCGAGGTAGCTTTTAAACCTTGTTTTCACCTGAAATATTGTGCTGACTTTTTTTTTTTAAACTTCATGCCTATTTTGTAACTTTATAGAGCCGACTTCCAGGGCCGGGTTCTTTGTCATGAAGCTGTGTTTGACTGTAGAAGCTGAGTTGGTGAGTCCATATTTATGACAATAGCATTTTAAGTCAGGGGTCGGGAACCTTTTTGGCTGAGAGAGCCCATCCATCCATCCATTTTCTACCGCTTATTCCCTTTTGGAATAATCGGGCGGAAGGCGGTGTACACCCTGGACAGCCATGAATTGATTGATTGATACTTTTATTAGTAGATTGCACAGTTCAGTACATATTCCGTACAATTGACCACTAAATGGTAACACCCCAATAAGTTTTTCAACTTGTTTAAGTCGGGGTCCACGTTAATCAATTCATGGTACAAATATATACTATCAACATAATACAGTCATCACACAAGTTAATCATCATAGTATGTACATTGAATTATTTACATTATTTACAATCCGGGGGGTGGGATGAGGAGCTTTGGTTGATATCAGAACTTCAGTCATCAACAATTGCATCAACAGAGAAATGTGGACATTGAAACAGTGTAGGTCTTATTTAGTAGGATATGTACAGCCAGCAGAGAACATAGTGAGTTCACATAGCATAAGAACAAGTATATACATTAGAAGTACATTTGAGTTGTTTATAATCCGGGGAGATGGGATGTGAATGGAGGAGGGTATTAGTAAAGTGTTGAAGTTGCCTGGAGGTGTTGTTTTAGAGCAGCATTGAAGGAATATAGAGATGCACTTACTTTTATACCTGTTGGGAGTGCATTCCACATTGATGTGGCATAGAAAGAGAATGAGTTAAGACCTTTGTTAGATCGAAATCTGGGTTTAACGTGGTTTGTGGAGCTCCCCCTGGTGTTGTGGTTATGGCGGTCATTTACGTTAAGGAAGTAGTTTGACATGTACTTCGGTATCAGGGAGGTGTAGCGGATTTTATAGACCAGGCTCAGTGCAAGTTGTTTTACTCTGTCCTCCACCCTGAGCCAGCCCACTTTGGAGAAGTGGGTTGGATTGAGGTGTGATCTGGGGTGGAGGTCTAAAAGTAACCGGATTAGCTTATTCTGGGATGTTTGGAGTCTAGATTTGAGGGTTTTGGAGGTGCTGGGGTACCAGGAGGTGCAAGCGTAATCAAAGAAGGGTTGAATGAGAGTTCCCGCTAGAATCCTCAAGGTGCTTTTGTTTACCAGAGAGGAGATTCTGTAGAGGAATCTCGTTCTTTGCACTAAGCCAAATATTTCACAATGTATTTCCGTAAGAGCCATATAGCATTTTTCAACACTGAAGACAACTAAATTTGTGCATTTTTAAGTATGACCAACATTTGTAGAGTATAATAAGTCTTTTATTCTTTTTAACAACACTGTTATTATAAAAGTTAACCAATAATACTTCTTACCTTTAATGCAAGATCTTGAACAGGTGCGGTAGAAAACGGATGGTTGGATTAAATTGCATGAGAATGTTTTAAAATTTGAACGTTATTTTTGAAACTGTGATTATTCATTACTTATCGTGTTAAGCAATGTCAGCTAGGATTTATCTGAGAGTAGAGCAGGGGTCGGAAACCTTTTTGGCTGAGAAAGCCAAAAAGCCAAATATTTTAAACAGTATTTCCGTAAGAGCCATATAATATTTTTCTTTAACACTGAACACAACTAAACACATGCATTTTTAAGTAAGACCAACATTTCTAGAGTATAATAGGTCTCGTATTCTTTGTAATAACATTGTTATATCCTGAAGCTAACTATGGAGGGGGCGTGGCCCGCCGGCCTGCAGCGAACTGGGGTGTGCCAGGAACGGCCTCGAAATCAGCGAGAGCTGCGTAGATGGCCCACCTGAAACTTGTTATCTAATCATCTGTCGCTCTGTTATTAGCAGCAGCCAGGAGGAGAGACGGGGTTGGGGCTGGAGCCAGAGCGCGAGCGAGAATGAAAGGGAAAAATACAATTGCTGGAAAGCAACTGAGAGACTTATTGAAAAAGAAAACAATATTGTAACCCTATATTGTAAATGGGCTCTTATGTCGGTGCTCAGTGGTCTAAAGAACCCCCAGGAGGACAAGCCCCACACTAACCAATAATAAATAAATAACTTCTTAACGCAACTTCTTGAACAGGTGCGGTAGTAAACGGATGGATGGACTAAAAATGCATGAGAACGTTTTATGTTTTGAACATTATTTTTAACACTTATTATAAGTAGAATTATTTATTACTTATCGTTTTAAGCAATGTCAGCTCAGGTTTATCCGAGAGCCAGATGCAGTCATCAAAAGAGCCACATACATTTAGCACTTTTCTACCTTTAAGGAACTCAAAGCGCTTTGACACTATTGCTATATTCACCTATTCACAGACCGATGGGGGGGGAGCTCCCATGCAAGACCTTAACGACAAACCATCAGGATCAAGGGTGAAGGTCTTGCTCAAAGACACAATACACATGACGATGTTGGTAGAAGGATTGAACCAGGAACCCTCAGGTTGCTGGCACGGCCACACTCCCAACCACGCTACGCCATCCCCTAAAGTGCAATATTCTATATTTTCAATGGAACATGCAAAATATTGGTGTTGTTTACTTGAGTCATATTGCAGTCTACACATATTTATTATCCTTGACTGCCATCATATTGCAGTCTACACGTATCTTTTGTGCGGTACTGCCATTATATTGCAGTCTGGTATCTCTTTTGTTTGACTGCCATCTACTGGTCACACTTATCATTACACAATGTACTAAATAAAATAGCTTCGAGGTCAGTAAGCAAAACCAGAATTATTCCGTACATTAGTCGTGTTTTGAGGGGGAAAAAAAGGATTTTAGGTGCGCCTCGTATGAATATTTTTGGCCACTGTACATTACATACAGTTAGAACAGTAACACTATGTGAATAAAGGAAAACAAAACACTGTACTTTAATTTAATCAAGGGATTCTGTGTCGTACCACAGTTTAACAACCGCTGGCATAGAGCATGGAAACTCCGACTTCACATACAGGTGTGAAAGTAGAAGAAACCAAATGATTTGAGAAGTCAGACATCAGTGTGTAAAGGATATCACCCCATGGGCTCAGGAACAGGTCAGAAAACCATTGTCAGTAACTATAGTTGGTTGCTACATCTGTAAGTGCAAGTTAAAACTCTACTATGTAAAGCCAAAGCCATTTATCAACAACACCCAGAACCGCTGCCGGCTTTGTTGGACCCGAGTTCATCTAAGATGGACTAATGCAATGTGGAAAAGTGTTCCCTGGTCTGACGAGTTCACATTTCAAATTGTTTTTGCAAACTGTGGATCTACAAAACCCAAAACCAATTAAGTTTGCACTTTGTGTAAATCATAAATAAAAACATAATACATTGATTTACAAATTATTTTCAACTTTTATTCAATTAAATAGACTGCAGAGACAAGACAATTTAATGTTCAAATCGGAAAACGTTATTTTTTGCAAATTATGCTTATTTTTAAATTGATGCCTGCAACATGCTTCAAAAAAGCTGGCAGAAGTGGCAAAAAAGACTGAGAAAGTTAAGAAATGCTCACCAAACACTTATTTGTAACTTTACACACAGTTAGAACAATAACACTGTGTGAATACAGTGTTACTTTTTCCCATCGACTTTTCCCCATTAAAACTCTACTATGCAAAGCCAAAGCCATTTATCAACAACACCCAGAACCGCCGCTGGCTTTGTTGGGCCCGAGTTCATCTAAGGTGGACTAATGCAATGTGGAAAAGTGTTCCCTGGTCTGACGAGTCAACATTTCACATTGTTTTTGCAAACTGTGGACCTACGGAATCCAAAACCAATTAAGTTTGCACTTTGTGTAAATCGTAAATAAAAACAGAATACATTGATTTACATATTCTTTTCAACTTTTATTCAATTAAATAGACTGCAAAGACAAGACAATTTAAAGTTCAAACCAGAAAACGTTTTTTGTTTTTTTTTGCAAATGATGCCTTTTTTTAAATTGATGCCTGCAACATGCTTCGAAAAAGCTGGCACAAGTGACAAAACAGACTGAGAACGTTGAGGAATGCTCATCAAACACTTATTTGTAACTTTACTCACAGTTAGAACGATAACACTGTGTGAATACAGTGTTACTTTTCCCCGTCGACTTTTCCCCATTAAAACTCTACAATGCAAAGCCAAAGCCATTTATCAACAACACCCAGAACCGCCGCTGGCTTTGTTGGGCCAGAGTTCATCTAAAGGGGACTAATGCAATGTGGAAAAGTGTTACCTGGTCTGACGAGTCAACATTTCACATTGTTTTCGCAAACTGTGGACCTACAGAACCCAAAACCAATTAAGTTTGCACTTTGTGTAAATCGTAAATAAAAACAGAATACAATGATTTAAAAATTATTTTCAACCTTTATTCAATTAAATAGATTGCAAAGACAAGACAATTTAATGTTCAAACCGGAAAACTTTTTTTTTTTTTTTTGCAAATTATGCCTTTTTTTAAATTGATGCCTGCAACATGCTTCGAAAAAGCTGGCACAAGTGGCAAAACAGACTGAGAACGTTGAGGAATGCTCATCAAACACTTATTTGTAACTTTACTCACAGATAGAACAATAAGACTGTGTGAATACAGTGTTACTTTTCCCCATCGACTTTTCCCCATTATAACTCTACTATGCAAAGCTAAAGCCATTTATCAACAACACCCAGAACCGCCGCCGGCTTTGTTGGGCCCGAGTTCATCTAAGATGGACTAATGCAATGTGGAAAAGTGTTCCCTGGTCTGACGAGTCAACATTTCACATTGTTTTTGCAAACGGTGGACCTACAAAACCCAAAACCAATTAAGTTTGCATTTTGTGTAAATCGTAAATAAAAACAGAATACATTGATTTACAAATTATTTTCAACTTTTATTCAATTAAATGGACTGCAAAGACAAGACAATTTAATGTTCAAACCGGAAAACTTTTTTTTTCCTTTTGCAAATTATGCCTTTTTTTAAATTGATGCCTGCAACATGCTTCGAAAAAGCTGGCACAAGTGTCAAAACAGACTGAGAACGTTGAGGAATCCGCATCAAACACTCATTTGTAACTTTACTCACAGTTAGAACAATAACACTGTGTGAATAGAGTGTTACTTTTCCCCATCGACTTTTCCCTATTAAAACTCTACTATGCAAAGCCAAAGCCATTTATCAACAACACCCAGAACCGCCGCCGGCTTTGTTGGGCCCGAGTTCATCTAAGATGGACTAATGCAATGTGGAAAAGTGTTCCCTGGTCTGACGAGTTCACATTTCAAATTGTTTTTGCAAACGGTGGACCTACAAAACCCAAAACCAATTAAGTTTGCACTTTGTGTAAATCGTAAATAAAAACAAAATACAATGATTTACAAATTATTTACAACTTTTATTCAATTAAATAGACTGCAAAGACAAGACAATTTAATGTTCAAACGGGAAAACGTTATATTTTGCAAATTATGCTTATTTTTAAATTGATGCCTGCAACATGCTTCGAAAAAGCTGGCACAAGTGGCAAAACGGACTGAGAACGTTGAGGGATGCTCATGAAACACTTATTTGTAACTTTACTCACTGTTAGAATAATAACACTGTGTGAATACAGGAAAACAAAACCCTGTACTTTAATTTAATCAAGGGATTCTGTGTCGTAGCACAGTTTAACAATCGCTGGCATAGAGCATGGAAACTCCGACTTCACATGGAGGTGTGAAAGTAGAAGAAAGCAAATGATTTGAGAAGTCAGACTAATTTAGTGCATGGAAACATTCTGACAGTGTGTGACGGAAGGTTTTTTTACTGCGCTGCCGACACTGCCTTGTCTGTACTCCATCCATTGGCACGGGTGTTGTGGTCCACTTTATATCTTCTGTCACTTTTTTTTTTAAGAGTTTCCATATGTTGGAGATGGGATTTGGGGTGGTGTCACTTGACATAAAACTCGATGGGGAAAAGTACCTCTCTGTTCAGTTTCTATGCAACCAAAAAATAAACGTATAGGAAGTTAAGTAGCGCAATCCCAAAGGGTGCATTTTCTTTTCACCCCCTCATTGAACCATAATATTTACAGACAAAGGGTGAGTGGGGGGGATGGGGGGGGACGGTTCACTTTTTTTGTCCCGCTCTCTATTGAGAGTGGAAAACATGATTAGTTTGTGTGCGCATACCATATTATTGTTTTTCTGTATTGCAGCTAAGCTTCTTTTTTTTTTCTTTTTCCCCCGTTTCCCACCATTCTTCGAAGAAAAAAAAATAGAACAAAGGCCGTGCATTGCAGTTGAGAAGTACGCCGACAGACAAGGCTGTCACTCTTTTTTTTTTTTTTTTTTTTTTTTGGAAACAGTCGAAAAATCCAAACTAATAAATGTTCATTTTCATGATACGTTTTGAAATAATGGCCGAGCGGATTGACGGCACAGGGGGTCGAGGGGGCTGCAGGGCTCATTATCATCTGCTATGCCAGTGTTTTTCAACCACTGTGCCGCGGCACCCTGGCGTGCCGTGAGACACAGTCTGATGTGCGGTGGGAGATGATCTAATTTCACCTATTTGGGTTAGAAATATTTTTTATGCAAACCAGTAATTATAATCCGCAAATAATGTGCCGTTGTTGAGTGCTTACACTCAACAATATTGCGTACAAGCATGCAATATATACTTTTTCGTATTGCTTAAATAAAGTAAATAGTCCCCTTTTGGCTGAATACACATAAAGCATCTTCCATAAAATGTAAATTAACTTATATATATATATATATATATATATATATATATATATATATATATATATATATATATATAATAAATAAATAGCATTTAGGCTCCTAAAAAAAAATAGAACAAAGGCCGTGCATTGCAGTTGAGGAGTACGCCGCCAGACAAGGCTGTCACTATTTTTTTTTTTTTTGGAAACAGCCAAAAAATCCAAACTAATAAATGTTAATTTTCATGATACGTTTTGAAATAATGGCCGAGCGGATTGACGGCACAGGGGTAGAGGGGGCTGCAGGGCTCATTATCATCTGCTATGCCAGTGTTTTTCAACCATTGTGCGGTGCCGTGAGATGTAGTCTGATGTGCTGTGGGAGATGATCTAATTTCAGCTATTTGGCTTAAAAATACTTTTTATGCAAACCAATAATTATAATCCGCAAATAATGTGCCGTTGTTGAGTGCTTACACTCAACAATATTGCGTAAAAGCACGCAATATATACATTTTCGTATTGCTTAAATGAAGTAAATAGTCCCCTTTTGGCTGAATACACATAAAGCATCTTCCATAAAATGTAAATTAACTTATATATTTAGGCTCCTAAAAAAATAGAACAAAGGCCGTGCATTGCAGTTGAGGAGTACGCCGACAGACAAGGCTGTCACTCTTTTTTATTTTTTTTTATTTTTTGGAAACAGCCGAAAAATCCAAACTAATAAATGTTAATTTTCATGATACGTTTTGAAATAATGGCCGAGTGGATTGACGGCACAGGGGTAGAGGGGGCTGCAGGGCTCATTATCATCTGTTATGTCAGTGTTTTTCAACCAATAAATAGCATTTAGGCTCCTACAACTTGAAAAAGCTGATGGCATTCAACACAAATATTTTAAGTATTGCTAGAGCAGTGTTTTTCAACCACTGTCCCGCGGCACACTAGAAGATCTAATTTCACCTATTTGGGTTAAAAAATATTTTTGGCAAACCAGTAATTATAATCCGCAAATAATGTGCCGTTGTTGAGTGTCTGCACTGTCTGGAAATCGGCAAAGTAACCGTGTAATACTATTCCATATCAGTAGGTGGCAGCAGAATTGCTTTGTAGATGTCAGAAACAGCAGGAGGCAGTGTGCAGGTAAAAAGGTACCTAACGCTTAAATCCAAGATAAACAAAAACGTAAGTTCCCCTAAAAGGCATTGAAGCTTAGGGAAGGCTATGCAGATCCAAACTAAAACTGAACTGGCTACAAAGTAAACAAAAACAGAATGCTGGACGACAGCAAAGACTTACTGAGGAGCAGAGACGCCGTCCACAAAGTAAATCCGAACGTGACGTGACAATCGACAATGTCCCCACAAAGAAGGATAAAAACAACTGAACTGTTCTTGATTGCTAAAACAAAGAAGGTGTGGGGAATAGCGGTCAAGGAAGACATGAAACTGCTACAGGAAAACACCAAATAAAGAGAAAAAAGCCACCAAAATAGGAGCGCAAGACACTACACACGGGAAAACAGCAAAAAACGGCAAATAAATCATGGCTTGAGACAATACGTTATGCTTTAAAGTCATATCCAACAATTGCGACAAATACTTTTTTATTGTCAATATCAGCTGCTGAGTTTCATTTTCTAATTTCTGCTGGCGGTGAGCCTCCGCATTTTTTCAACGGAAAAAAATGTGCCACGGTTTAAAAAAGGTTGAAAAGCACTGTGCTGTGCAACCAACCAAAGAGCGGATGAATTATGCAAGGACATTCCAATTTCCATTTTTCTTTTTTTTTTTGGAAAAGCTCTGCAAAAGTCTAAATATTTTGTATTGTTTCCACGCAAATGTGCATAGCAGGTGAGCTGGAGAGGGAAAGCAGCGTGTGGGGGGGGGGCTCCCTGGATGCATACTCAAGTCAGGTTCGGAGTTTTTTTTTTTTTTTTTTTTTTTATCTTCCAGAATTAAATATTCTCTCTTATCCTTGGTGTTGAGCTATAAGCGCTGCAGGTTGGGGGGAGGGGGGAGTGGGGGGTGGGGGGATGACAGAATAAGTGTGCTCTTTTTTTTTTTTCTGCCTCTCTAGGAAACTAGATATATTTAGAAATATGCACATTATAGGACAAAACCCCCAACACTAAAAGGCATGAAGAGAATCACTAAAGACCAAATCCCATGCCTGATAAATCACGTTATGGAAGGGGCGGGGGGGCGGGGGGTGGGGGGGGGGCATAAACAGATGGAATGTTTTGTCCGTAAGTGTTGAAATATTTCCATCAAAGTGTGCGCGGATGTCTTGTTTACTGAGAACTGGTGACGGATCATTTGTCATGGATCTGTAAGGACGTCATTTAAGGCAGTGATTGTTGACATTTGATTCTATTTCAATATCTGTGTTGCCATACAGTCTGCAAAACTGCAATTGATGCCTTTTGCATCTATTTGTGTACAAACACCAGAACCATTGTGTAAATCAGGGGTAGGGAACCTATGGCTCGGGAGTCAGATGTGGCTCTTTTGATGACTGCATCTGGCTCTCGGATGAATCTGAGCTGACATTGCTTAACATGAAAAGTAATGAATGAATCCACTTGTAATCACAGTGTTAATAATAATCCATCCGTCCATTTTCTACCGCTTATTCCCTTTTCGGGTCGCGGGGGGGCGTTGGCGCCTATCTCAGCTACAATCGGGCGGAAGGCGTGTTCAAAATATAAAACATTCTCATGCATTTTTAATCCATCCATCAGTTTTCTACCGCACCTGTTCAAGAAGTTGCGTTAATGGTAAGAAGTTATTTATTTATTATTGATTAGTGTGGGGCTTGGCCTCCTGGGGGTTCTTCAGACCACCAAGCACCGACATGAGAGCCTCTTTCAGGGTTACAATATTGTTTTATTTTTCAATAAGTGTCTCAGTTGCTTTCCAGCAATTGTCTTTTTCTCTTTTGTTCTCGCTCGCGCTCTGGCTCCAGCTCCAGCCCCGTCTCTCCTCCTGGCTGCTGCTTATAACAGAGCGACAGGTGATTAGATAAAAAGGCCCAGGTGGGCCGTCTACGCACCTGTCGCTTATTCAGAGGCCGGTCCCGGCACACCTGTTCACTGCAGGCCGGCAGGCCACGCCCCCTCCACAGTTAGCTTCAGAATAACAATGTTATTACAAAGAATAAGAGACCTATTATACTCTAGAAATGTTGGTCTTACTTAAAAATGCACGTGTTTAGTTGTGTTCAGTGTTAAAAAAAAATATTATATGGCTCTTACGGAAATATATTTTAAAATATTTGGCTTCTTGGCTCTCTCAGCCAAAAAGGTTCCCGACCCCTGGTGTAAATGGTAAATAGAAACAGAATACAATGATTTGCAAATCCTTTTCAACTTATATTCAATTGAATAGACTGTAAAGACAAGATATTTAAAGTTAAAGTTAAACTTAAAGTAACAATGATCGTTCAAACCGGAAAACTGTTATTTTTTGCAAATATTAGCTCATTTGGAATTTGATGCCGGCAGCGTGTTGCAAAAAAGCTGGCACAAGTGGGGAAAAAAGACTGAGATAGTTGAGTATTGCTCATCAAACACTTATTTGGAACATCCCACAGGTGAACGGGCTAATTGGGAATAGGTGGGTGCCATGATTGGCTATAAAAGCCATGAAATGCTCCGTCATTTACAAACAAGGACGGGGCCAGGGTCACTACTTTGCTAACAAATGCGTGAGCAAACTGTGGAACAGTTTAAGAACATTTCTCAACAAGCTTTTGCAAGGCATTTAGGGATTTTACCATCTACAGTAGGTAATATCATCAAAAGGTTTAGAGAATCTGGAGAAATCACTGCACTTAAGTGATCATATTATGGACTTTCGATGCCTCAGGCGGTACTGCATCAAAAAGCGACATAAGTGTGTAAAGGATATCACCACATGGCCTCAGGAACACTTCAGAAAACCACTGTCAGTAACTACAGTTCGTCGCTACATCTGTAAGTGTAACTTTGCATGGCTGTGGTGTACAGACAACGTTGTCGTAGTCTTTGCCATTAAGTTGAACCTGCCAATCTTTCCATCCATCCATCTTCTTCCGCTTATCCGAGGTCGGGTTGCGGGGGTACCAGCCTAAACAGGGAAGCCCAGACTTCCCTCTCCCCAGCCACTTTGTCCAGCTCTTCACGGGGTATCCCGAGGCAAGTCTTCCCAACGTGTCCTGGGTCTTCCCCATGGCCTCCTACCGGTTGGACGTGCCCTAAACAGGCTTAGATGGTGATGTGGTGATTAACAACAGGTGCATGAAAGAACTCTCCTGAAGGAATAAGTACTATCCAGGAGTCCGATTGAATCAGGTGCATGAGTCGTGAGAACGAGTGAACTGATTGGTAGTCATGGAAACAAAAACAAACCATGGTGCGCAAAAACAGGAACTAATGGAGTCAAAAACAAAACATAACCAAAGGAAACAGAACATGATCACAAACACATGACAATTCGGGTAGGGATGCACCGAAATGAAAATTTGTGGCCGAAGCCGAATAAAATTTAAACGCTTAGCCGAAGGCCGAATACCGAATAATGAATGCAGTTTTTCACCATTTTTTAAATATTCCATAAATATCCTACAATAAATCTTTAGACATGTTTTTCAAATAAAGTAATTTTTTATTGAATATTGACATTTTTCTTTATAATCCAGTAGCCTTTGCTTTTAAAAAAAAAAGCACAAAGTTTTTCATTTATATTAGGCCTTCAAACAAAACATGCATTCCAAAAAAAAAAAAAGTGCATTAAAGTGGATAAACCCACAACAAATGAATTATTGTCCTTTTAGCAAAAGTCTGCTTAGCCACAGTAGATATGCTAATAATGTAAACAGAAGGCTCAAGTAAATCTCAATTAAGTGTGTGCTTGTAACCTCATACACTTATACAGGTAGCCTACACAACAGGCTAATAATGTAAACAGAGGCCCCACTAAATCTCAATAAGTGTGTGCTTGTAACCTCATACACTTATACAGGTAGCCTACACAACAGGCTAATAATGTAAACAGAAGGCTCAAGTAAATCTCAATAAGTGTGTGCTTGTAACCTCATACACTTATACAGGTGGCCTACACAACAGGCTAATAATGTAAACAGAGGCCCCACTAAATCTCAATAAGTGTGTGCTTATTGAAATCTTTTCCCCATTAATTTGAGAGAGGATGAAAGATTCGTGGATGAGGAAAGTGAGAGTGAAGGACTAGGAAAAAAAAAAAAAAATTAGACGGCAGAGCGATTCTAGATGTTATTAGACAAATTTACTAGGATAATTCTGGAAAATCTGCTTATTGTGTTCTGATCTGAACTGAATTATATTTATATAGCGCTTTTCTCTAGTGACTCAAAGCGCTTTACATAGTGAAACCCAATATCTAAGTTACATTTAAACCAGTGTGGGTGGCACTGGGAGCAGGTGGGTAAAGTGTCTTGCCCATGGACACAACGGCAGTGACTAGGATGGCGGAAGCGGGAATCGAACCTGCAACCCTCAATATGTTGTGTACACTTATACAGGTACACAACATATCCCAACGTCACCGCGTCACCGCACGTTGGTTGATTACGTCACCGCGTCCAAAAATTGCGTCACACGCCACTATTCGGCCTTGTTTTTAACTCATTCCACCGAAGGCCGAATGTGGCTTTTTTTGCCATATTCGGCCGAATATATTCGGTTACCGATTAATCGGTGCATCCCTAAATTTGGGTGTTACCATTTAGTGGTTAGTTGTACGAAATACGTACTGTGCAATCTACTAATAAAAGTTCCAATCAATCAATCAATCAAAACTGACTGTGTTCGGTCGGTACCCATCCATCCATCCATCCATCTTCTTCCGCTTATCCGAGGTCGGGTAGCGGAGGCAGCAGCCTAAGCAGGGAAGCCCAGACTTCCCTCTCCCCAGCCACTTCGTCCAGCTCTTCACGGGGGATCCCGAGGCGTTCCCAGGCCAGCCGGGAGACATAGTCTTCCCAACGTGTCCTGGGTCTTCCCCGTGGCCTCATACCGGTTGGACGTGCCCTAAACACCTCCCTAGGGAGGCGTTCGGGTGGCATCCTGACCAGATGCCCGAACCACCTCATCTGGCTCCTCTCCATGTGGAGGAGCAGCGGCTTTACTTTGAGATCCTCCCGGATGACAGAGCTTCTCACCCTATCTCTAAGGGACAGGGGAAACTCATTTGGGCCGCTTGTACCCATGATCTTATCCTTTCGGTCATAAACCAAAGCTCATGACCATAGGTGAAGATGGGAACGTAGATCGACCGGTAAATTGAGAACTTTGGCTTCCGGCTCAGCTCCTTCTTCACCACAACGGATCGGTACAACGTCCGCATTACTGAAGACGCCGCACCGATCCGCCTGTCGATCTCACCATCCACTCTTCCCCCACTCGTGAACAAGACTCCTAGGTACTTGAACTCCTCCACTTGGGGCAGGGTCTCCTCCCCAACCCGGAGATGGCACTCCACCGTTTTCCGGGAGAGAACCATGGAGGTGCTGATTCTCATTCCGGCCGCTTCGGTACCCATAAAAGTGCAAAATTCTGTACCCATCCCTAGACCCCACATTTATGATGTTTATAAAAATAGTGCCTTGTGAACATCTCCGGATTCATTAACTATGATATTCCCTGTGAAGGCACAGTTTCATCCACAAAGATATCATAAGGATTTCATTCATCTTCCAAAAACTGTGTCATTTAATTCTGGCTGCTCCTCCCACGGGACCGGGCGTCCGTGTTAATGTTTCATGCGGCTGTTTGGGCTCATTCATCTCCCTGCTTTGTGCGGCTGCCAATGGAGCATCAGGACATGGGAATTCAGTGTTTGCAGCTACTTGCTGCCAGTGACTACATGGCCCTCAGCTTGATTTTATACCAAAAAACAAAACAAAACAAAGGCCGACGTGTTCGAGCCTCCGAACCCCACATGTGATGAGACGCCACTTTGAAAACTTGCTGAGGCAGGAGACGGGAGAGTCGGTGTCATTAGCAAGCGGGGCGATGCAACCCCGATCAGCCCGAGGCCGCTCGTCTGTACTTGTCACCCGGACAGCTTCATTAGTCACCGTCCAGATGACGGCGCCTCTTGTAAAGGATATCTCGCCCCCCCCTGCGGAGAGCCAAGTGTCTTCGTAAATAGGCCGCTGACCTCCGGAGCATTTCTGGTCTTGAGGGGGGTGGCGTGCCGAGTGGTCCGAGATGAGGGCAGGCTGGGAGTGAGGGTGTGCAGACGGCGGGGCATAGCCTTTTCTTTCTTAATAGCCGAGGGAGGGTGACCTGCCCCTGACCTATCCGCACAATGGTGGCAAATCCTGAACACTTTGGTCAAATGCCGCATTACTCAGACTATAAGGCGCACCTAAAATCCTTTCATTTTCCCAAAACTCAACAGTGCGCCTGTAGAAGTTGCCCTCTAGTGGGTTCTTCGGACCACCACACACTGCCAGGAGAGCGAGGAATTCCGGGTATAACACTGTTTTATTTTCAGAAATAGTGCAAGTCTTTTCCTTCTGCATCCAACTCCCAACTACTCATCTTGTTACGGCTGCTGCTAATGAAGGCGACAGGTGATTAGATAACAAGGCCCACCTGGGCCATCTACGCACCTGTCACTGTCTTCGAGGACGGTCCTGGGACACCCCGTTCCGCGGCCAGGCCCGCATGCCACACCTCCCTCCACGGCACCTTATAACCCGGTGCGCCTAATGTACGGAAAACATTTGGTTGTGCTTACCGACCTCAAAGCTGTTTTATTTGGTATATGGTTTATTGATAAGTGTGACCAGTAGATGGCAGTAACACATAAGAGATAGGTGTAGACTGCAAAATGATGGCAGTCACACATAAGAGATACATGTAGACTGCCACATAAGAGATATGTATAGACTGCAATATGATGGCAGTCACACATGAGATACTTGCAGACTGCAATATGATGGCAGTCACACATAAGAGATAGGTGTAGACTGCAAAATGATGGCAGTCACACATAAGAGATACATGTAGACTGCCACATAAGAGATATGTATAGACTGCAATATGATGGCAGTCACACATAAGAGATACTTGCAGACGGCAATATGATGGCAGTCACACATAAGAGATAGGTGTAGACTGCAAAATGATGGCAGTCACACATAAGAGATACATGTAGACTGCCACATAAGAGATATGTGTAGACTGCAATATTATGGCAGTCACCCATAAGATATACGTGCAGACTGCAATATGATGGTAGTCACACATAAGAGATATGTATAGACTGCATTATTATGACAGTCACCCATAAGAGATACATGTAGACTGCAATATGATGGCAGCCACACATAGAAGATAGGTGTAGACTGGAATATGATGGCAGTCACCCATAAGAGATACGTGTCGACTGCAATATGATGGCAGTCACACATAAGAGATACGTGCAGACTGCAATAGGATGGCAGCCACACATAGAAGATAGGTGTAGACAGCTATATGATGGCAGTCACACATAATATATACGTGCAGACTGCAATATGATGGCAGCTACACATAGAAGATAGGTGTAGACTGCTATATGATGGCAGTCACACATAATATATACGTGCAGACTGCAATATGATGGCAGCTACACATAGAAGATAGGTGTAGACTGCAATATGATGGCAGTCACACATAAGATATACGTGTAGACTGCAATATGATGGCAGTCACACATAAGAGATACGTGCAGACTGCAATATGATGGCAGCCACACAGGAGATACGTGTGGACTGCAATATGATGGCAGTCACACATAAGAGATACGTGCAGACTGCAATATGATGGCAGCCACACAGGAGATACGTGTGGACTGCAATATGATTGATGGAAGTCACACAGAAGAGATACGTGCAGACTGCAATATGATTGATGGAAGTCACACATAAGAGATACGTGCAGACTGCAATATGATTGATGGAAGTCACACATAAGAGATACGTGCAGACTGCAATATGATTGATGGAAGTCACACATAAGAGATACGTGCAGACTGCAATATGATTGATGGCAGTCACACATAAGACATACGTGTAGACTGCACTATGATGGCAGTCACACTATCCGGTGTGCCTTCTGTCTGAAAATAGACCTGACTAAACCCGCTCATCGGTAGTCCGCCCTATAATCCGGTGCGCCCTATGGTCCGGAAAACACAGAAGTCGACTCCCGAGAAGGAGCGAGAAAGAAACAGGGGTGAAGTCTGAAGGCCAGTGGCGTACTCAGTCGTCACGAACATATCTGCCTGACTTGTTTTCCAGGAGTTGGGGCGATAGAGAGGTTGGAAAGGCAGAAATGAAAATGACGAGTGAGGAAAAAAAGAAATCCTTGGCAGCGTTTGGACGTGTTTGACTTTTGATTGTGCCACTGCGAATGTGCCGTGGAAATGACAAGCAGCCCCGTCTGAGTGGAGGTAACTGTCCAACCGGCGCCTGGGTGACAACTGATTCCGCTTTGATGTTGACGCTCTGCCAGGCTCGTCACAGACACAAGACTCGGGCACTTTTTCAAGCGCGTATTCGTCGGCGCTTCCTCCGACATCGAATTAGATACACTTTGATGATTGGACGGAATCAACAGCTTTGGAATAAAAGAGGATTTGAAACATTAACCTGTAAATTACACCTTTTGTGTATTGCATCCCAGTCTTGAACTCGCTAAGGAAAAACAGGAAAGACACCAATCGCGAGATCTGTGAGGAATTAGCTTGCAAGCCAGAGGGTTGAGGTGCCAGACCTCTGAAGGCGTCATAACATGCCCCGCCCAGAAAACGTAATCGCAGTAAATGTGGCTGAGTCAGTCGGAACAGGCCTATCAAAGTGCCACTCAGTGTTCGGTTGACTCGGATGAACTTTGAGTCATTTGTGACGTGTTGTACTTGGGGACAATTCCTAGTCCCTCTCGGGGCCCCCATTGACCTGTCCTCAGACTGAACATATGTATCAGGTCTGCACTGCAATGTCTCCAACTTTGTGGAATATTTTCAGTCTTGTTTGAGTTGCTCTGATTGTACAAGGTGTCAAACATGGACTAGGACTTGGATTGTTTCTTCGATGCAAAGTAGTGATGGGATCAGCAGTTCTTTTGACTGTACTGAATCACTAGAATCAGTTCCTTAAATTGGTTCGTTCAAAAAATGTGTACACCGAATCACTTCTGGAGCAGCAGTTCTGCGAAATCATGAGTCAGTCAGTAACAGCTTCCCCAGCGGCAGATCTCGGTGTGTGTCAGTTCGCGAACGACTCAAGCCCTCAGCACCCAATGAACGACGACGCACAGTGACTGAACGAGATCCTCAATGTGACGTCGTCCTCCGCGACACAGTCGGTTCTCTGTGTCAGGAGTTCGCGAATCGCGAGTCCTGATTCGGAATAAGTGAGTGAATGCAGCGCGAACGTGATTCACGTCCTCAGCGACAACCAGTGAGTTCTTGTAGGTTCGTGAAGCGAGCCTGAAACACTCAGCTACAGTTCTGTGGGCCAGAGGGCGACAGACGTTAATCGCTCTCTGCAAAAACAAATATTAAATTAGGAAACCCTTAAAGGGGAACATTATCAGCAGACCTATGTAAGCGTCAATATATACCTTGATGTTGCAGAAAAAAGACCATATGTTTTTTTTTAACCGATTTTCGAACTCTAAATGGGTGAATTTTGGCGAATTAAACGGCTTTCTATTTTTCGCTCTCAGAGCGACGTCACCTAGGTAATAAAGCCGCCGTTTTCTCAAACACATTTCAAACACCGCGTCTCAGCTCTGTTATTTTCCGTTTTTTTGACTATTTTCTGGAACCTGGGAGACATCATGCCTACAACACTAACAGGGAGGGATTCAAGTTGCACCACTGGCCCAAAGATGCGAGAGTGGCAAGAAATCGGACGAAATTTGTTCAAAATACGGGGGTGTGGGGAAAGCCGACGAAATGGTCAGTCATTTGTTCCGCACACTTTACCGACGAAAGCTATGCTACTACAGAGATGGCAAGATTGTGTGGATATCCTGCGACACTCAAACGAGATGTATTTCCAACGATAAAGTCAAAGAAATCTGCCGCCAGACCCCCATTGAATGTACCAAAGTGTCTGCACATTTTACCGGCGATGCTAAGTCAGACATGGCACAGAGATGTATGGATAACCTGCAGATGCATTTCCAACGATAAAGTCAAGGAAATCACAAAGGTGAGTTTTGTTGATGTTGTTGACTTATGTGCTAATCTGACATATTTGGTCGCGGCATGACTGCCAGCTAATCGATGCTAACATGCTATTTAGGCTAGCTGTATGTACATTTGAAACTATATTTACATCCAGCGTTTCCCTCCACCCACATTTAATGCCAAACAAACACTTACCAATCGATGGATTTAAGTTGATCCAGTGTCACAAGATGCGAAACTTCCGATCGTTGGTCTGCACATTTTACCTGCGATGCTAAGGCAAACATGGCCGAATAGCGTCAATAGCTATTCGCTCAATAGCTTCAGTTTCTAATTAAATTTTGTTTTCGCTATCTGCCTCCATACTCCAACCATCCGTTTAAATACATGCGTAATCTGTTGAATCGCTTAAGCCGCTAAAATCCGAGTCTGAATCCGAGCTAATGTCGCTATATCTTGCTGTGCTGTCCGTATTGGCATCACTGGATGACATCACAGGAAAATGGACGATAGCTTCACAGATAGCGAAAATCAGGCACTTTAAAGCTTTTTTTAGGGATATTACGGGATGGGTAAAATTTTTTAAAAACTTCAAAAAATAAAATAAGCCACTGGGAACTGATTTTTATTGGTTTAACCCTTCTGAAATTGTGATAATGTTCCACCTTAACAAATGCTAACATAAAAACTAAATGTTCTGTAGCAAAGAAAATGTAAACATAAATATGCAAACAAAAAGAAAATAAATACTTTCAAAATAAAACAAATAAATTAAGAGCTAGAAATGCCAACATAAAAACTAAATGTTCTGTAGCCTACGTTTAAAAATATAACAAAGAAAATATGAGAATCAGCACCTCCAAGTCCGAGTCCATGGTTCTCGCCCGGAAAAGGGTGGAGTGCCATCTCCGGGTTGGGGAGGAGACCCTGCCCCAAGTGGAGGAGTTCAAGTACCTAGGAGTCTTGTTCACGAGTGAGGGAAGAGTGGATCGTGAGATCGACAGGCGGATCGGTGCGGCGTCTTCAGTAATGCGGACGTTGTATCGATCCGTTGTGGTGAAGAAGGAGCTGAGCCGGAAGGCAAAGCTCTCAATTTACCGGTCGATCTACGTTCCCATCCTCACCTATGGTCATGAGCTTTGGGTCATGACCGAAAGGATAAGATCACGGGTACAAGCGGCCGAAATGAGTTTCCTCCGCCGTGTGGCGGGGCTCTCCCTTAGAGATAGGGTGAGAAGCTCTGCCATCCGGGAGGAACTCAAAGTAAAGCCGCTGCTCCTTCACATCGAGAGGAGCCAGATGAGGTGGCTCGGGCATCTGGTCAGGATGCCACCCGAACGCCTCCCTAGGGAGGTGTTTAGGGCACGTCCAACCGGTAGGAGGCCACGGGGAAGACCCAGGACACGTTGGGAAGACTATGTCTCCCGGCTGGCCTGGGAACGCCTCGGGATCCCCCGGGAAGAGCTAGACGAAGTGGCTGGAGAGAGGGAAGTCTGGGTTTCCCTGCTTAGGCTGTTGCCCCCGCGACCCGACCTCGGATAAGCGGAAGATGATGGATGGACAAAGAAAATATCAACTTAAATGTGCAAATGAAAAGTAAATAAGTAGGCTACCTTGAATAAAACAAAACAAATATTAAACCAAGTGCCAGAAATGCCAACATAAAAACAAAAATTTCTGTAGCTTACATTTAAAAATATGAAAATGGAAATATCAACTTAAATATGCAATAAAAATGGTATGTGTTGAGATAATGGGGACGGGGCGCGTGTGTGTGTTTGTTTTCACGTGGCTTGAGTCAACATTAGCCGTTAGCTTGGAGAACGGATGCCAATGGCATGAAACATATCCTCGCGACGGGAGGAGAATCACGCACGACATTGTGGCGAGCAGGGCAGAGAGCGAGAGCGTTGTCGTTCACTGAGTGATTCATGTCGTTAATCCACGGTGAACAAATCGTTCGCTCAGTCCCCCCCACGCAAAAGATTTGTCCGAACGAACAAATCGTTTGCGAAAGACACAACACTAATGCAAATGATGATTGGCACGAGCCAGGCGTGAAGGAAGGTACATTTTGATTTATCAACACTACAACTCAAAAAAGGCAAACAAAGGGCGCTCACAAGGAGGTACAAACCCTTGGCTATGAAAAAACTAAAGACTAGCATAAATGCTACAAACTACAAACATGAAACAAAAATACTTGCACTGTGGCATGAAAAAACAAAAGACTAGCATAAATGCTACAAACTACAAACATGAAACAAAAACACTGTGGCATGAAAAAACAAAACTTGCACTGAGGCATCAATACAAAACATACTCGGCGTGGACAAAAACGAACAGCAAGGCATGAAGCAGATGAATATGGGATGTATAGGTACAGACAGAAACAGAATGGCTTAAATAATGACTATGATAAAGTTTAGCAGGTGTGAGATCTGAGGACCGGGGCGTGACTTGGAGACAAGGTGGAAACTAATGACTTACTATGGAAACCAAGAAAACAAGGAAGTGCAAACCAAGAACTGAATGTCCAAAAAACAAAACATAACATGACCAAAACAAAACATGATATCCTGGGCATGACACAAGGTGGCTGAAAGAACCCTGAGAGGAGCGATCACATAATCAGAATCCATCCATCCAACTTCTACCGCTTATCCGAGGTCGGATCGCGGGGGCAGCAGCCTAGTGTAGGTGTATTTATTTCAGTATAAAAACATTTTATATTTAATGCTTAAATCTCAGGAGTCTACATCAACGTCACATCTATCCCTCATTTCAATATTTGTAGTTTTTTTTATGTCGTTTTTTTGTTTCTTTTCCGCCCTTTTTTGTCCGAACAAATTATGTTTTTAATGGCAAACACACAAAATATGCATAATCTTTCACCAAAAATATTCCTCAAAGTTGAATATTTGATGTGACGTAATCGGAACTTTGGTTATGTCAATAATTCATATTAACATTGATTTTGATTCAATATTATGTTTTGAGCAATGACAGTTTGAAAGAAAAAAAAACTGCTTTGTTTTATTAGTCAACATCGCAACCTTTAAGATTTTTTATATCAATTTTGTTATGTTTTTAATAGCATTTTTAGAATGTGCCGTGGGCCTTTAAAACATTAGCTGTGGGCGGCAAATGGCCTCCGGGGCACACTTTTGACACCCCTGCTATAGATAATACAAAATTAAATCTGATAAATCTATCGATAAAAAGCATAGCCTGGCGACGCATGCGGTTTATCATAACTATCTCACTCTCTCTGTCTCTGCCCCTCCCTCACGAATGTTAGTGCTGTGGCACACCTTCACAATTTGCTTTGTTTTTAACCACTTCTTAACCCTGGACGTACATTGCAAATTCACGCAACCTTAACTCAAAATGCCGGACATTTGAGGCATATAAGAAACTCCTCCCGGACAGCCCCGCAAAGGAGGACATGTCCGGGGAAAAGAGGACACGTGGTCGGTCTACTGTTACTGCAGCTGTGAACAGCAACTAAACTACTGTCTCTTCGGTTAATGCAACTAAACTCTCCACCTCCCCGACTACACCCCCCCCCCCCCCTCCCCCATGCAAACTGCATCTAATTAAAGGGTGAATGCATGCTCTTATTACTAAACAATGAAGGAAGTACTCGATGATGACAATTAGTGTGAAGGCTTAATTACATGTTATCACCATTCACTACATTTCTGTCTGGAGGACGTCTATACTACGTCAGCATTTGGCAACTGTTTTAAAGACATTCAATAAAAGCCATTTAAACATCACTGATATCAAGTGACAACGACGGCATTAAACTATGAGAGACAATATTTCGTATTGAAATAGATATGTCTTTATTGTCATTGCACAAGTACAACAAAACTTTGTTTTCAGCACAAACCCGTTCAAGATTAGACAAACAAACCCTAGTGGCTCTCTGGAGCAATAGTCAAACAGTTTAAGAACAACGTTTCTCAAAGTGCAATAGCAAGAAATTTATGGATTTCAACATCTACGGTCCATAATATCATCAAAAGGTTCAGAGAACTGGAGAAATCAGTCCACATAAGCGGCATGGCCGGAAACCAACATTGAATGACCGTGACCTTCGATCCCTCAGACGGCACTGTATCAAAAACCGACATCAATCTCTAAAGGATATCACCACATGGGCTCAGGAAAACTTCAGAAAACCAATGTCACTAAAATACAGTTGGTGGCTACATCTGTAAGTGCAAATTAGAGCTCTACAATGCAAAGCCAAAGGCATTTATCAACAACATCCAGAAAAGCCGCCGGCTTCTCTGGGCCCGAGATCATCTAAGATGGACTGATGCAAAGAGAAAAATTGTTCTGTGGTCGGACGAGTCCACATTTCAAATTGTTTATGGAAATATTCAACATCGTGTCATCCGGACCAAAGGGGAAGCGAACCATCCAGACTGTTATCAACGCAAAGTTCAAAAGCCAGCATCTGTGATGGTATGGGGGTGCATTAGTGCCCAAGGCATGGGTAACTTACACATCCGTGAAGGCACCATTAATGCTGAAAGGTACATACAGGTTTTGGAACAACATACCCTGCCATCTAAGCGCCATCTTTTCATGGACGCCCCTGCTTATTTCAGCAAGACAATGCCAAGCCACATTCAGCACGTGTTACAACAGTGTGGCTTTGTAAAAAAAGAGTGCGGGTACTTTCCTGGCCAGCCTGCAATCCAGACCTGTCTCCCATGGAAAATGTGTGGTGTATTATGAAGCGTAAAATACGACAGTTGAACGACTGAAGCTCTACATAAAACAAGAATGGGAAAGAATTCCACTTTCAAAGCTTCAACAATTAGTTTCCTCAGTTCCCAAACGTTTATTGAGTGTTGTTAAAAGAAAAGGTGTTGTAACACAGTGGTAAACATGCCCTTTCCCAACTACTTTGGCACTTGTTGCAGCCATGAAATTCTAAGTTCATTATTATTTGCAAAAAAAACCCCAAAGTTTAAAAGTTTGAACATCAAATATGTTTTCTTTGTAGCGCATTCAACTGAATATGGGTTGAAAAGGATTTGAAAATCATTGTATTCTGTTTATATTTACATCTAACATATGGAAACGGGGTTTGTATTTGGTCACTGCATGACTGCAAGCTAATCAATGCTAACATGCTATTTAGGCTAGCTGTATGTACATATTGCATCATCATGCCTCATTTATAGGAATATTTGAGCTCTTTTGGTTTCCTTTAAGTCCACTTAATTCAATTCATATCTCATGACATTATCCATATGTAATATGGCTTTTATTTTGTTTGCGGTTCCACACATATTTGTTTTTGTATTTTTGCTCCAATATGGCTCTTTCTACATTTTAGGTTGCCGACCTCTGCTCTAAACCCAAGATCTTGTCAATATCGTTGAGGCCGGTGAGATAGTTCCAATGTTGGTTTGCAGAGCAGTGCAAAAAGAGGCAAGAAGAAAGTTAAGACAAAGAAGCAAGCAGGAGAGGAAAGGAGAGCGTCCACCCTCGATGAGTGCCAGAGAGAAAAAGTTTATTCTTTATGGCCGTTTATTTGCAAAACTTCACCCTCTGAAATATGATGCATTCCCACTATTGAGACTAAAATTCTGAGTGTGCCCGAGCAGGGAAGTAAATAAGGCTCCCTGATTGTCTGCACTTTGACTCCGAAAACCTCTCTTCGTCTTGTGCCCTTTTGTGTTGTGCATAAACTGTGCTCAATCGCATTATTATTACAGAGAAATGTGCTCATATTAAGCCTCCGCACTGTCATTTGCCCCGCAATCGGGGCTGTGGGCTGTCAAGCAAGCTTGGCAGGGCATAAGATGCATGTGAAATGAGATTTGCATAAAGAGTGTTGCTCTGTCATTTTTGTTTATTTATTTTTTTATCTGCAGCTGGGAAAACATAAATAAAAGAAGCACACCGCCTGCTGCATGAGTCCCACACGCTACATTAAACAGGTGTTGCTAAAGGACTTTATTGATGATGTGACTGTATTAATTATAACATCATTATGCTTCTTGACAGACGTGTGGGGAAACCAGGGATATGAAAACATTGGCCGCGGGAAATGTATTTTGTCAGTAAAATGATTATAGTTAATGGGCTTAAAATGAAGGCAAGTAATGATAATAATAATAATAATAGATGTTATTTGTAAAAAGCACTTTACATTAAGCAAACAACCTGAATGTGCTCAAAGTGTATTTAAAAAAATAATAGTAATAATAATAGTAATAATAAAAAGATAATACAAATAAATAAACATAAAAACTACAACAGCCTAATAGGCAAAAGTAGTATGCATATATCTATGAAAAGGCATTTTTTTTTTAAAGAAGGGTTTTTAAGCCTTTTTTAAAAGCATTCACAGTCTGTGGTGTCCTCAGGTGGTCAGGGAGAGTGCTCCACAGACTGGGAGCGGGGGCGCAGAACGTCGGTCTCCCAGAGTTCGTAGCTTAGTCCTCAGAGGTTGGAGGAGGTTAGCCTGTCCGGAGCGGAAGTGTCACGTGGAGGATTTGGGGGCGAGTAGTTCTTTGGTGTAGGGGGTGGCATTTCCATGGAGGCATGAGCGAATAACTCCCGGACAAGAAAGGAACATTTCCTGTATGCCACACACAACATTAAAAAAGCATACAACTTTCATAATAGTTAAGTCAATTAATTAACTCATATTATCACAATATCCTACCCTGTATTGCACCCTTCGAGTGCAATACATCCGACACTGTTTGATATTACTTTATTACTCTGATACTCTTGTTTTGTTCTGTATATTGTGCAGTATTTTGTATATTGTTTTGTATCTTGTAAAAATGACTTATTAGTTTTTATTGGTTTGTAGTCTGTTCATTTAAATTCCTAATTGTTATCTTTATTACTAGAGATGTCCGATAATGGCTTTTTTGCCGATATTCCAATATCGTCCAACTCTTGATTACTGATTCCGATATCAACTGATACGGATATATACAGTCGTGGAATCAACACGTTTTTATGCTTAATTTTGTTGTGATGCTCCGCTGGATGCATTAAACAATGTAACAAGGTTTTCCAAAATAAATCAACTCAAGTTATGGAAAAAAATGCCAACAAGGCTTGATAAATGGCTTTCGCATTGCATAGTAGAGTCTTAACTTGCACTTGCAGATGTAGCGATGAACTGTAGTTACTGACAGGGGTTTTCTGAAATGTTCCTGAGCCCATGTGGTGATATCCTTTACACACATATTCGCTTTTTGATGCGGTACCGCCTGAGTGATCAAAGGTCTGTCATAGTTCGTTTGTGATGAACCCCAAGATGCAGAGAAGGAGGCAGGCATTAAATAAGGAAACATGGTTTTAATTTTAAGAATACTCCAACAAAACCAAACAAAGGGTAACAAACAAAAAGTGCGCACAAGGCGGATAACAAACGAGAAAATAAACGGAGCTTAGCATGGAAGCTAGCAAAAACCAAAAGGCCTAGCGTTGAAGCTAGCAGGTATTGAGCAGGAAACAGAAGTCGTAGATGTAATATGAAAAAAAACTTGGAAGCAGGGAACAAAAGGCAGTAAGCTAAAAACCGCAATCCAATATAGCTTACCGCAACGCTGCATTGACAAGAAATGATACGACACGACATGACAGGTAGCAACGACAAGAGCGACAATAACCCAGCCCTGACTGGAGGACAAAAGCAGGTAGAAATAGGAGCGGGCTAATTGACACCAGGTGTGGCCAGGTGCCAATCAACCACAACTGAAGGGAAGCAGCGCACAGGGGAAAAAAACAGGAAACAGAAAAAATAAGGGCGCTGACAGGAACTAAAGACAGGGAATACCAGAGGAAAAACTAAAACACAAACAAACTGTCAGGGGGAAGCCTGACAAGGTCCATAATATCATTGCTTTACGTGCAGTGATTTCTTCAGATTCTCTGAACTTTTTGATGATTTTACGGATCGTATATATA